>NW_027140454.1:341413-682827 GCF_036365525.1 Heterodontus francisci | reverse complement strand
CTTTGCTCGAGTCGCTCTGAACCGGCTCCAGAAGCTGGCCGAGCGCGTCTACCCTGAGGCACAGTGTGGCTTTCGTGCAGAGAGATCGACTATTGACATGCTGTTCTCCCTTCGTCAGATACAGGAGAAATGCCGTGAACAACAGATGCCCCTCTACATTGATTTCATTGATCTCACCAAAGCCTTTGACCTCGTCAGCAGACGTGGTCTCTTCAGACTACTAGAAAAGATCGGATGTCCACCAAAGCTACTAAGTATCATCACCTCATTCCATGACAATATGAAAGGCACAATTCAACATGGTGGCTCCTCATCAGAGCCCTTTCCTATCCTGAGTGGTGTGAAACAGGGCTGTGTTCTCGCACCCACACTTTTTGGGATTTTCTTCTCCCTGCTGCTTTCACATGCGTTCAAATCCTCTGAAGAAGGAATTTTCCTCCACACAAGATCAGGGGGCAGGTTGTTCAACCTTGCCCGTCTAAGAGCGAAGTCCAAAGTACGGAAAGTCCTCATCAGAGAACTCCTCTTTGCTGACGATGCTGCTTTAACATCTCACACTGAAGAATGCCTGCAGAGTCTCATCGACAGGTTTGCGTCTGCCTGCAATGAATTTGGCCTAACCATCAGCCTCAAGAAAACGAACATCATGGGGCAGGATGTCAGAAATGCTCCATCCATCAATATTGGCGACCACGCTCTGGAAGTGGTTCAAGAGTTCACCTACCTAGGCTCAACTATCACCAGTAACCTGTCTCTAGATGCAGAAATCAACAAGCGCATGGGTAAGGCTTCCACTGCTATGTCCAGACTGGCCAAGAGAGTGTGGGAAAATGGCGCACTGACACGGAACACAAAAGTCCGAGTGTATCAGGCCTGTGTCCTCAGTACCTTGCTCTACGGCAGCGAGGCCTGGACAACGTATGCCAGCCAAGAGCGACGTCTCAATTCATTCCATCTTCGCTGCCTTCGGAGAATACTTGGCATCAGGTGGCAGGACTATATCTCCAACACAGAAGTCCTTGAAGCGGCCAACACCCCCAGCTTATACACACTACTGAGTCAGCGGCGCTTGAGATGGCTTGGCCATGTGAGCCGCATGGAAGATGGCAGGATCCCCAAAGACACATTGTACAGCGAGCTCGCCACTGGTATCAGACCCACCGGCCGTCCATGTCTCCGTTATAAAGACGTCTGCAAACGTGACATGAAATCGTGTGACATTGATCACAAGTCGTGGGAGTCAGTTGCCAGCATTCGCCAGAGCTGGCGGGCAGCCATAAAGACAGGGCTAAATTGTGGCGAGTCGAAGAGACTTAGTAGTTGGCAGGAAAAAAGACAGAGGCGCAAGGGGAGAGCCAACTGTGCAACAGCCCCAACAAACAAATTTCTCTGCAGCACCTGTGGAAGAGCCTGTCACTCCAGAATTGGCCTTTATAGCCACTCCAGGCGCTGCTTCACAAACCACTGACCACCTCCAGGCGCGTATCCATTGTCTCTCGAGATAAGGAGGCCCAAAGAAGAAGAAGAAGAATTCGTCAATGATTCTTTGCACTGTATTTGATGCTGCTGTATTTATGTATTAGCTGTAATCAATCAATAAAACCTTCTTAACATTCACCAGTTTAATGTTACAAGGGTTTACAAAGCTGGGAAATGGCCATTTAACACAAATGGCATTAAAGATCTTCCACTTTTCACCTCCAGTTTATATAAAGTTCAGCAATAAAGACCTCTACTTTCTGACAAAGAGTTTTTACTGTTGCAATAAAGTGTCACTTGTTTCCATTTGCTTCCAGACTGTTTCTATCCTCTGCTCTCCTGGGGGATTCAGAGGGATTTTTGTTCATTGTTTGTCCACGTTCAGGAGGTTCCAGATCCTCTGCAGCTGCTGTCCTGGAGAAATTAATTGCATTGCATTCAAAATCTTTCCCTCATTTTGGAGATATGAGGAGGGACTGTTTACACTAGTAGAGGGGTGAAACAAATAGGCAGGGAGTTATTATGGTCTGGAATTCACTGTCTGACAGGTTTCTGAAAGCAGATTCAATATTAACTTTCAAAGGTCAATTGGAGCAAAATTTCAACTACTCGTAGTTATAGTAGAGAAGATACCAGCACAGAACGAGAAGTGTGAGAGAGAGAGATGTCATAACGTAGGTGATCAAGAACTCAACACAACTTATATTGTGAGTTTTTATTTCTAAATAACTGTTTCAGTTTTATTTGATCCTGTTGTTTTATTTATACATTACCTTCAATCACTCAATATAACTTTCCAAACAGGAACGAGTTTCATGTTACAAGTGTTCACACAGCAGAAAAATAGCCATTTTACAAAAGTTGCATTGAAATTATTTTATTCAGCATCTCAGGTTTACAATAAAGTAAATTCTTCAGACTTGTGGAAACTTTCAAACTCAGCAAGGGAATCTCCCATCAGTAATGGCTCAGCATCTCCATCTGCTGGTGTCCCTGTGTCACAGCAGTTAATGTCCCTCTCTCACAATCTCCATCTGCTGCTGTCCCTGTCTCATTGCAGTTACTGTCCCACACTCACCATCTCCACCTGCTGGTGTCCCTGTCTCACTGCAGTTACTGTCCCACTCTCACCATCTCCATCTGCTGGTGTCCCTGTCTTACTGCAGCTGCTGTCCTCCTCTCACCATCTCCATCTGCTGGCATCCCTGTCTTACTGAAGCTGCTGTCCCCCTCTCACCATCTCCATCTGCTGGTGTCCCTGTCTCACTGCAGTTAATGTCGCTCTCTCACCATCTCCATCTCCTGGTGTCCCTGTCTCACTGCAGTTACTGCCCCCTCTCACCATCTCCATCTTCTGGTGTCCCTGTGTCACTTCAGTTACTGTCCCTTCCTCACTGTCTCTATCTCCTGGGGTCCCTGTCTCATTGCAGTTAATGTCCCTCTCTCACCATCGACATCTGTTGGTACTCCTGCCTCACTGCAGTTACTGGCCCACTCACCATCTCCATCTGCTGGCGCCTCTGCCTCACTGCAGTTGCTGCCCCCGCTCACCATCTCCATCTGCTGGTGTCACTGCCTCACTGCAGTTACTGCCCTTCTCTCACCACCTCACAATCACTGCGATTTGCAGCTTTGTCCACTGGCGGCGGTTGTTGACAGAAGCAACCACAAGGTGGCGCTGCACTCGCACATGCGCAAACGTACACTATTCCAGTGAAATGTCAGGGTCTGCCCACGCTCAGGCAGCTGCCAGGACTAAAGATGGCGCCGGTCAAATAATCACAGAGGCGGGTGGAGGGTGGGAGGTGGAGCTGAGGGTCTGTGGGGGGAGGAGGGGGAATGGGATTTAGTTCCAGTGTTTGAAACCCTTCAGCTCTTTCTGTGATTTCACTAATTTAACAATGAGATTGAGAGGGTATTTCACCCCCTTCTTCAGCTCCTGTCTGAATGCAGTCTGTGTCACAATGTAAATACATGTGTTGGTGCAGGAACTAAGAATCTGCAGCATCTTTGATGTTTGATCTGTGATAAAGAGAGGGTCAGTGTAGGAGGAATAATAATAAATATCTGTAATTCTCCTATGAATGATAAACATAAACTGTGTCACCCATAACAGGATAAAACTGCCGGATATGCTGAAGAGTAAAATAATTGATTTCTTGCGATTCTCCATCTCTGGGTCCTTGTGATTCTCTGCATTGCTGTGGCGCCGGAATCCCCTGCGGACTTTACTGGAGAATAAAATCCGTCTGACAGTCAGAACATTGAGCAGCAAAATCAGAAAGACCGGAACACAAGGGGTTAAAATGCGGTTAAACAATTCAAATGCTACCCATATGGGGGAATTAAAGAAGATCAGTTTATAACCACAACCCATGGGAACATTATCAATAATGTATTCTTGTTCCAGTGTAAAGTACCAGGGGAGAGACTCTAAACAGCCCAGCACACTCACTGTTCCCACAACCACAGCCGCCGTTTTCTCGCTGCAATATTTTGTTTTCAGCTTCTCACAACAAATGGCCACAAATCGATCAAAGGTGAAAGTGACTGTGAGCCAGACAGAAACAACTGTGGATGCAGAAAGCAGAAAGATAATGAGAGAACACACAGGAGTAATTCTCAGGAATGAATATGGGAAATAAATTCCAACAATCCATCTCAATATGGGTTCAGTGATAACGACCTTGAGATCAGACACTGCCATTCCCACCAGGTAGACACTGATACATTTGGAGAGACCGCACTTTCCTCGGGACAGGATCACAATTGCCACCAAGTTAACTGGAAGAGAGAGAGAAAAGGAAGCAGAGAAATTACTGATCAGACCTGGAGACAAAGCAGCAGTTTGACAGGATCTGGGCTGAAATTTCCAGCTTTGTTGCTGCATCGAGCAGTGAAAACCGATTCATTGACCCGGGCAGTGCTTTGTCAAAGTGAAATGTTTGAAAACACAGTTATTAATAATGAATTGGGAAATTGATGCAGAAAGTGAATAAAGTCAGCACCGGATCTACTGGAAGTACTGAGTGAGGATGGAGTGTCAGTGGGGGAATCAGAAGCTGTTTTACAGAGATGGAATCCAATGTGTTAATTGGGAATGTGTTTCCAGACTGTTGGTTGGGAAGGTTTGGGGAGAGCGGGATGTGTAGCTGGTTTGTTGCTCTGGGTTCAGGGAACCGACAGAGACTGTTATCAAATGGGAAAACTGCAGCGCTGTGTTAGAGTATCAGCAAAGATATAGAAAGGCAGAGCAGGCTCTAAGGACTGAATGGCCTCCTCCTGCACCCATGTTACTGTATTCCTATCAGGTTGGACGTGGCAGCTGGAGGTGGAGACAGTGAGTGAGATTGGGAGGGTGAGAAGGAAAAGGACATGTTGGAGCAGGATGGGAGACTGGAGCAGATGGTTTGGGAAAGTGGATAAACTGAAGCAATGGATGAGGAGACTGAGGATTCAATACAGTGAGAGCAGAGGCTGAGATTCACAGGGAGAGACTGCAGCAGAGTGTTCGAGGAAATCTATTCTATAGATCCCAGTAATACAACTCAATTAATACATTCAAACAATAATCCCTGTGGTTATTGGTGTTGGAGAACAGTTCATTGTTTCTACAATATAGTCAATATATTTAGTTTGTGCAGGCGATTAAATATAAATTTAAATATATTTCTGATATCAGCCTCGCTCTTTATTGAATTCAGTAGTCACAGAGATTTTAAAGTGCAGTATTTAAATAATGAATTACCAACAGTGATGAACTGATTCTATTCTGTTTATTCAGTCACTAAGTAAGGAATAGGAACTTTCTACAAAACAAAATGAGGACCTGACAGAAATCAACACAGAGGATCAAGTCCAACAGGAAAATGAACATAATCTGACAACAGACAACTTCAACTCACAGTTTCTCTCACTAATTGTTCTGGACATTCCAGCACTTTATGATCGTGAATTATTTACACTGCTGCTTCTTTCTCTTTCTCTTTACTTCTGCTTTTCTTTTCCCGTCGGTTTCGTTCTCCCTGCTCCTTTTCTCCTTCCCTATCTCTCTGAAGTACTCACACCCAGTAAATTTTTACTTCATGCTACTTTTCACATATGATTTATTCCTAACATTCTGCATCTGTGTTCTGTTCACCAGCCCCAGGTTCAATGATTCTATTCTCAGAGTCAGTTTGTTCAATGGTGAAACCTCTGTGAATAGTTTACTGTATCCACAGAACACCCAAGTCTCCACCTGTTCACCTGCACTCTTGACTTCATCTACAATACATGGAATAAACAGGAATGAAAGCTACTTCCAGACAAACCTCACAATCATTGAAATTCATTCTCCTGGAATTACAAAGTAATCCGTTAGAATGTGGGATTGTTTAATTAATAAAACACCAACATCAGCGCTGCATCTGATAATCTACAGATAAATGGAAAGTCTCTTGTTTCCAACAGATAGAGTGAAAACCAATAAAATATCACATCAGTACTTTCTGTTTTACAATGTAGTCCAGTGACAGTGAAGGTCCACAGTGAAGCAGAGAAGGAGAGGTGAAAGTGTCAGCAGCAAACTCAGTTCAGTAACCAGACTTCTGAAGCAGCGTCAGACACACACAGAATGAAATAACATTTGATAACAGTGATAATCAATAAATACATTGAAATCCCAGTTAAACTGAGCCATGTTATTGGGGAGGGAGGACATTCTTCTGCCCCCTTGGAACACTGAGACCGTGAGATGTCTCATTATCAATCACTGAAAACAAAATCATAAAAATATTCCAGGACCGGTTAGATCCACATCATGAAACTGTTAAAAACTCCTAATGGTCTCATTCTTATCCAAACCAAGACCTCTCCTTCAAATACATTCCATACACAGAATAATCCAGTAGCAATGCCAGAGTTACTTAAAGCAATACCATTAAAGACATAATGCAGCTTCTGCAAAAATGGAAGTGTAGACAGTGAGGAGATTCCATCAGTAAATTGCTGGAAAAGAGCTGGGGGATGTGTAACACACACATTGAGAAATAATACATAGTCCAGCAGCACAGTTAACATCGATTTACATTATTAACAGCTGAGATACTGCTTACCAGCAACTCCAATTGCTGCAAGTACAGGAGAGTAAATGTCTTGTATCTGATACATTACTGGATATCCCATTTCTATGAGAAGCAGGGACTTCTATTAGCCGGGAATCCACAGCTCCAGCAGGCACTCTGACCTGATCCATTCCAATGGGTCCTGATTTATACAGGGGATAAGTCTCCACTGACACGGTTATACCCCTGATCATTGCTATTAGTTACACTCACCTGAACAAACACATTACATCAGCAGCTTTGACTCTGGTGTAAATAATGTGGTGGATAAAACACAATCATTTCAATGTCAATGACATTTACTGAGTAAGACCTCTCTCGGGAATAAACCTGAAAACTGTACTCATGCGGCATTGCTGCTACAATTACTAGTGGCGTCATTTACATTTTCCATATTATTGCATTGACCGTGTTCCCTCCTGGCATTTCCATTGTAAATGTAACTTATCTGTCTACAGTGGACACTGAATCCAGGGACAAAAACATTCCTGCTTCACTCTGTTCCTGCCTTTATCCAGTTAAAATTTGAACTTTGAGTCTCTGCATTGGGACCATGTTGAGGGTAGCAGCCTAAAAACTACTGTGAGTGATATTAGGGGACGGACACAGTACATATCCATTAAGGAAGCAGTCGCATGGTGATAATATCACTAGTCAAGTAATCCAGAGGCCCAACCTAATGGCCTAGGGACTGAGGCTCCAATCCCACCATAACAGGTGTATAGATTAGAGGGCGCTCCCCTTCAACGTATAAATGGGACGGAACTCACTCTCTATGTATCAAGTGGATGGAGTTTCCTCTCTATGTATAAAGTGGAGGTAGGTCCCTCTCTCTGTATAAAGTGGGGGGAGGTCCCTCTCTATGTTCAAAGTGGAGGGAGGTCCCTCTCTATGTATAAAGTGTTTAATATTTTCAAACTGCAGTGACATTTAATGTTGTTGAAAAAATATTATCAGAAATTGACAAACTTTCTAAGCAGGGGAGAGGGGAGACAGGGTGTGAGGGGACCTTGACAGAACCTCAGTAACAATCCCCATTATCTGCACAGTCCTGTATTGGGGGATTAATGTGAGAGTTTAGGGGGTGAGTGTTGGTCAGTGTTTGATATTTTCAAACTGCAATGACGTTCCCAGCGAGGGCAAGAATTGCAGGTTCAAAATTAGCCAAGAAATGGATTAAAACATTTCTGTCCAAGGAGAGAGAGAGAGGGAGAGATGTTGTGAGAGAGGCACAGGCACAGTGAAGGACTGAGGTGGAGAAAGAGGGATAAGAAGATAGAGGGAGAGAGAGAGAAATGGAGAGAGACAGACGTGAGAGGGAGAGACAGATAGAGGATGAGACAAGATGTAACAGCAAGTAACAGTCCTCATTATTTGCCCAATTCTGTGTTGGGAGTTTAATGTGAATGTTTTACGAGTGAGTGTTGGATCAGTGTTTGATATTTCAAACTGCAGTGACCTTTCCAACAGGGCAGGTCTCGAATAGAAGAGCAGGGAGGTTATGCTGAAACTGTAAAACTCATTGGTTAGACCACAACTCGAGTACTGTGTGCAGTTCTGGTCACATCATTACAGAAAGGATGTAATTGCACTAGAGAGGGTACAGAGGAGATTTACGAGGATGTTGCCAGAACTGCAAAAATGAAGCTTTGAGGAAAGATTTGATAGGCTCGGCTTGTTCTCCCTGGAACAGAGAAATCTGAGGGGAGATCTGACTGAAACGTGAAGGGCTTGGATAGAGTGGAGGTGAAAGGTCTATTCACCTTAGCAGAGAGCTCAGTGACGAAGGGACATTGACTTAGTGATTGGTAGAAAGATTAGAGGGGAGATGAGGAAAATGTTTTTCACCCAGAGTGTGGTTCCCACTTGTGAAATGATCGAGAATGCGATTAGTCAGATAGAAAATATTTGGTAAGAGAAGCAAAAGTGACATGGAGAAAAACTTTTTCATGCAGTGAGTGCTTAAGGTCTGGAACAAGCTGCCTGAGAACGTGGTGGAGGCAAGTTTAATTGAAGCATTCAAAAGAGAATTGGACAGTTATATGAAAAGGAAGATTGTGCAGCGTTATGGGGAGAAGGCAGGGGAATGGAACTGAGTGACTTGCACTCGAGGAAAACCTGTGCAGAAATGATAGGACAGATGGAGGGATAGAGAGAAGCAGAGACAGAGAGAGAAGGAGAGAGTGGGAGAGACAGATAGGGAAAGGCAGTTGGAGAGACAGAGAGTGAGAGCGGCAGCGATGGAAGGAGAGAGAGGGAGTGACAGGAAGGGAAAGACAAATGGAAAGACAGAGAACGAGAGAGACAGAGATCGAAGGAGAGTGTGGAGAGACAGAGAGGGAAAGATAGAAGGAGGGACAGACAGAGAGAGACAGGAAGAGAGATGGAGTTACAGGGAGGGAAGGTCAGATGGAGGGATAGAGAGAGAGAGAGAGATAGGAGAGTGACGGAGTGACAGAGAGGGAAAGGCAGATGGAGGGACAGAAAGTGTGGCAGAGAAAGTGGCAGAGACAGAGATAGAAGAAGCGAGAGGGAGTGACGGGGGAGGGGGGAAGACAGATGGAGGGACAGGGAGAGAGAGAAGGAGAGAGAGGGAGAGACAGAGAGAAGGAGAGAGGGAGTGACAGAGAGGGAAAGACCGATGGAGGGACAGAGAGAGAGAGACAGAGAGAGTGGCAGAGAGAGAGAGAGAAGGAGAGAGAGGGAGTGTCAGAGAGGGGAAGACAGATGGAGGGAGAGAGTGAGAAACAGAGAGAAGGAGAGAGATGTAGTGACAGGGAGGGAAGGACAGATGAAGGGATAGAGAGAGGCAGAGACAGAGAGAGAAGGAGAGAGTGGGAGAGACAGAGAGGGAAAGGCAGTTGGAGAGACAGAGAGAGACAGAGGCAGCGATGGAAGGAGAGAGAGGGAGTAAAAGGGCGAAAAGACCGATGGAGGGACAGAGAGAGAGAGACAGAGAGAGTGGCAGAGAGAGAGAGAGAAGGAGAGAGATGGAGTTTCAGAGAGGGGAAGACAGATGGAGGGACAGAGTGAGAAACAGAGAGAAGGAGAGAGACGGGGAGACAGAGAGGGAAAGACAGATGGAAAGACAGAGAGCGAGAGAGACAGAGATAGAAGGAGAGTATGGAGAGACAGATAGCCAAAGACAGATGGAGGGACAGAGAGAGAGACAGGGAGAGAAATGGAGTGACAGGGAGGGAAGGACAGATGGAGCGATAGAGAGAGAGAGAGACAGAGATAGAAGGAGTGAGATGGAGTGACGGGGGTGGGGAAGACAGATGGAGGGACAGAGAGAGAGAGGCAGAGATGGAAGGAGAGAGAGGGAGTGATAGGGAGGGAAATACAGATGGCGAGACAGAGAGAAAGACAGAGATAGAAGTAGAGAGAGGGAGTGACAGGGAGGGAAAGACAGATGGAGGGACAAGAGATAGAGACAGAGAGAGTGGCAGAGACAGAGATAGAAGTAGTGAGAGGGAGTGTCAGGAAGGGAAAGCCAGATGGAGGGACAAAGTGACAGACAGAGAGACAGGCAGAGATAGTGAAGGAAGGAGAGAGAGGGAGTGACAGGGGGTGGGGAAGATAGATGGAGAGACAGAGAGAGAAGGAGAGAGAGTGAGAGACAGAGAGGGTAAGACAGATGGAGGGACATAGAGAGAGAGAGGCAGAGATGGAAGGAGAGAAAGGGAGAAACAGACAGGGAAAGACAGATGGAGGGACAGAGAGAGAGACAGACCGAGAGAGAGAGAGAGAGAGAGACAGAGAGAGAGGCAGAGATAGAAGGGGAGAGAGGGATTGACAGGGAGGGAAATACAGACGGAGGGACAGAGAGGGGGAGAGAGAGAGAGAGAGAGAGAGAGAGACAGAGAGAGAGAGAGAGAGAGAGAGGCAGAGATGTAAGGAGAGAGAGGGATTGACAGGGAGGGAAGACAGATGGAGGGACAGAGAGGGAAAGTCAGATGGAGGGACAGAGAGAGAGACAGAGAGAGAAGGAGAGATTGGAAGAGACAGAGGGGGAAAGACAGATGGAGAGACAGAGAGAGAGACAGAGATCTCTCCCGATGTTTCTGTCTCCATGCCTATCTCTTAAATGTTTGTGCACACAGCAGTGAAGGATTACATCAAATTAATTTCTCTTCCATTCTCCATTTCAATCGACCCCGCAATCTCTCTCTCTCTCCAACCCTGTCCCTCTCCACAGCACTCCCTCTTTCTGCATATCTAACCCTCTCTCCCTCTGTTTCTCTCCTCATGTCAGACATAGCAGGACGGAGCGACAGAGAGAGGAAGACAGATAGAGAATGTTGAAGAAACTATACTCTATTCCTAAGCTGTGCTGAACCTGCTCTGGGAGTGTTTGATGGGCTATATTAATCGGCCATGTACAGTCCTGTATCAGGCTGTGAAGAAGCACAGCTTGTTCAGTGCACAATGGGTCAAAGGGAACGATTCACTCCTGTCTGCTTCTGGAAAGAGAGACTGACCTTAACATTAAGGTCACTTCTCTATATTTAAGATGGGTAAGGAATAACTCTCCTCGTCTGCACTGCCCCATCAAACACTCTCAGAGAATGTGCAGCATGGCTTAGATACAGAGTAAAGCTCCGTTTAAACTGTCCCTGGAGTGTCAGATTAACCCGGGTCACTCACTGTCCCCGGCTCAGCCTCAAGACTCACCTGCCTCAGTCACTGAGTCGCTCCTGTATCACTTGCCTTAACAAAAGTGGATGCCGGGTTTGGGAGCAGGACAGGCACACGGGATTAGGACGACTGCTCATGTGGAGGATAAGCATCAGTAATCCCTCAGAGAATCAGAACAGACCAGCGAGTCTCAGAAAAGGAAACTTGTGTTGAATTTCAGAGTCTTGCATTGTGGAATGCTTTAGTATTTGGTGAGAATGTTGAGCCAGTGACATTTTGCCCCAGTGGGATGAATAGATACTATTTGACTTTATTACAACAGTAAGGTACCGTGTGTCCTGTAAATATGGACTGAAATAACAATGTAACTGATCAATTTTCAGCTGAATTTTATGACTACAGTTATACCTGCTATCCTGTCAGAATGTACATAAGCCACGATGGAATGAAGTCAAAGTGGCCACTGTTGAATTTGCTTGCTTGATCTTTGTGGGAACACAAGGGTTAAGTAAGTTAAAAATATTAAATGGTCAATTCACTTGTTTAAGTAAACACTGAACAGAAATGGGTATGGAATGTCCTATGTGCTGCATTCCTGCTCCTACATCTACTATGTCAGGACCCCTCATGATTTTGAACACCTCTATCAAATCTAATCTCAAGTTTCTCTTCTCTATGGAGAACTACACCAGTTTCTCCAATCTATCCACGTAACTGAAGTCCCTCATCCCTGGAACCTTGCTCGTGAATCTTTTCTGCATCCTCTCTAAAGCCCCCACATCCTTCCGAAAGTACGGTGTCCAGAATTGGACACAATACTAGTTGAGGATGAAGCAGTGTTTTATAAAGCTTCATCATAACCTCCTTGCTTTTATACACTAAGCCTCCATTTACAAAGCCTAGGATCCCATATGCCTTTTAACCACTTTCTTAACGAGCTCTGCCACCTTCAATTTGTGCACAGACATCCCCAGGTCTCTCTGTTCCTGCACCCACTTCCTTCTGTTCTTAGGTTCTCATAACACAGAGGGGCAGGAGGACAGGGAGGTCTAGAAAGAAGGAGGGGGAGAGGGAGAAAACAAACAGGAAACACATATGGGAACACCACCACCTGCAAGCTTCCCTTCAGTCACACACCATCCTGACTGGAAACTGTATCACCATTCCTTCACTGTTACTGGGTCAAAATCCTGGATCTCCCTTCCTAACAGCACTGTGGGTGTACCTACCCCACATGGACTGCAGCGGTTCAAGAAGGAGGCTCAACACCACCTTCTCAAGGGCAATTATGAATGGGCAATAAATGCTGTCCTGGCCACTAACGCACACATCCAACAAATGAATCAAGAAAATAAAAATTTGACACCGAGTCACTTCAGGAGATATTAGACCAGATGACCAAAAACTTGTTCAGAGGTTGGTTTGAGGGAGAATCCTCAAAGAGGAAAGAGAGTTAGTGAGATGGAGAGGTTTAGGAAAGGAATTCCAGAGTTCGGGCCTTGGCAGCTTGAAGGCACGGCCACCAATGGTGGAACGATTCAAATTGGGGATGTTCAAGAGGCCAGAATTAGAGGATGGCAGATATTGGTGGATTGTGGAGCTGGAGGAGATTGCAGAGATAGGGAGGGGTCATTTGTGGAAGACAATTCCAAAATTCCACCATCCTTTGTGTGTGGAAGTGTTAATAAATTTCACCCTTGAAAGGGTCTTCGACTAATGTTCGATTTTTCGACTGTGCCCCTCGTCCGAGACTCCTCCAACCAGTGAGAAGAGTTTCTCTCTGTCTACCCCATCAGTTTCCATTATTGTCTTGTAAACTTTGATTAATTCACCCAGCACAGTGGCACAGTGGTTAGCACCGCAGCCGCACAGCTCCAGCGACCCGGGTTCAATTCTGGGTACTGACTGTGTGGAGTTTGCAAGTTCTCCCTGTGTCTGCGTGGGTTTCCACCGGGTGCTCCGATTTCCCCCCAAAGACTTGCAGGTTGATAGGTAAATTGGCCATTAGCAATTGCCCTTAGTATAGGTAGGTGGCAGGGAAATATGGGGACAGGTGGGGATGTGGCAGGAATATGGAATTAGTGTAGGATTAGTATTAATGGGTGGTTGATGGTCGACACAGACTCGGTGGGCCGAAGGGCCTGTTTCAGTGCTGTATCTCTAAACTCAACTAAACACCCCTTACGCTTCAAAATTCCAGGGATACAGAGTAAAGCTCTGTCTAAACTGTCCCTTCAAATGCTGCCAAGCCAAGTACAGAATGGAGTTATCTACAAAGCAAATCTCTGTCCTCTCTGTTCTATAAAACACTCGCAGGACAGGTACAGTGTGGGGTTAGATACCGAGTAAAGCTGCCTCTATATATGCCTCTCTTTCTCCTCCTCCATACAGATGGAGAGAGTAACAGTGAGAAAGACAGGGATAGATATAGAGAGAGAATAACAGAGAGAGGGAAGGATAGCAATGGGGAGAGATTACCAGAGAGGAAGAGATTGGGATGGAGAGTGTCGGTCAGTGTTACTGCAAAGCTGTGTGCAGCAGCCTGGAAGGTGCCACGCAGGTCCTGTTCCCTGATAAATAACACACGTCTTCGAAGATTCTTAAAAATTTAAAGGGACTGCACATGGGACAAAAAAAAAAACTTGCCGTGCACAACAACTAAATTTTCTGGGAACATTGGAGCCAGCTGTAGCTCAGTGGGTAATAATCCTGCCTCTGAGTTATACGTTTGTGGGTTCAGGTCTGAACAAAAAATCTAGGCTGTTGTCACCCAACAGAAAATCAGAACAGACCAGCGAGACACAGAAAAGGAAACTTGTGTTGAATTTGTGAGCCTCGCTTTCTGTAATGTTTTAGTGTTTGGTCAGAATGTTGACCCAGTGAAATTTTGCCCCTGTGGCATGAGAGTTATCTGAATAGAAATTATAACATCTTATTACAACATGAAGGTACCGTGCACACTGAGCATAGCAACATTTGCAGCGTCCCATCATGTAAAATACTTTACTGGGTGTGGGATCAGGGTTTGATATTTCCAAAACACTGAGGGAAACTCTAACTTTTAATCAGCCCTGGGAGGAAAGTAAACCTGGAGACTTTCAAACAGTAATCAATGTCAGATTTGATCAATTATAAGGGATTAATCAATTTAGTATACAAAGCAGACAGAATATGCCGTTAAAGAGCGGGATATGGGTTTCCTACCAGCCTGCAGAAGGCAGCGTTTGACCGAGTGTGACATCGAGGAGCCCGAGTAAAACTGAAGTCAGTGGGAATCGGGGGAAAACTCACCACTGATTGGAATCATACCGAGCACAAAGGAAGATGGCTGTGGTTGTGGTCAATCATCTCAGTCCCAGGCCTTCACCGCAGGAGATTATCAGGGTACTGTCCTCAGCCCAACCATCTTCAGCTGAGATCCCAGCAGAAAATGCTGGAAATACTGAGCAGGTCAAGCAGCATCTGTGGAGAGGGAAACAGAGGTAGTGATTCAGTTCGATGCTTTCCAGATTTCCAGCATCCACATTATTTTGCCTCAGATAAAGAAGCAATCCATAGCCACATGCAGCAAGACCCGGACAACATTCAGGTTTGGGCCGACCAGTGACAAGTAACATTCACGTCACACAAGTGCTAGGCAATGACCATCTGCAACAAGAGGGAATCCAACCACCTCCCCTTGGCATTCAAAGCATTATCCCATCGCTGAATCCCACAACGTCAACATCCTGGGGAAACATTGACCAGGAACTGAGCTGACGAAATCACATCAATACTGGGCTACAAGTGACTCACACCCTGACTCCCCAAAGCCTTTACATCACCTGCAAGACACACGTTAGGTGTGTGATGGTATCTCTGTAAGCCCACACCTGGAGTATTGTGTACAGTTCTGGTCTCAGTACTGAAGGAAGGATATACTTGTCTTCGAGGTGAGGGGGAGAAAGAGAGAGGGAGGGGGTGAGGGAGAGAAAGAGAGAGATAGAGTGACGGAGTGAAGGAGAAGGTGAGGAATAAAAAATCCCAAAGACGCTGCACAGGGTGCATTATAAAACAAATTCTGACACCAAACCCACAGAAGTTGAGATTAAGGCTGATGACAAAAAGCTTGGTCAAAGAGGTTAGATTTCAGGAGCGTCTTTAAGCAGGAATGAGAGAGAGAGAGACGGAGAGGTTTAGGGAAGGAATTCCCCAGTTTTAACAAGCAATGACATTAATTCCTGATTGTCAGTAGAGATTTGTTCGGAAAGGGTATTAATGTTTTCAGAGTCGAGACAGCTCGATGTGGATAAGGAGCAAATCAGGCGTGACCTGAATGAATGGGCAGGACAGTCTCGAGGGGACAAATGGCCTCCTCCTGTCTTTGTAAGGGCTTCATTAATATCCCTGCCAATGCATTGATGGTTTTCTGCTTCAAAAAATGACCAGTTTGGGGTTCTCTCTAAACCCTCCCGCCAGCCTTGGAACGACTCACGGATTCATGTCTAAGGGAACTGATCAATTGTTCTGTTAGAATTTCCCCCTTTGTTGATGGGTTAATAAAGCCGATGGGATCCTGAGCTTTATAAACAGGTATAGAGTGTAAAAGTCAGGAAGTGATGCTGAACATTGATAAAATAATAGTTTGTCCTCAGCTGCAGTATTGTGTCCAATTCTGGAACCACACTTTAGGAAAGACATGGAGGCTTTGGTGAATGTATGGAAGAGATTTACTGGAACCGTTCCTGGATGAGATTATTACAGTTACACTGATAGACTGGAGAAACTGGGGTTGTTCTCCTTAGAGCAGAGAAGATTAAAAGGAGATTTGATCGAGGTGTATAAAATCATGAAAGCTTTAGATGAAGGAAATAAAGAGAAAGTGTTTCCAATGGCTGAAGGATTGATAACCAGAGAGCACAGATTGAAGGTGATCGGCAAAAACAAACATTGGAGACATGAGGAATAGGATTTTTTTTCCACACAAGTGCTTCAGATTTGAAATGCAATGCCTGGTAGTGGTGGAGACAGATTCAATAGTAGCTTTCAAAAGGACAATTGGAGAAATCATTGAAAGAGAAAAAAATCAACAGTCACTTGGAGAGGTTTGAGTTAATTAGGGAAAGCCAGCAAGAATTTGATGAAGTAACAGAGAAGGTTGATTAAGGGAATGCAATGGATTTTATATGGATTTGAAGAAAGCGTTTGACAAATTAGCACATAAAATTCTGGTGAACAAAACTGAGGCTCATGGGATAGCAGGGCCAGTGTCAGCTTGGATCAAAAATTGGTGAAGGGACAGAAAACAGCCAGTTGTGGGAAATGGTTGTTTTTCAGACTGGAAGATGGTAGGCAGCGGTGTTCCCCAGAAGTCAGTGCTTCTTGTAAAATTTTAATATTTGCCGTTAACGAACTTGGAGGAGATGCAAACAGTGAAGGTGACACCAATCGACTGCAACAGGACACAGATAGGTGAGTGGGATGGGCAGACAAGTGGCAGAAGGAATTTAATATAGGGAAATGTGAGATGGGCAGAAGGGATAGGGAGAGGGAATACAGACATAATGGCCCAGTTCTAGGGAGTGTGCAGGGACAGAGAGACCTGGGGATACATGTACATACATCTTTGAAGGTGGCAGGACATATTGAGAAAGTGGTCAGCAAAGCATATGGGATCTTGGGCTTCATAAATAGAGATTTTGAGTACAAAAGCATGAAGGTTATGCTGAATGTTTATAAACCTCTGGATAGGCCACGACCAGAACACTGCATCCAATTCTGGTGACCACACTTTCAGAAGGATGTGAGAGTCCATTGTAGGGAGCAGAGGGGATGGTGGATCCAGAGATGGGGGATTTTAGCAAAGTGGACTGGAAACAGCTACATGAAGGTCAATCAGTGTCAGAGCAGTGAGAGTTACTGAGGGTTGATATCAAATATGTTCACACAAAGACAAAAAGGGTGGTACTCCGAAATCTGCAGCCCCTTGGATGTCAAGGATCAAACCGGGTATGATAAGGCACAAGAGGGAAGCTTATGTCGGATACTGAGAGCTCAATACCACAGAGGCCGAGATGAGTGTAGAAAGTACAAGGGTGAAATTAAAAATCAAATTAGGAGAGCAAAGAAATGGCTGGAAAATAATATTACCATTAAATCAAAGAAATCACAAAGATGTTTTATAAATAAAAGAAGAGCAAGAGGATAACTAAGGATAGATTATTAGGGACCAAAAAGGGAATGTGTGTATGGAGGTGGGAGATGTGGGCATGGTTCTTAATGAATACTTTGTCTCCATCTTTATAAAAGAGTGGGAACAATGCAGATATTGTAGTGAAAGAGGAGGAGTGTGAAATATTGGATGGGATAAACAGAGTGAGAGGGAAATATTAAGGTGTTTGGCAACTTTCAAAGTAGATAAATGGTCAGACCTGGATGCATTGGAACCAGTTCAAAGACGGTTCACTCGGATGATTCCTGGGATGAAGGGGTTGTCTTATGAGGAATGGTTGAACAGGTTGGGCCTAAACTCATTGGAGTTTAGAAGAATGAGAGGTGATCTTATTGAAACATACTAAATACGTAAAGGGATAGACAGGTTAGATGCAGGTAAGATGTCTCCTTTGGTTCGGGAGTCTAGAACCAGGGGACACAATTTCAAAATAAGGGGGAAGCCACTTAGGTCAGAGATGGGGAGAAATGTCTTTGCTCAGAGGGTTGTGAATCTTTGGAATTCTCTACTCCAGTGGGCTGTGGAAACGCAGGCTGGGAAAAAGGCATTGAAGTGGATGATCAGCCATGATCGTACTGAATGTTGGAGCAGGCTCGATGGGCTGAATGGCCTACTCCTGTTCCTATGTTCCCAAGCTGCTGAAATAGTTTCTCCCAAACTACCCCATCAGTTCCCCTTAATATCTCAACACCTTTGAACAAATGACCTTGATCCTCCTAAATTCCAGGCAATGAATCCCTAGTTTGTGTAATATCACCTCGTAATTTAACCCTTGGAGTCCAGTTTTCATTCTGGTAAATCTACGCTGCTCTCAAATGGTCATGGACCCCCCCCAAAGTCTCTTTGAACCTCCAGTGTTTCTAGCTTTTCACCATTTATAAAGTACTCTGTTGTAGTCTGTTTTTGCTGACATTGAAATCTAACTACCACAGTTTTGCCCATTTATTTAAGATATTAATATCTCTTTGTAAGTTGATGCTTCCAGCTACACTGCTTACAATGCTGCCTATTTTTGTGTCATTGGTAAACTTGGGTATGTTGCATTGTACCTCATCATCTTAAATTGTTAATACATACAGCAAACTGAGACACACACGGGCTTTGCACGAGTAGACAGGAGTGAATCATTCCAACCTCCAGGCTTTTTAACTCCAGATTTATGTTTTTTGAAGAAAAAATAGAATTCTAATTCACAACAGCCCTGTGTGTGATTTGAACTCCTGTTTTTTTCAATCATCAGCTCAGGCCTTCAAATTAAAACCCAGAAAAAGAGATTAATTTTCCTCCTGCTGTTGTCTGACTGACTGAGGTTTTGTACATTGTTCCCTTCTCCTCTTCTTCCATGTGTTTGAAGTCTTTGAAGTTTGTCAGACACTGGTAAACTACTTCATGTGGTGTTCTGTAAATACCTTCAATTCTGTGTATCTGCAAGAGACACAATTCAAATTCGAACCTTATTGCATCAACCAAAACCTGCAGGTCCATTCAAACAACTCTATTTCCTGTCTCTGCAAAGAAAGCTCACACTTCCACAATGCAGGAATGTCTGAATGGAAACAGCTTTTGACACATTTCCCAACACGTTTGCTAACACTTTTCAGGATGAAGCTAAATTCAATTCACAGATTCCAAGCGCCAAATTGAGCTTTTGGTTAGAACAGGGAACATTGATGAAATCCCAGATCTCTCTGTCCTGTCACCCATTCTAACATTGTACCATTTAGTTTATATCACTCAGTCTTCCTTCCAAAATGCCTCACTTCACATTTCTCAGCATTGAAGTTAACCTGCCCTGTGTCTGTCCAATGATAGGTTGGATAGTAAGCTGTCAAGAAGCCATAAACTGTCTGCAAAGAGATTTCCATAGGTTAAGTGAGTGAGCAAAACATTGTCAGATGGAGTACAATGTGGGAAAATGTGAGCTTGTCCACTTTCGCAGGAAGAATAAAAATCAGTATATTATTGAAATGAAGAGAGACTGCAGAACTGTACGGGACAGAGGGATCTGGGTGTCCTGGTACATGAATCACAATATGTTCCCGTGTAGCTACATCGAGTGATTAGGAAGGCAAATGGAATGTTGTTGTTTATTGCAAGGTGAATAGAATATCAAAGTAGGGAAGTGTTGTTATAGCTGTACAGGGCATAAGTTAGACAATGTCTGCAGGATTGTGCACACTTTTGGTCTCCTTACTGAAGAAATTATATAATTGCATTCGAAGCAGTTCAGAGAAGGTTCACTGGGCTGATTCCTGGGATGAAGGGGTTATCTTATGAGGAAAGGTTGAACAGGTTGGGTCTATACCCACTGGAGTTCAGAAGAATGAGAGGTGATCTGGGTGAAACATCTCAGGTCCCGAGGGGACTGGACAGGGTGGATGCTGAGAGGATGTTTCCCCTTGTTGGGGAGACTAGAACTAGGGGACACAGTTTAAAAATTAGGGACCTCCCATTTGAAACTGAGCTGAGGAGAAATGTGTTTCTCTCAAAGGGGTGTCGATAGATTTTTTATCAGTTAGGGAGTCAAGGGTTATGGGACGCAGACAGGAAAGTGGAGTTGAGTTCACAATCAGATCAGCCATTGAATGGCAGAGCAGGCTCGAGTGGCCGAATGGCCTACTCCTGCTCCTAATTCATTTGTTCTTGTGTGTTCCATTTCGCCAGACTGCCTCTATCCTCCTGAAGTCTGCTACTGGTCCCTTCCCTTTTATTACATTGCAGATGTCACAAACATTGGCAAACATTGAAGTTACGCCCTGTAAACACAAGTCCAAGCCATTAGTATATATCAAAAAGAGCAGTGGTCCTAATATAAACCTCCACTGTATACCTCCCTCCAGTCTGAAACAACCATTGTCCACTCTCTCATCCAATGTCGTATCCACTCAGCCAATGTCCCTTTCATTCCTGGAGCACCAATATTGCTAACTGGTCAATTAGGAGGCACCATTAAGTCCTCCCCATGAGGACACTGGTCCCAGACCTCTCTGTTTCCACTCTCCCAAAAACATTCCCCAGACAGGTACAGCAAGGATTTGGTACAGAGTAATGCTCCTTCTACACTGTCCCATCCAACACTCCCAGGATAGGATCATCATGGGGTGGATACAGAGTGAATCTCACTCTACAGTATCCGATAGAGAGAGAGAGACAGAAAGAGAGAAACAGAGAGACATAGACTGACAGGGTGACTGACAGAGAAAGAAGGATTTTTAACAGGGGATATTGGAAGAGGAGGGCGCAATTTAAACCCACAACTCTGTTGCGGCATTCAATGAGATCATGGCTGATCTGTGATCAAACTTAAAACATATATCCTACCTTTGCCCCTTATCTCTTAATACATTTGGTTAACAAGAATCTATCAATCACAGGTTTAAAAATTAACCAATAAGCCAGCATGAAATTTCCACAAACAATATCAAGAGGGTGTGATGGCTACCACAGTGGAATAGCTTGCTGAATATTTAAAATGAAGGCTATTCTTACTGGATCATCAAAAGTGTCCGCCTGGGCCCCAACTTCATCTGCATTCCTCCATCTCCCGATGTTCATTTTCTCTCCATACCTATCTCTTATATGTTTGTGGACACAGCAGTGAAGGATTTCATCAAATTAATATATCTTACATTATCCTCTTCATCCACCTCAACAATCCCTCTCTCTCCACGTTTTTCCCTCACTACAGCCCTCTCTATGCCGTCATATCTAACCCTCCCTCCCTCTGTCGCTCTCCTAGTGTCAGTGATAGCAGAGAGAGAGAGACAGAGAGAGACGGAGTGAGAGGGAGTGTCAAGGAGGGAAAGACAGATGGAGGGACAGAGAGAGAAGGAGTCAGAGGGAGTGACAGAGAGGGAAAGACAGATGGAGAGACAGAGAGAGAGGCAGAGTCAGAGAGAGGAGAGAGAGGGAGAGACAGAGAGGGAAAGGCAGTTGGAGAGAAAGAGAGAGAGAGACAGAGAGAGAGGCAGAGATAGAGATATAAGGAGAGAGAGGGAGAGACAGAAAGGGAAGGACAGATGGAGGGACACAGAGAGAGGAGGAGACAGAGATAGAAGGAGAGAGAGGGAGTGACGGGGCGGGGGGGTGGGGTGGTGGGGGAGAGACAGATGGAGAGACAGAGAGGGAAAGACCGATAGTGAGACAGAGAGAGAGAGAGTCAGATGGAACGAGAGAGAGGGCGTGACAGGGAGACAAATACAGATGGAGGGACAGAGAGAGGGACAGAGATAGAAGGAGAGAGAGGGAGTGTAAGGGAGGGAAAGACCAGTGGAGGGACAGAGAGAGAGAGACAGAGATAGAAGGAGAGAGAGGGAGTGACAGGGAGGGAAGGACAGATGGGAGACAGAGAGAGAGAGAGACAGCGATGGAAGGAGAGAGAGGGAGTGTCAAGAAGGGAAAACAGATGGAGGGACAGAGAGAGAGAGACAGAGATGGAAGGAAAGAGAGGGAGTGTCAGGGAGGGAAAGACAGATGGAGAGACAGAGAGAGAGACAGAGAGAGAGAAGCAGAGAGAGGGTGCGACAGAGAGGGAAAGACAGATGGAGGGAGAGAGAAAGACAGAGATAGAAGGAGAGAGAGGGACAGACAGAGAGGGCAATACAGATGGAAAGACAGTGAGAGAGGCAGAGATGGAATGAAAGAGAGGGAGTGACAGGGAGGGAAAGACTGATGGAGAGACAGCGAGAAAGATGGAGATGGTAGGAGAGAGAGGGAGTGTCATGGAGGGAAAGACAGATGGAGGGACAAAGTGAGAGACAGAAATAGAAGAAGAGAGAGGGAGTGACAGAGAGGGAAAGACAAATGGAGGGACAGAGAGAGAGGCAGAGACTGAGATAGACAGAGAGAGAGGGAGTGACAGGGGGAGAAAGACTGATGGAGGGACAGAGAGAGGGAAGGAGCGAGAGGGAGAGGCAGAGAGAAGTAGAGAGGGAGAGATGGAGTGACAGAGAGGTAAGGACAGATGGAGGAACAGAGAGAGAGACAGAGTTAGAAGGAGAGAGAGGGAGTGACAGAGAGGGAAAGGTAAAATGATACAGAACTGGCTCGTTCATCGAAGACAGAGGGTAGCAGTGGAAGGTGTTTTTCTGAATGGAGGGATGTGACTAGTGGTGTTCCGCAGGGATCACTGCTGTTTGTAGTATATATAAATGATTTGGAGGAAAATGTCGCTGGGCTGATTAGTAAGTTTGCAGACGACACAAAGGTTGGTGGCGTTGCGGATCGTGATGAGGATTGTCAGAGGATACAGCAGGATATAGATCGGTTGGAGACTTGGGTGGAGAAATGGCAGATGGAGTTTAATTCGGACAAATGTGAGGTAATACATTTCTGAAGGTTTAATGCAGGTGGGAAGTATACAGTAAATGGCAGAACCCTTCGGAGTATTGACAGGCAGAGAGATCTGGGCGTACAGGTCCACAGGTCACTGAAAGTGCAACACAGGTGGATAACGTAGTCAAGAAGGTATACAGCATGCTTGCCTTCATCGGTCGGGGCATAGCGTATAAAAATAGGCAAGTCATGTTGCAGCTGTGCAGAACTTTAGTTAGGCCACACTTAGAATTCTGGTCGCCACACTACCAGAAGGACGTGGAGGCTTTGGAGAGGGTACCAAAGAGTATTACCAGGATGTTGCCTGGTCTGGAGGGCTTTAGCGATGAGGAGAGGTTGGATAAACTCGGATTGTTTTCACTGGAACGACAGAGGTGGAGGGGCGACATGATAGAGGTTTACAAAGTTATAAGTGGCATGGACAGAGTGGATAGTCAGAAGCTTTTTCCCAGGGTGGAAGAGTCAGTTCCTAGGGGACAGAGGTTTAAGGTGAGAGGGGCAAAGTTTAGAGGGGATGTGCGAGGCAAGTTCCTTACACAGAGGGTGGTGAGTGCCTGGAACGTGTTGCTGGGGGAGGTGGTGGAAGCAGGTACCATAGAGACGTTTAAGAGACATCTTGACGAATACATGAATAGGATGGGAATAGAGGGATACGGACCCCGGAAGTGCAGAAGGTTTTAGTTTAGGCAGGCATCAAGATCGGCGCAGTGTTGGAGGGCCGAATGGCCTGTTCCTGTTCTGTACTGTTCTTTGTTCTTTGACAGATGGAGGGACAGAGAGAGAGACAGAGAGAGAAGGAGAGAGAGTGAGAGACAGAGAGGGAAAGACAGATGGAGGGAGAGAGTGAGAGACAGAGAGAGAAGGAGAGAGATGGGGTGACAGAGATTGAAGGACAGAAATGGACAGACAGAGAGAAAGAGACAGATGGACAGACAGAGAGAGAGATGGAGTGACGGAGGGAAGGACTGATGGAGGGATAGAGAGAGAAACAGAGAGAGAAGGAGAGAGAGGGAGTGTCAGGGAGAGAAAGACAGATGGAGGGCCAGAGTGAGAGACAGAGAGAGTAGGAGACAGATGGAGTGACAGGGAGGGAAGGACAGATGCAGGGATATAGGCATAGAGAGAGAGAGACAGAGAGAGAAGGAGAGAGAGGGAGTGACAGGGAGGGAAGGACAGATGGAGGGACAGAGTGAGCGACAGAGAGAGTAGGAGACAGATGGAGTGACAGGGAGGGAAGGACAGATGCAGGGATATAGGCATAGAGAGAGAGAGACAGAGAGAGAAGGAGAGAGAGGGAGTGACAGGGAGGGAAGGACAGATGGAGGGACAGAGTGAGCGACAGAGAGAGTAGGAGACAGATGGAGTGACAGGGAGGGAAGGACAGATGCAGGGATATAGGGATAGAGAGAGAGACAGAGATAGAAGGAGAGACAGGGAGTGACAGGGAGGGAAAGACAGATGGAGAGACAGATACAGAGAGACAGAGATAGAAGGAGAGACAGGGAGTGACAGGGAGGGAAAGACAGCTGGAGAGACAGAGACAGAGAGACAGAGATAGAAGGAGAGACAGGGAGTGACAGGGAGGGAAAGACAGATGGAGTGAGAGAGAGAGAGGCAGAGATGGAAGAAGAGAGAGGGAGAAACAGAGAGGGAAGACAGATGGAGGGACAGAGAGAGAGAGAGAGAGAGAGAGGCAGAGATGTAAGGAGAGAGAGGGATTGATAGGGAGGGAAAGACAGATGGAGAGACAGAGAGAGAGACAGAGAGAGAAGGAGAGCCTTGGAGAGACAGAGCGCGAATGACAGATGGAGAGACAGAGAGAGAGACAGAGATCTCTCCCGATGTTTCTGTCTCCATACCTATCTCTTAAATGTTTGTGCACACAGCAGTGAAGGATTACATCAAATTAATTTGTCTTACATTCTCCCTATCAATCGACCCCGCATTCTCTCTCTCTCCAACCTTGTCCCTCTCCACAGCACTCCCTCTTTCTGCATATCTAACCCTCTCTCCCTCTGTCTCTCTCCTCGTGTCAGAGATAGCAGGAGGGAGAGACAGAGAGAGGAAGCCAGAGTGAGAATGTTGAAGGAACTGTACTCTGTTCCGAAGCTGTGCTGAACCTGCTCTGGGAGTGTTTGATGGGCTACATTAATCGTCCGTGTACAGTCCTGTATCAGGCTGTGAAGAAGCACAGCTTGTTCAGTATACAACGGGTCAAAGGGAATGATTCACTCCTGTCTGCTACTGGGAAGAGAGACTGACCTTAACATCAAGGCAGTGTTTGACCGAGTGTGACATCGAGGAGCCAGAGTAAAACTGAAGTCAGTGGGAATCCGCTGGTTGGACTCATACCGAGCACAAAGGAAGATGGTTGTGGTTGTTGGAGGTCAATCATCTCAGTCCCAGGTCATCACTGCAGGAGTTCCTCAGGGTAGTGTCCGAGGCTCAACCATCTTCAGCTGAGATCACAGGAGAGAATGCTGGAAATACTGAGCAGGTCAAGCAGCATCTGTGGAGAGAAACAGAGTTAATGATTCAGCTCGATGGATAACAGATTTCCAGCATCCACAGTAATTTGCCTTAGATGATGAAGCAATCCATAGCCACATGCACCAAGACCCAGACAACATTCAGGCTTGGGCCGAACAGTGGCAAGTAACATTCACGTCACACAAGTGCCAGGCAATGACCTTCTGCAACAAGAGAGAATCCAAGCACCTCCCCTTGGCATTCAAAGCATTATCCCATCACTGAATCCCCCAGCATCAACATCCTGGGGAAACATTGACATCAAACTTAACTGAACGAAACACATCAATAGTTTCTTCACCCAGTGGCTGGTGGGTGTCTGGAACTCACTGCCTGAAAGGATTATTGTAAAATGGGTGGTTGATGGCCGGCACAGACAGGGCGGGCCGAAGGGCCTGTATAAGTGCTGCATCTCTCGATAACTCTAAAGGATGGTCGAGGCAGAAACCCTCATCAAACTTAAAACAATCTCTTGGATATTCACTTCTCTTTCTTTAAAATGGGTCAGGAATAACTCTCCTCGTCTGCACTGCCCCCTCAAACACTCTCAGAGAAGGTACAGCACAGGTTAGATACAGAGTAAAGTTCAGTTTAAACTGTCCCTCGAGTGTTGGATTAACGCGGGTCACTCACTGTCCCCGGCTCAGCCTCAAGACTCACCTGCCTCAGTCACTGAGACGCTCCTGTATAACTTGCCTTAATGTAAGCAGATGCCGGGTTTGGGAGCAGGACAGGCAAACGGGATTAGGACGACTGCTCATGTGGAGGATAAGCATCAGTAATCCCTCAGAGAATCAGAAAAGACCAGCGAGACTCAGAAAAGGAAACTTGTGTTGAATTTGTGATTCTTGCATTGTGGAATGCTTTAGTATTTGGTGAGAATGTTGAGCCAGTGACATTTTGCCCCTTTGGGATGGATAGACACTATATGACTTTATTACAACAGTAAGGTACCGTGTGTACTGTAAATATGGACTGAAATAACAATGTAACTGATCAATTTTCAGCTGAATACTATGACTCCAGTTATACCTGCTATCCTGTTATATATGTGCTGCTGTACCTGCTATGTGTGAGAATGTACATGCGACACGATGGGATGAAGTCAAAGTGGCCACTCTTTATATTTTTAGACTGTGCCCCAAGTTCCTGACTCCGCAGCCAGTGGGAATAGTTACTCTCAGTCCACCCTATCAGTTTCCCTTATTATTTTGTAAACCTTCATCAAATCACCCAATAACCTTCAAAATTTCAGGGATACAGAGTAAATCTCCAGCTACACTGTCCCATTAAACATTCCCAATCTGAGCACAATGTTTGGTTTGACACAGAGTAAATTTCTCTCTGCACTGTCCCATCACACACTCCCAGGACAGGAACATCGTGGGGTGGATACAGAGTGAATCTCACTCATCACTGTCCGATCGAGACAGAAAGAGACACAGAAAGAGAGAAACAGAGACACAGACTGACAGGGTGACTGACAGAGAAAGAAGGATATTTAACAGGGGATATTGGAAGAGGAGGATGCAATTTAACCCCACAACTCTGTTCCTGCATTCAATGAGATCATGGCTGATCTGTGATGTAACTAACACCATATATTCTGCCTTTGCCCCTTATCTCTTAATACCTTTGGTTAACAAGAACCTATCAATCACAGATTTGAAAATTAACCAATAAGCCAGCATGAAATTTCCACAAACAATATCATGAGGGTGTGATGGTTCCCACAGTTGAATAGCTTGCTGAATATTTAAAATGGAGGCTATTACTTCTGGATCATCAAAAGTGTCCGCCTGGGCCCCAAATTCATCTGCATTTCTCCCTCTCCCGATGTTTTTTTCTCTCCATACCTATCTCAAATATGTTTGTGTACACAGCAGTGAAGGATTAAATCAAGTTAATATATCTTACATTATCCTCTTCATCCAACTCAACAATCTTTCTCTCTCCCTCCAAGTTTGTCCCACTCTACAGCCCTCTCTATACCGTTATATCTAACCCTCTCTCCTAGTGTCAGTGATCGCAGAGAGAGAGACAGAGATCGAAGGAGAGAGAGGGAGTGACAGAGAGGGAAAGTCAGATAGAGGGAAAGAGAGAGAGGCAGAGAGAGAGAGAGAGAAGGTGCGAGAGGGAGAGACAGAGGGAAAGACTGATGAAGAGACAGAGAGATCGAGACAGAAATAGAAGGAGAGAGAGGGAGTGTTAGGGAGGGAAAGACAGATGGAGGGACAGAGAGAGAGAGACAGGGAGAGATATGGAGTGACACGGAGGGAAGGTCAGATGGAGGGATAGAGAGAGAGAGAGACAGAGATAGAAGGAGAGTGAGGGAGTGACAGAGAGGGAAAGACAGATGCAGAGACAGAGAGAGAGGCAGAGATGGAAGGAGAGAGAGGGAGAGACAGAGAGGGAAAGACAGATGGATGGACAAAGTGAGAGACAGAGAGAGAAGGAGAGAGATGGAGTGACAGGGAGGGAAGGACAGATGGAGGGATAGAGAGAGAGAGACAGAGATAGAAGGAGAGAGAGGGAGTGTCAGGGAGGGAAAGACAGATGGAGAGACAGAGAGAAAGAGAGAGATAGAAGGAGAGAGAGGGAGAGACAGGGAGGGAAGGACAGACGGTGGGATAGAGAGAGAGAAGCAGAGATAGAAGGAGAGGGAGGGAGAGACAGATAGAAAAGTAGTGAGTGGGAGAGACACAGAGGGAAAGGCAGTTGGAGAGACAGAGAGAGAGAGACAGAGAGAGAAGGAGAGAGAGGGAGTGACTGGGAGGGAAAGACAGATGGAGGGACAGAGATAGAAGGAGAGAGAGGGAGTGACTGGGAGGGAAAGCCAGATGGAGAGATAGAGAGATAGAGACAGAGATGGAAGGAGAGAGAGGGAGAGACAGAGAGGGAAAGACAGATGGATGGAGAGAGGGAGAGACAGAGATCGAAGGAGAGAGAGGGAGAGACAAAGAGGGAAAGACAGATGGATGGACAGAGAGAGAGACAGAGATAGAAGGAGAGAGGGAGTGACAGAGAGGGAAAGACAGATGGATGGAGAGAGGGAGAGACAGAGAGAGAAGGAGAGAGAGGGAGAGACAAAGAGGGAAAGACAGATGGATGGACAGAGAGAGAGAAAGAGATAGAAGGAGAGAGAGGGAGTGACAGAGAGGGAAAGACAGATGGATGGAGAGAGGGAGAGACAGAGAGAGAAGGAGAGAGAGGGAGTGACAGAGAGGGGAAGATAGATGGAGGGACAGAGGGAGACAGAGAGAGAGGCAGAGACAGAGATAGAAGGAGAGAGTGGCACAGAGAGGGAGGGATATAGAAAGAAGGAAAAATGGTTGAAACCATTGCTGTCCTGGGAGCGAGGGAGGAATGGAGAGATGAAAAGAAAGAGAGAGGGGGAAAGAGAAAGGGAGAAATGGTGTCATGGAGACACAGACAGAGTTATGGACAGAGGCGGAGAAAGAGAGGGAGAGACAGAGAGAATGAAAGAGAGGGAGTGTCAGGGAGGGAAAGACAGATGGAGGGACAGAGATAGAAGGACAGAGAGGGAGTGACTGGGAGGGAAAGACAGATGGAGAGATAGAGAGATAGAGACAGAGATAGAAGGAGAGAGAGGGAGAGACAGAGAGGGAAAGACAGAGGGATGGAGAGATGGAGAGACAGAGATCGAAGCAGAGAGAGGGAGAGACAAAGAGGGAAAGACAGATGGATGGCCAGAGAGAGAGACAGAGATAGAATGAGAGAGATGGAGTGACAGGCAGAGAAGGACCGATTGAGGGATAGAGAGAGAGAGTCAGAGATAGAAGGAGAGAGAGAGTAACAGAGAGGGAAGGTCAGATTGAGGGGTAGAGAGAGCGATACAGAGAGCGAAGGAGAGATTGGGAGAGACAGAAAGGGTAAGGCAGTCGGAGAGACAGAGAGAGAGACAGAGAGAGTGGCAGAGACAGAAATAGAAGGAGAGAGAGGAGGTGACAGAGAGGGAAAGACAGATGGAGGGACAGAGGGAGACAGAGAGAGAGGCAGAGACAGAGATAGAAGGAGAAAGTGGGACATAGAGGGAGGGAAATAGCAAGAAGGAAAAATGGTTGAAAACATTGCTGTCCTGGGAGCGAGGGAGGAATGGAGAGATGAAAAGAAAGAGAGAGGGGGAAAGAGAAAGGGAGAAAGGGTGTCATCGCGACACAGATAGAGTTATGGACAGAGGCAGAGGGAGAGAGGGATAGACAGATAGAAGGAGAGAGAGGGAGTGACAGGAAGGGGAAGACAGATGGAGGGACAGAGAGAGAGAAGGAGAGAGAGTGCAAGACAGAGAGAAGGAGAGAGGGAGAGATAGAGAGGGAAAGGCAGTTGGAGAGACAGATAGAGACAGAGAGAGTGGCAGAGACAGAGATAGAAGGAGAGTTTGGGAGTGACAGGGAGGGAAAGACAGATGGAGGGACAGTGAGAGAGGCATAGAGGAAGAATCAGAAATAGAGAGGGAGACAGAGATATCGAGAGGAATATACAGAGACAGTGAGAGAGAGAGATAGGCAATGATGGTGAGAGAGACACAAATAGAGTCATGGACAGAGGCACAGAGAGAGAGAGTAACAGAGCGAGAAAGAGAGGGAGAGAGAGCGAGAGACAGAAAGAGAGAGATAGAGACACAGAGAGGGAAATAGAGAGAGAGGGAGCGGCAGTGAGTGAGAGAGAGACCGAGAGTGTGATAGCGAAACACAACGAGAGAGAGATGGAGGAGAGAGAGAGAGATAGAGGGGGTTGAGAGAGATAGAGTGGGGTGAGAGAGATAGAGGGAAGTGAGAGAGATAGAGGGGGTGAGAGAGATAGAGGGGGTGAGAGAGATAGAGGGAGAGGGAGATAGAGGGGGTGAGAGAGATAGAGGGGGGCGGGAGATAGAGAGGGGGAGGGAGATAGAGAGGGGGAGGGAGATAGAGGAGGGGAGGGAGATAGAGGAGGGGAGGGACATAGAGGGGGAGAGGGAGATAGAGGAGGGGAGGGAGATAGAGGGGGAGAGGGAGATAGAGGGGGAGAGGGAGATAGAGCTAGAGAGGGAGATAGAGCTAGAGAGGGAGAGAGAGAGGGGGAGAGGGAGAGGCAGAGGGGGAGAGGGAGAGAGAGGGGGCAAGGGAGGGAGAGTGGGGGAGAGGGACAGAGAGACGGGGCAAGGCAGAGATCGAGGGGGCGAGGGAGAGAGAGTGGGGGCGAGGGAGAGAGAGTGGGGGCGAGGGAGAGAGAGTGGGGGCGAGGGAGAGAGTGGGGGAGAGGGAGAGAGAGGGGGAGAGGGAGATTGAGCTAGAGAGGGAGATAGAGCTAGAGAGGGAGATAGAGCTAGAGAGGGAGAGAGAGAGGGTGTGAGGAAGAGAGAGGGGGTGCGAGGAAGAGAGAGGGGGCTAGGAAGAGAGAGGGGGCTAGGAAGAGAGAGGGGGCGAGGAAGAGAGAGGGGGCGAGGGAGAGAGAGAGGGGGCGAGGGAGAGAGAGAGGAGGCGAGGGAGAGAGAGGGGGGGGCGAGGCAGAGAGAGAGGGGGCGAGGGAGAGAGAGAGGGGGCGTGGGAGAGAAAGATGGGGCGAGGGAGCGATAGGGTGCGAGGGAGAGAGAGAGAGAGGCAGAGAAAGAGATAGAACGAGAGAGATGGAGTGGCTGAGAGGGAAAGACAGATGGAAGGACGGATGGAGGGATAGAAAGAGAGAGACAGAGATAGCAGGAGAGAGAGGGAGTGACAGAGAGGGAAAGACAGATGCAGGGACAGAGATAGGCGGAGACAGAGGGAGTGACAGGGTTGGGGAAAATAGATGGAGAGACAGAGAGAGAGAGACAGAGAGAGAGGGAGAGACAGAGAGAGAAGGAGAGAGATGGAGTGACAGGGAGGAAAAGAAAGATGTCGGGACAGAGAGAGGGGCAGAGAAAGAGATTGAAGGAGAGAGAGGGTGTGACAGGGAGGAAAGACAGATGGAGGGACAGAGACTGAAGGAGAGAGAATGAGAGACAGAGAGAAGGAGAGAGGAAGTGACAGAGAGGGAAAGACAGATGGAGGGACGGAGAGAGAGACAGAGAGGAAGAGAGAGAATGGGAGAGAGAGAGAGGGAGAGAGAGAGGGAAAGAGAGAGGGAGAGAGTGAGGGAGAGAGCGTGAGAAAGAGGGAGAGAGAGGGAGAGAGAGGGAGAGAGAGGGAGAGACAGAGAGGGAAAGAAAGATGGAGGGACAGACGGAGGGATAGAGAGAGAGAGAGAGACAGAGATAGAAGGAGAGAGAGGGAGTGACAGTGGGTGGGGAAGATAGCTGGAGAGACAGAGAGACAGAGAGAGACAGAGAAGGAGAGAGAGGGAGAGACAGAGAGAAGGAGAGAGGGAGTGACAGATGGATAGACAGAGAGACGGAGAGAGAGAAAGGGAGAGAGACGGGGAGGGAGAGGGGGAGGGAGAGGGGGAGGGAGAGGGGGAGGGGGAGGGAGAGGGGAGGGAGAGGGGAGGGAGAGAGGGAGGGAGAGGGGGATGGAGAGAGGGAGAGGGAGAGAGGGAGAGGGAGAGAGAGAGGGAGAGAGAGAGGGGGAGAGAGAGAGAGGGAGAGAGAGGGAGATAAAGACACATGGAGAAACAGAGATAGAAGAGAGAGAGGGAGAGACAGAGAGGGAAAAACAGATGGAGGGACAGAGAGAGAGACAGAAAGAGAGGTAGAGAGCAGAGAAAGAGATAGAACGAGAGACATGGAGAGACAGAGAGGGAAAGACAGATGGAAGGACAGATGGAGGGATAGAGAGAGAGAGACAGAGATAGAAGGAGAGAGAGGGAGTGGGGGTGGGGGGAAGACAGATGGGGGAAAGAGAGAGAGAGAAGTAGAGCGATGGAGAGACAGAGAGGGAAGACAGATTTAGGGACAGAGATAGAAGGAGAGAGAGGGAGTGACAGGGGGTGGGGAAGATAGATGGTGTGACAGAGAGAGACAGAGACAGAGAGAGAAGGAGAGAGAGGGAGAGACAGAGAGGGAACGACAGATGGAGAGAGAGAGAGGCAGAGATGGAAGGAGAGAGAGGGTGAAACGGACAGGGAAAGACAGATGGAGGGAGAGAGACAGAGAAAGAGAGAGGAGAGAGAGGGAGCGTCAGGGAGGGAAAGACAGATGCAGGGACAGAGAGAGTGACAAAGAGAGAGTCAGAGACAGAGATAGAAGGAGCGAGAGGGAGTGACAGAGAGGGAACGACAGATGGAGGGAGAGAGAGACAGAGAGAGAAGGAGAGGGAGGGAGTGACAGAGAGGGAACGACAGATGGAGAGAGAGAGAGAGAGAGAGAGAGAGAGAGAGAGGCAGAGATGGAAGGAGAGAGTGGGAGAAACGGACAGGGAAAGACAGATGGAGGGAGAGAGAGAGACAGAGAGAGAAGGAGAGGGAGGGAGTGTCAGGGAGGGAAAGACAGATGGAGGGACAGAGAGAGAGAGAGGCAGAGATGGAAGGAGAGAGAGGGAGTGACAGTGAGGGAACGACAGATGGAGAGAGAGAGAGAGAAAGGCAGAGATGGAAGGAGAGAGAGGGAGAAACGGACAGGGAAAGACAGATGGAGGGAGAGAGAGACAGAGAGAGACGGAGAGGGACGGGGTGTCAGGGAGAGAAAGACAGATGGAGGGACAGAGTGAGAGACACTGAGATCGAAGGAGAGAGAGGGAGTGACGGCGGGGGTCAGGAGAGACTGATGGAGCGACAGAGAGAGAAAGACAGATGGAGAGACAGAGAGAGAGGGAGTGACAGGGAGGGAAAGACAGATGGAGGGACAGAGAGAGGGAGACATTGATAGAAGGAGAGAGAGGGTGTGACAGATAGAAATACAAAGAGAGAGAGACAGGGAGAGAAGGAGAGATAGAGAGGGGGCGAGGGAGAGAGAGAGTGGGCGAGGGAGAGACAGAGAGGGGGTGAGGGAGAGAGAGAGGGGGCGAGGGAGAGAGAGACGGGGCGAGGGGGCGAGGGAGAGAGAGGGGGCGTGGGAGAGAGAGGGGGCGTGGGAGAGTGTGGGGGGAGAGAGATTGGGCGTGGGAGAGAGAGGGGGGTGGGAGAGAGAGGGGGCGTGGGAGAGAGAGAGGGAGCGTGGGAGAGAGAGAGGGGGCGTGGGAGAGAGAGAGGGGGCAAGGGAGAGAGAGGGGGGGCGAGGGAGAGAGAGAGGGGGCGAGGGAGAGAGAGAGGGGGCGAGGGAGAGTGTGCGGGGGCGAGGGAGAGTGTGCGGGGGCGAGGGAGAGAGAGTGGGGGCGAGGGAGAGAGTGGGGGGCGAGGGAGAGAGAGGGGGCGAAGGAGAGAGAGGGGCGAGGGAGAGAGAGGGGGTGAGGGAGAGAGTGCGGGGTGAGGGAGAGAGTGCGGGGGCGAGGGAGAGAGAGCGGGAGATGGGGAAGAGGGTGGGGAACCTGTGGAATTCTCGCCCACAGAAGGCAGTGGAGGCCAAGTCATTAAATATATTCAAGAATGAGAGAGATATATTTCTTAATGACAAAGGGATAAAGGGCTATGGGGAGAAAGTGGGAACAGGGTACTGAATTAGACCATCGGTCATGATTTTTATTGAATGGCAGAGCAGACCCGAGGGGCCGAATGGCCTGCTCCTGATCGTGTTTTAGTTTAATTTTTAGTTTTTAGAGATACAGCATCTATCTTTCAATGAGAAAGGCTGACGGAGAGAGAGGGAGAGACAGAGATAGAGGGAGAAACAGAGAGAGAAGGAGAGGTGACCCTGATATTCTCTCTCTCACTCACACAAACATCCAGACACACACGCACAACACACACAGACACACAAAGAGATTTCACAATCCACAGTGATGTCAGTAAAAATGACCAACAGAACCTCAGTAACAATCCCCAGTGTCTGCCCAGTCCTGAGAGAGACAGAGAGAGAGACAGGGCAGTGACAGAGAAAGACAATGAAAGAGGGAGGACAAATCAGCTTGCAGGAGAAACTTTACATTTATTTGTGTTCCACAGATTTTATTAAAAGTTGAAAGGGACTGGACGCTGGAAAAGCTGTCAACACACAACAACAACACTGAGAGACTTTAGATGTGAGGGAAGGGGAGACACACTTTAAAATCCACACTGATGTCAGTAAAAATCCCCAAACACAACCTCAGTAACAATCCCCATTATCTGCCCAGTCCTGTATTGTGGGTTTCTTCTTTGGCCTCCTTATCTCGAGAGACAATGGGTAAGTGCCTGGAGGTGGTCAGTGGTTTGTGGAGCAGCGCCTGGAGTGGCTATAAAGGCCAATTCTAGAGTGACAAGCTCTTCCACAGGTGCTGCAGAGAAATTTGATTGTCGGGGCTGTTACACAGTTGGCTCATCCCTTGCGCCTCTGTCTTTTTTGTGGCTTTAGTGTGAGGGTTTGAGGGGGGAGGGTTGGATCAGTGTTTGATATTTTGAAACTGCAGGGAAAGAATTAAAGGTTTAAAATGAACTAAGAGATGGCTGAAAGCATTGCTGTGCTGGGATTAACATATCAATGGACTGTAAAAGTCAGGAAGGTCCTGTCCTGGAATTAACATATCAATGGACAGGCCCCCTCCCCCGCCCCCGAGGCAGGAGATTGAGAGACAGCCCAACATGTCAGAGGCTCAAGGGGTGGTGTTTGCAAACAGCTCACTCAGGATATAAACTGGGTTTGAAGATCTCAGTTCCAATCACAAAACCTACCTTTCACTCTCTCTCCAGAGAGAGTGGACACATTCCCCAGTCTGATTCAGTGTGTGTGTCTGTGTATCTGTGTGTGTGCTCTCTCTGTCTCAATCTGGTTTATAACTGTGATTTGATTGTATTTGAATATTGCTGATTGTCTGTGTAACTGAGAGGAAACCCTGGGCTCTTGCTGTGCTATTTTGTTTAAAAATGTCCTCGCTTTGTATTTTAATCCAATTTTTTTTCCTTCTTTCCCCTGAGGAATTTTCATTCTGAAAACTGCACCGTGAAGATGAAAAGAGGGAAAGTTTGGGACAAGGAATCCTTGGACAGGAGCTTCCTCCAGAGGGGATGGACTGAGGCCTTGTCCACAGGCTGCACCCAAAGGGCCCACGTGAGTTGTGTCTTTTTATTTGCCTGAGGTTTAATTTCTTGTCTGGGGCCCTGGGTTAACCATTTCATGTTGGATTGGGGCTCCTGGTGTTTTATACAGATTGAAAGCCTGGGGTTAAAGGAGCAGCCCCAGGAGGGAGTCCCATTTGCCACTTGCTGCTTCCAGCCCTGTCTGTGAGGTTTGCTGATGTTTTGGGCAATGCTTCGTGAACTTAGTGAAATAAGATGCACGGTGCCCATTTTAATTCATTTTACTGCACTTATGAGTTCAGCTTTCTCTCTGTCTCCACATTCTTTCCCTGTGTCTCTCTCTCCCCCCATGCTTTCTCTTCTCTGTCTCTGTTTCACACTCGCCTTCTCCATTTAAACGTTTAATAAATAAAAAACATGCCACACACGGCAATGTGATTTGTCGTTATTTGAAATGGTGAGACAGAATCAACAGCTTGTTCCCAGTTTAAAGAGGGAGTTTCCCCCTTTCTGGGGACTGGAATGTGGCTATTATCACATTGCTGCTTGTGGGATGTTGCTGTGCATCTAGTGCCCGGCAGCATTTCCTGCATGACAACAATGAGGACACTTTAAAATTCAGCTTCCTGAGTGTCTGAATGTGGGTTTCTCTGTGTTTTCACAAGAATTTTACAACAGTTACAAGAGCTGAATGTGAAGCTGTAAAGGTTTGTTATACATTTAAAGATGGAGTTTAGCATTTTCTGAGGACTGTGATGGGATATCTGGCTATGATCACATTGTGGGATCCTGCTGTGCCTACATTCCCTTCATCAATTCTTACATTGCAACACCGAGTGCAGAAACAGCTGGAGAGAAGAAGAGGGAGAGAGTGCATCAGCTGGAGGTGGCAGGTTAAACAGAGATAAGGAGAGAGAGAGAAACAGGCGGAGTGTGGGTGAGGGAGGGAATGCAGAGAAAGATGGAGAAAGACAGAGAGAGAGAGAGACAAATCCACACTCAAAAGCTTGGTACACTGAATATTGAAGTGTCACCATTGCTGGGATCTTGCTGTGCAGTAAAAAAAGATTATCTGCATATTTGCATTATCTGAAGGCTTGGGATTAAGGTCCTGAGCTTGAAGCCGGTATAATTCCCGAGTAATGATGGTGTTTTGGGCAATGCTGTGAATTTGAGGGTGAAATGAAATTGTGGGATCGTGCTGTGCACAAATGGCACGCAGTGTTTCCAACATTGCAATAGTGACGAGCACTTTAACAATCAATTCACTGAATGTCAAATGTTCCCGATTCATTTCAGTTCATTTGACTGAAGTTCTGAGTTTCGAATTCTCTCTCTGTCTTTCTCCAGCTTTCTTTCCCTCTGTCTCTCTATTTAAACATTGAATAGTTAAAAACACACACAGCTGAGACAAGGGACGAATGAGATAGGAACAGAGAGAGATACAGAGACAGGGGAGAGAGAGTTACAGAGACAGACAGACAGACACACACACACACAGACACACAGAGGTGGAGGTTGCTGTCACAATCCTTTTATCCTCTGGTTTATTAACTGTGATTTGTTTGTATTTGAGTGTTGCTGAGAGAATGTATGTGTAACCGAGGGCAATTCCTGGGCTCTTGCTGCGCTATTTTGTTTAACAATGCCTTTTAATCAATTTTCTCTCCCTCCCTCTTGCCTTCGGAAATTTCTTTCTGAAAAGTGCATCGTGAAGATGAAAAGAGGGAAAGTCTGGGACGAGGAATCCTTGGACAGGAGCTTCCTCCCGAGGGGACGGACTGAGGCCTTGTCCATAGGCTGCACCCAAAGGGCCCACGTGAGTTGTGTCTGTTTATTAGCCTGAGGTTTAATTTCATCTCTGGGGCCCTGGGTTAACCATTTCATAGTTTAGTTTAGTTTAGAGATATAGCACTGAAACAGGCCCTTCAGCCCACCGAGTCTGTGCCGACCATCAACCACCCATTTATACTAATTCTACACTAATTCCAAATTCCTACCACATCCCCACCTGTCCCTTTATTTCCCTGCCTGTACTAGGGGCAATTTATAATGGCCAATTTCTCCACCAACCTGCAAGTCTTTTGGCAGGAAACCTGAGCACCTGGAGAAAACCCACGCAGACACAGGGAGAACTTGCAAACTCCACAAAGGCAGTAGCCAGAATTGAAACCGGGTCGCTGGAGCTGTGAGGCTGTGGTGCGAACCACTGCGTCACTGTGCCACCCATGTTGGATAGGGTCTCCTGGAGTTTTATACAGATTGAAAGCCTGGGGTAAAAGGAGCAGCCCCAGGAGGGAGTCCCATCTGCCCCTTGCTCCTTCCAGCACTGTCTGTGAGGTTTGCTGGTGTTTTGGTCAGTGCTATGAAGCTAACAGTTAAATAAGATGCACGGTGCCTATTTTAATTCATTTCACTGTAGGTCTGAGCTTTCTTTCTGTCTCCACATTCTTTCCCTGTGTCTCTATCTACCACCCCCCCCCCCCCATGCTTTCTGTTCTCTGTCTCGGTTTCACACTCACCTTCTCCAATTGAACCTTTAATAAATTTTAAAAAAACATGCCACACACAGCAATGTGATTTGTCGTTATTTGAAATGGTGAGACAAAATCAGCTGCTTGTTCCCAGTTTAAAGAGGGAGTTTTGCCCTTTCTGGGGACTGAAATCTAGCTATTATCACACTGCAGCTTGTGGGATCTTGCTGTGCATCTCGTGCCCTTAAGCATTTTTCTGCACAGCAATGAGGACACTTTAAAATTCAGCTTCCTGAGGGTGTAGTATGGATTTCTGTGTTTTTTCTCCATCTTCCTCTGCTTATCTCTTCCCCGCACTTTCTATATTTTAACCATTAATCAATAGGTGCCACAATGTGTGCACAGCAAGATCCCACAGGCAGCAATATGATAATATGCAGATAATGTGTTTTCAGTGATGTAAGTTTCGGGATCGCAGAGGGAGGGACTTTCCTGCAGCGGCTAAGTGGTTAGTACTGCAGCCTCACAGCTCCAGCAACCCAGGTTGGGTTCTGGGTACTGCCTGTGCAGAGTTTGCAAGTTCTCCGTGTGGGTTTCCTCCGGGTGCCCTGGTTTCCTGCCACATGCCAAAGCCTTGCGGGTTGATAGGTAAATTGTCCATTATAAAAATTGCCCCTCGTGTAGGTAGGTGGTAGGAGAATTGAGGGAAGGTGGGGATGTGAGAGGGGGAAAAATGGCATGAATGTAAGATTAGCATAAATGGGTGGCTGATGGTCAGCGTTGGGCCGAAGGTACTGTTTTAGTGCTGTATCTCTCTATGAATCGAATGTGATGTGTGGTTATTTTAAACGGTGACAGAAACATTTCAGCGGACGTTTCAATCTAGATTAAATCCCAGATCGAGAGAGGAAGAAACAGATGTGGGTGGGGTGCAGGGGGGAGGGAGCAGGAGAAAGACAGGGAGAGGGGTGTTTGAGATTTTCAAACTGCAGGAATGTCCCTCCATCTGGGATCTCGAAACTTACGTCACTGAAAACAGATTATCTGCATATTACATATTGTTGCCTTTGGGATCTTGCTGTGCACAGATTGCCTGCAGGTTTCCTGCATTGCAACACTGAGGACCACTTTAAAAATTAATTCATTGATTCTCAACTGCTCGTGAGGGCCAATAATTACAAGAGCTGAACGTGAAGCTGTATAAAGGCTTGTGAAAAGTTTAAAGATGGAGTTCAGCATTTTCAGAGGACTGTGATAGGATATCTGGCGATGATCACATTGTGGGATCCTGCTGTGCATACATTCCCTGCATCAATTCTTACACTACAACACTGAGGCAGAAACAGATGGTGAGAAAAAGAGGGAGAGAGAGAAACAGCTGGAGGTGGCAGGTAAATCAGAGAGAGAGAGAGAGAGAGAGGCGGAGTGTGGATGAGGGAGGGAAGGCAGAGAAAGATGGAGAAAGACAGAGAGAGAGAGAAATCCACACTCAAAATCTTGGCAAACTGAATTTTGAAGTGTCACCATTGCTGGGATCTTGCTGTGCAAGGCTTGCCTGCAGAATTCCCTGCATTGTGACAGTGACTGCATTTTAGAAGTGAATTCATTGTGTGTAAAGCTCTCCTGAAGGCCTGGAATTTAGGTCCGGAGCTTGAAGCCGGTATAATTCCCAAATAATGCTGGTGTTTTGGGCAGTGCCGTGAATTTCTCTCTCTCTCGCCATCTGTCTCTCTGAATGAGAGTAACAGGAGGGAGAGAGATGCAGGAGAGTGAGGGAATCAGAGGGGGAGTGAGGGGTAGCCGGCTGTCAGCACACTGCTGCTTGTGGGATCTTGCTGTGCATCAATGGCCAACAGCATTTCCAACGTTGCAACAGTGACGACCACTTTAAAAATTGATTAATTGAGTGTCAAATACTTCTATGAATCAGCAGTGAAATGGGTGAAATGTGAAGGTTTGTAAAGGCTTGTTTTCATTCCCGAATATTGCTGGTGTTTGAAGCTGTGGGCTGAATTTGACAGTGAAATGAAACACCGGGGGACCATTTGAATTCAGATTTTCAGGGATGGGAATGTGGATTTCTCTCTCCATCCTTCGACAGAGGAGGGGATGGGGGTCACCAGTGTTTGTGTGTTTTGACAATGAGGCAGAAACAGATGTAGAGAGACACACAGAGAAATAGAGAGAGAGAGAGGGAGAGAGAGACAGCAGGAAATGACAGGGTAAACACATCTACACTTCCCAGTCTCTGGCTCTGTGTCAGGGGATGTGTTTGTAAGTCACAGAGATTGTTTTATGTCAGTGAGTTTGAGAGAGTGTCCTGGGCTCTCGCTGTGTTTTATTTCTGTGCAAAAATGCTTTGCTTTGTTTGAATCAATTTTATTTCTCTTATTCCCAAGGAGAATCTTTTCGGAAGCTGCAGCTGTGATGATGCAGAGGGAGAATATTTTGGCCACGTGGAATTCTCCGACAAGAGCTTTAACCGGAGAGGGAAAGTAATAATAAATATATATTTGTCATTGTCAAATTAATTTCTAGATCCAGAAAAGAAGACTGTGTGATTTCGTGGCTGATAGAAAAACAAAGTGTTGGAAATGCTCAGTATTTCCAACACGGTTTTTATTTCAGATTTCCAGCATCTGCAGTATTTTCATTTTGTGTTTTCGGGGGTCTGTGGATATTTTTTACCACAAGGGAGGGGGCTGGATGGTGCTGCAAAGGGAATAGTTTGGGAATCGCTGCTCCAGAACAGTCATTGTAATCCCGTAGATTTCCCTCTCTCCATCTCTTGCTGCAACTTGTTCCCTGCACCTTCCTCCTTGTTCCTAACTCTGTTTCTTCACATCTTTAAATCCCGATCTCTGTATCTCTCAACATCCTTTCTATCTTTGCCTCTCTCTGGAGTCTCACATGTTTCCATTGCCACTCTCTTTCTGCGACTCTCTGCATCTTTATCTGTCACTCTCTCAGTCCATTTCTTCTCTCACTCACTTCCAAATCCGTGAATCTTTCCATCTCTACTCCTCCTTTCCTGCAAGATTATCTCTGCATTTCCCTCCGACCTGTCCCGGGACACCCCTCTCTATTCTGTGAACACATCTTACTTTGTCTCTCTGCCCCTCCACTTCTTTCGGTCTCTGCATATTTCGATGGTATTTAGATGGGGGTCTGTCCCCGGGGCGGATTTAGATGGTGTTCTGTCCCCCGGGATTTATTGACATGGGGGTCTGTCCCCGGGGATCTATTTAGATGGTGTTCTGTCCCCGGGGATTTATTTAGATGGGGGTCTGTCCCCGGGGATTTATTTAGATGGGGGTCTGTCCCCGGGGATCTATTTAGATGGCGGTCTGTCCCCGGGGATTTATTTTGATGGTGGTCTATCCCCAGGGATTTATTTAGATGGTGGTCTGTCCCCGGGGATTTATTGAGATGGGGTCTGTCCCCGGGGATCTATTTGGATGGTGTTCTGTCCCCGGGGATTTATTTAGATGGGGGTCTGTCCCCGGCGATTTATTTAGATGGTGGCCTGTCCCCGGGGATTTATTTTGATGGCGGTCTGTCCCCGGGGATCTATTTCGATGGGGGTCTGTCGACGGGGATTTATTTTGATGGTGGTCTGTCCCCGGGGATTCTCCAGATGGGGGTCTGTCACCGGGGATCTATTTCGATGGTGGTCTGTCCCCGGGGGGGTATTTCGATGGGGGTCTGTCCCCGGGGGTGTATTTAGATGGGGGTCTGTCCCCGGGGATGTATTTAGATGGGAGTCTGTCCCCGGGGGGGTATTTCAAAGGGGGGTCTGTACCCGGGGGGGGTATTTTGATGGGGGTCTGTCCCAGGGGATGTACTTAGATGGGGGTCTGTCCCCGGGGATCTATTTCGATGGGGGTCTGTCCCCAGGGATTCTTTAGATGGGGGTCTGTCCCCGGGGATCTATTTCGATGGTGGTCTGTCCCCGGGGGGGTATTTCAATGGGGGTCTGTCCCCGCGGGTGTATTTAGATGGGGGTCTGTCCCCAGGGAAGTATTTAGATGGGGGTCTGCCCTGGGGATGTTTTTAGATGGCGGTCTGTCCCCGGGGATGCATTTAGATGGGGGTCTGTCCCCAGGGATGTATTTAGATGGTGGTCTGTCCCCGAGTGGGGTATTTAGATGGCGGTCTGTCCCCGGGGATGTATTTAGATGGGGGTCTGTCCCCGGGGATGTATTTAGATGGGATTCTGTCCCCGGGGACGTACTTCGATGTGGGTCTGTCCCCGGGGGTGTATTTAGATGGGGGCCTGTCCCCAGGGATGTATTTAGATGGGGTCTGTCCCCGGGGATGTATTTAGATGGTGGTCTGTCCCCGGGGATGCATTTAGAAGGGGTTCTGTCCCTGGGGATGTATTTAGATGGGGGTCTGTCCCCGAGTGGCGTATTTAGATGGCGGTCTGTCCCCGGGGATGTATTTAGCTGGGGGTCTGTCCCCGGGGATGTATTTAGATGGGGGTCTGTCCCCGGGGATGTATTAAGATGGGGGTCTGTCCCCGGGGGGTAGTTAGTTGGGAGTCTGTCCCCGGGGGGTATCCAGATGGGAGTCTGTTCCTGGGGGGTATCTAGATGGGACTCGGTCCTGGGGGGGGGGTATCTAGATGGATTGTCCTGTAACAGGGGGATGGGGATAATTAGATGGGGTCTGTTCCTGGGTCTGTTGATAGTGAGGGTATTAGATGGGGTTCAGTTAACTTGAGATATCATATAGGGGTCTGTAGATGAGGATTATTTAGATTGGGTGGGGTTCTGTACAAAAGGGGAATGTTATCCGGGGTGGGGGGGGGAATATTGCAGGGGGTAAAATTTACATCGTGGATCTAAATTGCGGTTGGAGGAAATTTTGCAGGCGTTCGGGGTCGGGGGGGTGAAATTGCTGGGGGATAAAATTGCGGGGGGGGGGAATTTGCGGGGGGGGATTGCATGGGGGGGAATTGCGGGGGGGGAGGGAAATTGCGGGGGGTGGGAATTGCGGGTGTGGTGTTAGAAAAAGCAAGAGAGAAAAGATAGAAAGAGAGATAAAGAAGGAGCAAAAAGATAGATAGAGAAAGAAAGAGCGAAAGGAGAGAGAATAAGAAAGATACAAAGAAGGGAGAGAAAAAGAATGAGAGAAAAGATAGAAATAGACAGTCAGAAATAGAGAAACGACAGACAGTCGGAAACACAGAAAAGACAAAGTCAGAAAAAGACAGAAACTCAGAAATAGAGAAAAGACAAAGTCAGAAATGGAGAAAAGACAAAGTCGGAAAAAGACAGAAACTTAGAAATAGAGAAAAGACAAAGTCGGAAAAAGTAAGAAACTCAGAAATAGACATAAGACAAAGTCAGAAATAGAGAAAAGACAAAGTCTGAAATAGAGAAAAGGGAAAGTCAGAATAGAGAAAAGACAAAGTCAGAAATAGAGAAAAGGCAAAGTCAGAGAAATACAGAAAAGACAAAGTCAGAGAAATACAGAAAAGACAAACTCAGAGAAATAGAGAAAAGACAAAGTCAGAAATAGTGAAAAGACAAACTCAGAGAAATACAGAAAAGACAAAGTCAGAGAAATACAGAAAAAGACCGAAAGTCAGAAACACAGAAAAGACACAGTCAGAAATACAGGAAAGACAAAGTCAGAAATACAGAAAAGACAAAGTCAGAAATACAGAAAAGACAAACTCAGAGATATAGAGAAAAGACAAAGTCAGAAAAAAACTGAAAGTCAGAAACACAGAAAAGACAAAGTCAGAAAAAGTCAAAGTCAGAAAAAGACAGAAAGTCAGAAGTAGTGAAAAGACAAAGTCAGAAATACAGTAGAAGGAAATTCAGAGGAATAGAGAAAAGGCCGAAAGAGACACAGAAAAAGAGGGAAAAAAGTGGATGGAAAGAACTGAGACACAAAGATATTGCAGGCAGCAAAGAGACAGACCGGAAACCAGTGAGAAAGGCACACAGAGAATCACAGAGAGATTGAGAGAGAGAAGGACAAAGAAATCCATTGAGACAGAAAGACACACAATCATTCAGAGAGAAACAGAGAGAGAGACAAACACAAAGTGAGAGAGGGAGAGATGGAGTAACACAGAGGGAGAGAGAACCAGAGAGAGAGAAAAAAAACAGAGAGAGAGAGAGAGAGAAACAGAGAGAGAGAAACACAGAGCGAGAATCGAGAGAGAGAGAAACAAACAGACAGAGAAACACACAGACAGAGAGAGAGAGAGAGATTGAGAAACAGAGAGAGAGAAACACACAGAGAGAAACACACAGAGATTGAGAGAGAAAGAGAAACACACAGACAGAGAAACAGGGAGAGCGAGAAACACAGACACATAAACAGAGAGAGAGAGAGAGACATTGAGGAACAGAGAGGGAGAAACAGAGAGAGAAACAGAGAGAACTAGACACAGAGAGATTGAAAAAGAGATTGAAAGAGAGAGATTGAGTCAAAAGGAGAGAGAAAGGCAGAGAGGGACAAGAAAGATGTCTACTCACCATCCCACACGGTCTCCGCTCCATCATTGGACTCTGACACCTTGCCTCCATCAGCTCATCCATGGGCAAAGGATCCTGGAGAGGGAGATTGGGGTGGGAATTGGAGACAAGGGTCAGGACTGGGACAGAGAGAGCGGGGGATTCAGACTGGAATCTCTCTCTCACACACACACACACACACACACACACACACTGTAATCAGCTTGCAATTCACCTGGGCACAGAGACACAGAGACTGAGATACAGAATCTCATCTTCACAAACCAGCCGCATGGAAAGAAAGAATGGAGGCTGATGTTGTCCTAATATATCCCAGAACCTGTCACTCAAAACACACAGTCCACCCCAAATACAGCTCACCCAACCAGCTCTCACCTTCCTTCATCTGGACACTGCCTCCCAGGTATGGGACAGTGCAAGGTGAGTCTCTGTGTAAACAGGGAATGGGGGAGAGAGGGATATTCCAGCCATATCCCAAATGGACCATTCCAGACAGAAACCTATCTGTCTGTCTCTCTCTCTCCCTCCCCCAAAAACCTAATTAACAGAACAGAAAAATTGATGTCATATAAAACATGGAGAGGCTGGTTTGGATAATGGCCTTTTAACACTAATTGTATTAAATGTCTTCCACTATTCACCTCCAGTTAACAGAAAGTTCAGAAAATGACTGAAAATGTCTCACTGCAGTTACCTTGAAATTCTGGCAATGAGTTCTTGCTGGAGAGGCCTGTTTGACTGCAGTACAAACAGGCAGTTTTTATTCAGATTTTCAATTCCACTCTGTCTCAAACTAAACTCGAGCCCGGTTACTGATGCAGCCAAGAGAACTTTAACAACTGGTGACATTTCATACAATTCTCACCCATATTTACAGTTATATTTCTCAATGATACTTTGCACATTTTTTGCTGCTGCTGTATTTATGCATTAGGCTGTAATCAATTAAAATTACCTTCTTAATATTTACCAGTTTAATGTTACAAGGGTTTAGAAAGCTGGGAAATGGACATTTAACACAAATTCTATTAAAGATCTTCCACTTGTCACCTCCAGTTTATATAAAGCTCAGCGATAACGACCTCCACATTCTGGCAGAGAGTTTGTTGCTGCTGTAATAAAGTGTCACTTGTTTGCATTTGCTTCCCGGCTGTTTCTTTCCTCTGCTTTCCTGGGGGATTCAGAGGGATTTATGTTCATTGTTTGTCCACATTCAGGAGGTTTCAGCTCCTCTGCGGTTGCTGTCCTGGAGAAATTAATTGTATTCAAAATCTTTCCCTCAGTTTGGAGACGTGAGAAGAGACTGTTTATACTAGCAGAGGGGAGCAACAATTAGGCAGGAGTTATTCTGGTCTGAAATTCACTGACAGGTTTCTGAAAGCAGATTCAAAATTAACTTTCAAAAGACAATCGGATCAAAACTTCAATTACTCTGAGTTGTACTACAGAAGATACCAGCATAGAAAGAGAAGTGAGAGAGAGAGAGAGATATGTCATAACGTTAGTGATGAAGAACTCAACACAACTTAGTCAGAGAGTTTTTATTTGTAAATGATAGTTTGAGTTTAATTTGATGCTGTTGTTTTATTTATAAATTATCCTTAATCACTAAAAATACGTTTCCAAACAGTTTAATGTTACAAGTGTTTACATAGTAGCAAGATAGCCATTTAACACAAATTGTATTGAAATTATTTCATTCAGCATCTCAAGTTCACAGAAAGTAACCTCCTCAAACTTTTGGAAACATCATCTCCCATCAGCAATGGCTCAGCATCTCCATCTGCTGGTATCCCTCTCTCACTGCAGTTACGGACACCCCTCTCACCATCTCCATCTGCTGGTGTTCCTGTCTCACTGCAGTTACTGTCCCCCGCTCACCATCCCCATCTGCTGGTGTCCCAGCCTCACTGAAGTTTCTGCCCCCTCTCACCATCTCCATCTGCTGGTATCCCTCTCTCACTGCAGTTACTGTCCCTCTCTCACTCCTCCATCTGCTGGTGCCCCTGCCTCACTGCAGTTACTGCCCCTCTCACCATCTCCATCTTCTGGTCTCCCTGTCTCATTGCAGTTACTGTCCCCCGCTCACCATCTCCATCTGCTGCTGTCCCTGTCTCACTGCAGTTACTGCCCCTCTCACTATCTCCATCTGCTGGTGTCCCTGTCTCACTGCGGTTGCTGCCCCTCTCACCACCTCACAATCCCTGCGATTTTCAGCTTTGTCCACTGGCGGCGTTTGTTGTTAAAGCAACCACAAGGTGGCGCTGCACTCGCACATGCGCAAACGTACACTATTCCAGTGAAACGTCAGGGTCTGCCCACGCTCAGGCAGCTGCCAGGACTAAAGATGGCGCCGGTCAAATAATCACAGAGGCGGGTGGAGGGTGGGAGGTGGAGCTGGGGGTCTGTGGGGGTAGGAGGGGGAATGGGATTTAGTTCCAGTGTTTGAAACCCTTCAGCTCTTTCTATGATTTCACTAATTTAACAATGAGATTGAGAGGGTATTTCACCCCCTTCTGCAACTCCTGTCTGAATTTAGTCTGGGTCACAATGTAAATACATGTGTTGGTGCAGGAACTGAGAATCTGCAGCATCTTTGATGTTTGTTCTGTGATAAAGAGAGGGTCAGTGTCGGAGGAATAATACTAAATATCTGTAATTCGCCTGCAAATGATAGACTCAACCTGGATTACCCATTACAGGATAAAACTGCCGGATATACTGAAGAGTCAAACAATTGATTTCCTGCGATTCTCCATCACTGGGTCCTTGTGATTCTCTGCATTGCTGTGGCGCCGGAATCCCCTGCGGACTTTACTGGAGAATAAAATCCGTCTGACAGTCAGAACATTGAGCAGCAAAATCAGAAAGACCGGGACACAAGGGGTTAAAATGAGGTTAAACAATTCAAATGCCCCCCATATGGGGGAAGTATTGAAGCTCGGTTTATAAACACAACCCATGGGAACATTATCAATAATGTATTGTTGTTCCTGTGTAAAGTACCAGGGGAGAGACTCTAAACAGCCCAGCACACTCACTGTTCCCACAACCACAGCCGCCGTTTTCTCGCTGCAATATTTTGTTTTCAGCTTCTCACAATAAATGGCCACAAATCGATCAAAGGTGAAAGTGACTGTGAGCCAGACAGAAACAACTGTGGATGCAGAAAGTAGAACGGTAATGAGAGAGCACACAGGAGTAATGAACAGGAATGAATATGGGAAATAAATTGAAACAATATAGGCCAATATGGGATTAGTGATAACGACCAGGAGATCAGACACTGCCATTCCCACCAGGTAGACACTGACACATTTGGAGAGACCGCACTTTCCTCGGGACAGGATCACAATCGCCACCAAGTTAACTGGAAGAGAGAGAGAAAAGGAAGCAGAGAAATTACTGATCAGACCTGGAGACAAAGCAGCAGTTTGACAGGATCTGGGCTGAAATTTCCAGCTTTGTTGCTGCATCGAGCAGAGAAAACTGATTCATTGACCCGGGCAGTGCTTTGTCTCAGTGAAATGTTTGACAACACAATTATTAATAATGAATTGGGAAATTGATACAGAAAGTGAATAAAGTCGGCACCGGATCTACTGGAAGTACTGAGTCAGTGTCAGTGGGGAAATGAGAAGGGGTTTCACAGAAATGGAATCCAATGGGTTAATTGGGAATTTGTCTCCAGACTGTTGGTTGCAAAGGTTTGGGGAGACCGGGATGAGTAGCTGGTTTGTTGCTCTGGGTTCAGGGAACCGACAGAGACTGTTACCAAGTGGGAAAACTGCAGCGCTGTGTAGAGTATCAGCAAAGATCTAGAATGGCAGAGCAGGCTCTAAGGGCTGAATGGCCTCCTCCTGCTCCCATGGTACTGTATTCCTATCAGGTTGGACGTGGCAGCTGGAGGTGGAGACAGTGAGTGAGATTGGGAGGGAGAGAAGGGAAAGGACATGTTGGAGCAGGAAGGGAGACTGGAGCAGATGGTTTGGGAAAGTGGATAAACTGAAACAATGGATGAGGAGACTGAGGATTCAATGCAGTGAGAGGAGAGGCTGAGATTCACAGGGAGAGACTGCAGCAGAGTGTTAGAGGAAATCTAATCTATAGATCCCAGTAATACAACTCAATTCATACATTCAACCAGTAATCCCTGTGCTTATTGGTATTGGAGAACAGTTCATTGTTTATAAAATATAGTCAATATATTTAGTTTGTACAGGCTATTAAATATAAATTTAAATATATTTCTGATATCAGCCTCGCTCTTTATTGAATTCAGCAGTCACAGAGATTTTAAATTGCAGCATTTAAATAATGAATTACCATCAGTGATGAACTGATTCTATTCTGTTTATTCAGTCACTAAGTAAGGAATAGGAAATTTCTACAAAACAAAATGAGGACCTGACAGAAATCAACATTGAGGATCAAGTCCAACAGGAAAATGAACACAATCTGAAAACAGACAACTTCAACTCACAATTTCTCTCACTAATTGTTCTGGACATTCCAGCACTTTATGATTGTCAATTATTTACACTGCTGCTTCTTTCTGTTTCTCTTTACTTCTGCTTTTCTTTCCCCATCGATTTCCTTCTCCATGCTCCTTTTCTCCTTCCCTATCTCTCTGGAGTACTCATACCCTGTAAATTTTTACTTAATGCTGCTTTTCACATATGATTTATTCCTAACATTCTGCGTCTGTGTTCTGTTCACCAGCCCCAGGTTCAATGATTCTATTCTCAGAGTCAGTTTGTTCAATGGTGAAACCTCTGTGAATAATTTAATGTATCTACAGAACACTCAAGTATCCACCTGTTCACCTACACTCTTCACTTCATCTGCAATACATGGAATAAACAGGATCGAAAGCTGCTTCCAGACAAACCTGACAATCATTGAAATTCCTTCTCCTGGAATTATAAAGTCATCTGTTAGAATGTGGGATTGTTTAATTAGTAAAACACCAACATCAGCGCTGCAGCTGATAATCTACAGATAAATGGAAAGACTCTTGATTCCAACTGATAGACTGAAAACCAGTAAAACATCACATCAATACTTTCTATTTTTGCAATGTAGTCCAGTGACAGTGAAGGTCAACACTGAAGCTGAGAAGGAGAAGTGAAAGGTTCAGCAGCAAACTCAGTTCAGTAGCCAGACTTCTGAAGCAGCGTCAGACACACACAAAGTGAAATAATATTTGATAACAGTGATAATCAATAAACACATTAAAATTCCAGTTAAACTGAGCCATGTTATTGGGAAGGGAGGGCATTGTTCTGTCCCCTTGCAACACTGAGACTGTGAGATCTCCCAGTATCAATCACCAAAATAAAAATATTTATATAAATAATCCAGGACGGATTTGGTCCACATCATGAAATTGTTAAAATCTCCTGATGGTTCGATCTTTGATCCGAACTGAAACATTTCATTCAAAAGCCTTTGCTGCACAGAATAATCCAGTAAGAATGCTACGGCTACCGAAAACAATACCATTAAAGACATGATACAATGCCTGCAAGAATGAAACAGTAGACAACGAGGAGATTCCATCAATAAATTGCTGGAAAATAACAGGCGGCTGTGTAACACACACAGTGAGCAGTAATACTGAGTACAGCAGCACAGTTAACATTGATTTACACCATTAACAGCTGAGATACTGCTTACCAGCAACTCCAATTGCTGCAAGTACCGGATAGTAAATCCTTGCTATCTGATACATTACTGAATATCCCATTTCTGCGAGAAGCAGAGACTTCTGTTAGCCTGGAATCCACAGCTCCACCAGGCACTCTGAGCTTATCCATTCCAATTGGTCCTGATTTATACAGGGGATAGGTCTCCACTGACACGGTTATACCCCTGATCATTGCTATTAATTACACTCTCCTGAACAAACACATGACATCAGCAGTTTGACTCTGATGTAAATAATGTAGTGGATAAAACACAATCATTTCAACGTCAATGACATTTTCTGTGTAAGACCTCTCTCTCAGAATAAACCTGAAAACTGTACTCATACTGGACGGAAGCGACAATTATGAGTGGCATCATTTACATTTTCCATATTATTGCATTGACCTTGTTCACTCCTGACATTTCTATTGTAAATGTAAATGATCTGTCTGCAGTGGACACTGAATCCAGGGACAAAAGCAATCGCGTTTCACTCTGTTCCTGCCTTTTCCCAGTTAAAATGCAAACTTTGAGTCTCTGATTCGGGACCATGTTCAGGTTTGCAGCCCAGAAACTACTGTGAGTGATATTACGGGACAGACACTGTACGCATCCATTTAGGAGGCAGTTGGGTTGTGATGATATCACTGGTCACGTAATCCAGAGGCCCAAACTGATGGCCTGGGGACAGGGGTTCAAATTCCACCATGGCAGCTATATAAAACAGAGGGAGCTCCCTTTCTATGGATAAAGTAGAGGGAGCTCCGCCTCCACGTATAAAGTGGAGGGAACTCCCTCTCTCTGTATAAAGTGGAGGGAGCTCCCTCTCTATGTATAAAGTGGACGGAGCACCCTCTTTATTTATAAAGTGGAAGGAGCTCCCTCTCTATTTAAAATGTTGGGGCGATGAAGGAAAGAGGAGAGAGGGAAACGAAAAAATGGGGAAATGGAGAGAGAGAGACAAAGTGGAAGACAGTGAGAGACAGAAGAGATAGTGAAATGAGACCTTGACGGAACCCCAGTAACAATCCCCATTGTCTGCCCAGTTCGGTATTTGGGGTTTAATGTGAGGGTTTCAGGGATGACTGATAGATGAGTGTTTGATATTTTCAACCTACATTGCCATTCCCAACAAAAGCAAGAGTTAAAGATTCAAAATTAACCAAACAAATGGCTCAAAACATTGCTGTCCATGCACAGAGGGACGGAGAGATGGAGGGAGTGAGGCACAGATGGAGAGAGACACAGACAGAGTGGGACAGAGACAGAGGGAGAGAGAGAGAGACGGAGCTAGAATGATAGAGAAAAAAGGAGAAACAAAGACAGAGGGAGAGAGACAGAAAAGGAGGCAGGCAAGTGCAGAGTGAGAGAGACAGAAAGAGAGGCAGGCAGATGCAGAGGGAGAGAGACAAATGCAGAGGGAGAAAGGGACAGAGAGAGCGAGAGGGACAGAGACAAACAGAGGGAGAAACAGAGACAGAAGGAGAGACAGACAGAGAGAGAGGGAGGGCGAGATTATAGGAAATACTTTACATCTAATAATGTTGAAAAAAGATAGAATTAAAAAGTAAAACTGGCCGTGTGCAGGAACTAATTTTGAAAGGAGAGATCAGGGGTTTAGTGTGAGTGTTTTGGGGGCAAGTGTTGGATCAGTGATTGATAGTTTCAAACTGAGGTGACATTTAAAATAATTCCACAACACATTATTAAACACTGACAAACTTTAGAAGCAGGGGAAATGGGATATAGTGTGTGAGCGGACCTTGACAGTATCACAGTCACAATCCCCATTATCTGCACAGTCCTGTATTGGAGATTTAGTGAGAGAGTTTAGCGGGTGGGTGTTGAACAGTGTTTGTTATTTTCAAACTGCAGTGACGTTCCCAGCAATTGCAAGATTGACAGGTTCAAAATTAACCAAGAAATGGATAAAAACATTTCTGTCCAAGGAGAGAGAGATGGTGTTAGAGACCGAATCATGGAAAGAGGAAGAGAAAGAGGGAGAGGGCGAGGGGGAGAGAGAGAGAGAGAAAGATGGGAAGAAACAAACATGAGAGGGAGAGACAGAGAGATGATGAGACAAGTTGTAACAATCATTAACAATCCTCATTACCTGCCCAGTCCTGTTTTTGGAGGTTAATGTGAGTGTTTTAGGGGTGAATGTTGGATCAGTGTTTCATATTTTCAAACTGCAGTGCCATTCCCAACAAGGCTGTGAAAGTATATAAGAGCAGGGAGGTTATGCTGGAACTGCATAACTCATTGCTTCAGCACCAGAATGAGACCTCCCAGGGCAGGTACAGTGTGAGTTTAGAAACAGAGTAAAGCAGTGGATTTAGAGAAGGAGGGAGAGACGGGCAGAAAGAGTGAGGAGATACGGGGAGGCAGGCAGATTGTAGGAGAAACTTTACATCTAACCACATGAAAAAATAAATAATTAGAAATATGAATGGACTGCGCACTGAAAATACTGTCCGCACACAACATCTAAAGTCTCACACCACCCTAACTTGAAACTATATCGCCATTCCTTCACTGTTACTGGGTCAAAATCCTGGAACTCCCTTCCTAACAGCACTGTGGGTGTACCTACCCCACATGGACTGCAGCGGTTCAAGAAGGAGGATCAACACCACCTTCTCAAGGGCCATTAGGGATGGGCAATAAATGCTGGCCTGGCCAGTAACGCACACATCCAACAAATAAATAAGGCAAATAAAAAGTTGTCATCGAGTCACTTAAGGGGATATTACACTATACGAACAAAAACCTGGTCAAAGAGATTGGTCTGAGGGAGCGTCTTCAAAGAGGAAAGAGAGTTAGTGAGACGGAGAGGTTTATGAAAGGAATTCCAGAGTTAGGGTCTTGGCAGTTTGAAGGCACGGCCACCAATGGTGGGACAATTCAAATTGAGTATGCTCAAGAGGCCAGAATTAGAGGATCGCAGATATTGGTGGATTGTGGAGCTGGAGGAGATTGCAGAGATAGGAAGGGGTCATTTGTGGAAGACAGTTCCAAACTTCTACCACCCTTTGTATGTAGACGTGTTTCTAAATTTAATCTTTGAAAGGGCTTTCGACTGATTTTTGATTTTTAGACAGTCCCCCCCGTCTGAGACTGTTCCCATTGAATACTCACAGGACAGGTACGCACGGGGTTAGATACAGAGTAAAGATCCACCTACCAATACCAGACTCACTGTTCCTCTGTCTCTTTCTCCTCTTCTCTCACTGCCTGCAACACCCTTTCTCTGCCTCTCTTTCTCCCTCTTCCCATCCTGAGAGCAAGAGGGAGAGATTGAGATAGTGTGCAGAGTGAGATAGAGATGGAGGGAGAAAAGTAGAGAGATAAAGTTGGAAAGTGAGCAACTGAGTGAAGAAATAGGGTTTCAGACAGCAGAAGAGATTGGAAGAGAGAGAGAGAGATGGAGAGAGATTACCAGCAAGAGAGTTTACCAGAGATTACCTCTCTCTCAGTCCCTATCACTCCTTTCCAATTTGTTACCACCTCCATCTATTTTTTTCCCTCTACCCCGATGTTTCACACTCCATGCCTCTCGCTCGATGATCTGTGTGTACTGCAGTGAAGGATTACATCATATTATTATTTTTTTCCATTTGCTCTTTCAATCTAACTGAACAATCTCTCAGACTGTGAACAGAGGGGCCTTGGAGTGACTGTCCACTGATTGCTGAGGGTAATAGGACAGGTGGATAAGGTGGTTAAGAAGGCTTACGGAATACTTCCATTTATTGGCCGATGTAGAGAACATAAGAGCAGGGAGGTTATGCTGGAACTGTATAAAACACTAGTTAGACCACAGCTAGAGTACTGTGTACAGTTCTGGTCACCACATTACAGGAAGGATGTGATCATACTAGAGAGGGTACAGAGGAGATTTACAGAGGATGTTGTCAGGAATGAAGAATTTTAACTATGAGCAAAGATTGGATAGGCTGGAATTGTTTTCTTTGGAACAGAGAAGGTTGAAGGGAAGATTTGATTCAGGTGTATAAAATAATGACGGGCCTAGATAGAGTGGCTAGGAAGGACCCATTTCCCTTAACAGAGGGGTCAATAACCATGGGCATAGATTACAAGATTTCCACACCAATATCATGAGGGTGTGATAGCTTCCATGGTGGAATACCTTGCTGGATGTTTACAATGGAGCGTTTTCCTTCCTGATCATCAAAACTGGCCGCCTGGGCCCCAACTTCATCCACATTTCTCCTACTCCACCAATATTTCACTCTCCATACCTATCTTTCTCTGTTTGCATACACAGCAGTGAAGGATTACATCAAATGAATTTTTCTTACATTGTCCCTTTCAATCCACCCCAACAATCTCTCTCTATCTCCAATCTTTTACCTCTCGAAAGCCCTCTCTCTGCCTGCATATCTAAGCCTCTCTACCTTTGTCTCCCTCTTAGTGTCAGAGATAGCAGGAGGGAGAGATAGAGAGAGGAAGACACAGAAAGACACAGAGAACAACCCCAGCTTCTCTGATCTATCCACTAATTGTTCTGGACATGCCAGCACTTTATGATAGTGAATTATTTACACTGCTGCTTCTTGCTCTGAACTTCTGCTTTTGTTTTACAATCGGTTTCGTTCTCCCTGCTCATTTTCTCCTTCCCTATCTCTCTGGAGTACTCACACCCTGTAAATTGCTCCTTAATGCTGCTTTTCACATATGATATTTTCCTAACATTTTGCGTCTGTGTTCTGTTTACCAGGCCCAGGTTCAATGATTCTATTCTCAGAGTCAGTTGTTCAATGTTGAAACCTCTGTGAATAATGTAATGCATCTACAGAACAGTCAAGTCTCCACCTGTTCACCTGCAGTCTTCTCTTCATTTACAATACATGGAATAAACAGGATCGAAAGCTTCTTCCAGACAAACCTCACAATCATTGAAATTCCTTCTCCTGGAATTATAAAGTAATCCGTTAGAATGTGGGATTGTTTAATTAATACAACAGCAAAACCAGCGCTGCAGCTGATAATCTACAGATAAATGGAAAAATTCTTGATACCAACTGATAGTGTGAAAACCAATGAAACATCACATCAATACTTTCTATTTTACAATGTAGTCCAGTGACAGTGAAGGTCCACAGTGAAGCAGAGAAGGAAAACTGAAAGTGTCAGCAGCAAACTCAGTTCAGTAGCCAGACTTCTGAAGCAGCGTCCGACACACACAGAGTGAAATAATATTTGATGACAGTGATAATCAATAAATACATTGAAATCCCAGTTAAACTGAGCCACGTGATTGTGGAGGAAGGACATTCTGCTGTCCCCTTGTAACACTGAGACCGTGAGATGTCTCATTATCAATCCAAAAAAATCATAAATATATTCCAGGACTGGTTGGATCCACATCACGAAAATATTAAAAAGTCCTAATGGTCTGATTATTGATCCTCACTGAAACATCTCATTCCAATACATTAAATACACAGAATAATCCAATAACAAAGCCACAGTTACTTAAAACAATACCATTAAATACATAACACAACTCCGACAAGAATGAAAGATTGAACAATGAGGAGATTCCATCAGTAAATTGCTGGAAAAGAACAGGTGGCTGTGGAACACACACAGAGGGAAATAATAACGAGTACAGCAGCACAGTTAACATCGATTTAGACCATTAACAGCTGAGATACTGGCTTACCAGCAACTCCAATTGCTGCAAGTACAGGATAATAAATGCGTTCTATATGATACATGGCTGGATATCCCATTTCTGTGAGAAGCAGAGACTTCTGTTAGCCTGGAATCCACAGCTCCACCAGGCACTCTGAGCTGATCCTTTCCAATGGGCCCTGATTTATACAGGGGATAAGTCTCCACTGACGCGGTCATACCCCTGATCATTGCTATTAGTTGCACTCACCTGAACAAATACATTACATCAGCAGCTTTGACTCTGATGAAAATAATGTGGTGGATAAAACACAATCATTTCAATATCAATGACATTTTCTGAGTAAGACCTCTCTCGGGAATAAACCTGAAATCTGTACTCATACTGGACGGATCCTACAATTATGAAAGGCGTCATTTACATTTTCCATATTATTGTATTGACCTTGTTCACTCCTGGCATTTCTGTTGTAAATGTAACTGACCTGTATGCAGTGGACACTGAATCCAGGGAATAAGCAATCCCGTTTCACTCTGTTCCTGCCTTTTCCCAGTTAAAATGTGAACTTTGAGTCTCTGATTCGGGACCATGTTCAGGGTTACAGCCCAGATACTACTGTGATTGATATTATGGGACAGACACTGTACGCATCCATTTGGGAGGCAGTTGGGTAGTGATAATATCACTGGTCACGTAATCCAGAGGCCCAATCTGATGGCTTGGGGACAGGGGTTCAAATCCCACAACGGCAGCTATATAAAACAGAGGGAGCTCCCTTTCTATTTATAAAGTAGAGGGAGCTCCGCCTCTACGTATAAAGTGGAGGGAGTACACTCTCAATGCATAAAGTGGAGAGTGCGCCGTCTCCATGTATAAAGTGGAGGGAGCTCCCTCTTTATTTATAAAGTGGAAGGAGCACCCTCTCTTTTTATAAAGGTGGGGGCGATGAAGGAAAGAGGAGAGAGGGAAACGGAAACAAAAGTGGAAATGAAGAGAGAGGGACAAAGGGGAAGACAGTGAGAGACACAAGAGATAGCGAAATGAGACGTTGGCGGAACCCCAGTAACAATCCCCATTGTCTGCCCTGTCGGTATTTGGGGTTTAATGTGAGAGTTTTAGGGCTGGGTGTTAGACGCCTGTTTGATATTTTCAAACTGCATTGACATTCCCAACAAAAGCAAGAGTTAAAGATACAAAATTAACCAAACAAATGGCTCAAAGCATTGCTGTCCATGTCCAGAGGGACGGAGAGATGGAGGGAGTGAGACACAGACGGAGAGAGACACAGACAGAGTGGGACAGAGACAGAGGAAGAGAGCGAGAGACAGCTAGAATGATAGAGAAAAAAGGAGAAACAGAGACAGAGGGGGACTGACATAAGGGAGGCAGGCAAATGCAGAGGGAGAGAGGCAGGGAGAAAGCGAGTGAGACAGAGACAGAGGGAGCGAGACAGATGCATAGGTAGAAAGGGACAGAGAGAGAGAGGGAGAGAGACAAACAGAGGGAGAAAAAGAGACAGAGGGAGAGGCAGACAGAGAGAGAGAGAGGGAGGGCGAGATGACAGGAAAAATCTTTCATCTAATAATGTTGAAAAAAGATAGAATTAAAAAATAAAACTGGCTGCGTATAAGAACTAATTTTGAAAGAAAAGATCAGGGGTTTAGTGTGAGTGTTTTGGGGGCAAGTGTTGGATCATATTTTCAAACTGAAGTGACATTTAATATTATTGAAAAAATATTATTAAACACTGACAAACTTTAGAAGCAGGGGACGTGGGATACAGTCTGTGAGGGGACCTTGACAGAACCTCAGTAACAATCCCCATTATCTGCACAGTCCTGTATTGGGTGTTTAGTGTGAGAGTTTAGGAGGCGAGTGTTGAACAGTGTTTGATATTTTCAAACTGCAGTGACGTTCCCAGCAAGGGCAAGTTTGACAGGTTCAAAATTAACCAAGAAATGGATAAAAACATTTCTGTCCAAGGAGGGAGAGAGATAGTGCTTGAGACAGAGTCATGGAAAGAGGCAGAGAAAGAGGGAGAGGGCGAGGGAGAGAGAGAGAGAGAGAGAGATGGGAAGCAACAGACATGAGAGGGAGAGACAGAGAGAGGATGAGACAAGTTGTAACAATCATTAACAATCCTCATTATCTGCCCAGTCCTGTTTTTGGAGGTTATTGTGAGTGTTTTAGGGGTGAATGTTGGATCAGTGTTTCATATTTTCAAACTGCAGTGACATTCCCAACAAGGTTGCTAAAGTATATAAGAGCAGGGAGGTGATGCTGGAAGTGTATAACTCATTGCTTAAGCACCAGAATGAGACCTCCCAGGGCAGGTACAGTGTGAGTTTAGATACAGAGTAAAGCAGTGGATTTAGAAAAGGAGGGAGAGACGGGCAGAAAGAGTGAGGAGATACGGGGAGGCAGTCAGATTGTAGGAGAAACTTTACATCTAACCACGTGAAAAAATAAATAATTAAAAAACTAAGTGGACTGCGCACTGAAAATACTGTCCACACAACAACTAAAATCACACAGAATCCTAACTTGAAACTATATGGCCTTTCCTGAACTGTTACTGGGTCAAAATCCTGGAAATCCCTTCCTAACAGCATTGTGGGTGTACCTACCCCACATGGACTGCGGCGATTCAAGAAGGAGGCTCAAAACCACCTTCACAAGGGCAATTAGGAATGGGCAATAAATGCTGGCCTGGCCAGTAACGCACGCATCCAACAAATAAATAAGGCAAATAAAAAGTTGACACCGAGTCACTTAAGGAGATAGTAGATGAGACGAACAAAAACGTGGTCAAAGAGGTTGGTTTGAGGGAGCGTCTTCAAATAGGAAAGAGAATTAGTGAGACGGAGAGGTTTAGGAAAGGAATTCCAGAGTTAGGGTGTTGGCATCTTGAAGGCACGGCCACCAATGTTGGAACAATTGTAATTGGGGATGGTCAACAGGCCAGAATTAGTGGATCGCAGATATTGGCGGATTGTGGAGCTGGAGGAGATTGCAGAGATAGGGAGGGGGCATTTGTGGAAGACAGTTCCAAACTTCTACCACCCTTTGTATGTAGAAGTCTTTCTGAATTTCATCTTTGAAAGGGCTTTCGACTAATGTTTGATTTTCAGACTGTCCCCCCCGTCCGAGAATTTCCCCATCGAATGCTCACTGGACAGGTACGCACGGGGTTCGATACCGAGTAAAGATCTATCTACTAATGCCAGACTCACTGTTCCTCTGTCTCTTTCTCCTCATCTCTCACTGCCCACGACGCCCTTTCTCTGCCTCTCTTTCTCCCTCTTCCCATCCTGAGAGCAAGAGGGAGAGATTGAGATAGTGTGCAGTGGGAGATAGAGAGCGAAAAGAGAGAGATAGACTTGGAAAGTGAGTAACAGAGAGAAGAAATAGGGTTTCAGAGTGTCGAAGAGAGGGGAAGCGAGAGATAGACATGGAGAGAGATTACCAGCAAGATAGTTTACCAGAGCTTACCTGTCTCTCTTTAGGGCGGCACAGTTTCGCAGTGGTTAGCACCGCAGCCTGACAGCTCCAGCGACCCGGGTTCAATTCTGGGTACTGCCTGTGCGGAGTTTGGAAGTTCTCCCTGTGTCTGCGTGGGTTTTCTCTGGGTGCTCCGGTTTCCTCCCACAAGCGAAAAGACTTGCAGGTTGGTCGGTAAATTGGCCATTATAAATTGCCAGTGGTATAGGTAGGTGGTCGGGATATATAGGTTCAGGTGGGGATGTGGTAGGAATATGGGATTAGTGTTTGATCAGTATAAAATGTTTGGTTGATGGTAGGCACAGACTCGGTGGGCCGAAGGGCCTGTTTCAGTGCTGTATCTCTAAAACTAAAACTAAAACTCTCTGTGCCCATCACTCCTTTCCAATTTGTTACCATCTCCATCTATTTTTCTCCCTCTACCCGAATATTGCACACTCCATGCCTCTCGCTCGTATGTCTGTGTACACTGCAGTGAAAGATTACTTCAAATTATTATGTTTTACATTTGCTCTTTCAATCTAACCGAACAATCGCTCTGTCTGGGAACAGAGGGGCCTTGCAGTGACTGTCCACTGATTCCTGAGGGTAAAAGGACAGGTGGTTGAGAAGGATTCCGGAAAACTTTCAAATAAAAACAAGAAATGCTGGAACAACTCAGCAGGTCTGGCAGCATCTGCGAAAAGAAGAGCAGAGTTAACGTTTCGGGTCAGTGACCCTTCTTCGGAACTCTTTCCTTTATTGGCCGATGCAGAGAATATAAGCGCAGGGAGGTTATGCTCGAACTGTATAAAACACTAGTTAGACCACAGGTGGAGTACTGTGTACAGTTCTGGTTAACACATTACAGGAAGGATGTGATCACACTAGAGAGGGTACAGAGGACATTTACAGAGGATTTTGTCAGGAATTGAGAAATTTAACTATGAGTAAAGATTGGATGGGCTGGAATTGTTTTCTTTGGAACAGAAAAGGTTGAAGGGAAGATTTAATTGAAGTGTATAAAATAATGACGGGCCTAGATAGAGTGGATAGGAAGGACCCATTTCCCTTAACAGAGGGGTCAATAACCATGGGCATAGATTACAAGATTTCCACAACAATATCATGTGGGTGTGATGGCTTCCATGGTGGAATACCTTGCTGGATGTTTACAATGGAGCGTTTTCCTTCCTGATCATCAAAACTGGCTGCCTGGGCCCCAACTTCATCCACATATCTCCCACTCTACCAATATTTCACTCTGCATCCCTATCTTTCTCTGTTTGCGTACACAACAGTGAATACATTGAATAAATAGATCTTACATTCTGCCTTTCAATCCACCCCAACAATTTCTCTCTCTCCAACCTTCTCCCTCTCAACAGCACTCTCTCTATCTGCATATCTAAGCCTCTCTCCCTCTGTCTCCCTCTTAGTGTCAGAGATAGCAGGAGGGAGAGACAGAGAGAGACACAGAGAACAACCCCAGCTTCTCCAATCTATCCACGTTACTGAAGTCCCTCATCCCTGGAACCATTCTTGTGAATCTTTTTTGCACCCTCTCTAATTCTTCATTCTTCCATTCATTATTCACATTCTTCCTAAAGTACGGTGTCCAGAATTGGACAATGCTCCAGTTGAAGGCAAACCAGCGTTTTAAAAAGGTCATAATTTCCTTGCTTTTGTATTCAATGTCTCTATTTATAATCTCAGGAGCCCTTCGCCGTTTAACCACTTTCTGAACCTGCCCTGCCACCTTCAGTGACTGGTGCACAAATACCCCCAAGATGTTTCTGTTCCTGCATCTCCTTTAGATTTCTATCCTTTACTTTATAGCGTCTCTCCTCCTTTTTCCTAAACGTGGAGGCGAAAGATGCGGGCATGGTTCTTAATGAATACATTGCGACTGTCTTCACAAAAGAGGGGACACAGACATTGTAGTCAATGAGGAGGGGTTTGAAATATTGAATGGGATAAACAGTGAGAGAGGAAATATTAAGGGGTTTAGCATCTTTGAAAGCTGATAATTCACCAGGCTCAGGCTGTTAAGAGGTGCAAGGGAGGAAATATCAGTGGCTCTGACCATCATTTTCCAATCTTCTCTGGTTAGTGCCGTGCTGCCAGAGGACTGGAGGACTGTGTATGCTGCACTATTGATTACCCAGGGAGAAAGGAAAAGACTGAGTCATTACAGGCCACCCAGCCTAATCACTGTGGAGGGCAATTGATTGGGCACAAGGGAATGATTAATTCCTTTCTAGTACTGTATGTCTCAGTGTCTCCATGTCTGTGTCTCTGTCACAATTTGAGCACCACCCTTACATTGGTGAGGAGTCCGTCTCTGGAATAAATGTCCCAGTGTTGTGGGAACATAAAATGCCCACCGAGAACCAGCCTAAAATGGCTGACTAATGTTTGTGGATTTCCACAGAAATTTGAGAGAGGAGAGAGAGAGAGAGACAGACAGACAGACAGAAAGAGAGACAAAGAGAGAGACACAGACCAAGACTCAGAGAGTGACAGCAAGATATTTGCCATTGGACAGAGGAAGAGGAGGAGGTCATTTGGCCGCTCAACCCTCTTCTGTCATTCAATGAGCTCATGGCTGATGTGTGATCTAACTCCATGTACCTATCTTTGCCCCGTAATACCTTTGGTTGACAAAAATCTATCAAACTCAGATTTACAAACTAACAAGTGTCTCAGCATCAATTGCCATTTGTGGAAGAGAGTTTAAAACTGATACCACACCTGGTGTATTGAAGTGTTTCTTCATTTCACCCCTGAAAGGGTTTTAGACTGCGTTTATATTTTTAAACTATGCTCCCTAGTTCCTGGCTCCGCAGCCAGTGGGAATTGTTACTCTCTGTCCACCCGTTTAGTTTCCCTTATTATCTTGAAAACATTCATCAAATCACCCCATAACCTTCTAAATTCCAGGGAAAGGTCATGTTGGAGCAGGAGGGGAGACTGGAGCAGATGGTTTGGGAAAGTGGATAAACTGAAGCAATGGATGATGAGACTGAGGATTCAATCCACTGAGAGGAGAGGCTGAGATTCACAGGGAGAGACTGCAGCAGAGTGTTAGAGGAAATCTAATCTATAGATCACAGTAATACAACTCAATTCATACATTCAAACAATAATCCCTGTGGTTATTGGTGTTGGAGAACCGTTCATTGTTTATACAATATAGTCAATATCTTTAGTTTGTACAGGCTATTAAATACAAATGTAAATATATTTCTGATATCAGCCTCCTTCTTTATTGAATTCAGCAGTCACAGAGATTTTTAAGTGCAGTATTTAAATAATGAATTACCATCAGCGATGAACTGATTCTATTCTGTTTATTCAGTCACTAAGTAAGGAATAGGAACTTTCTACAAAACAAAATGAGCACCTGACAGAAATCAACATTGAGGATCAAGTCCAACAGGAAAATGAACACAATCTGAAAACAGACAACTTCAGCTCACAGTTTCTCTCACTAATTGTTCTGGACATTCCAGCACTTTTTGATAGTGAATTATTTACACTGCTGCTTCTTTCCCTTTCTCTTTACTTCTGCTTTTCTTTTCCCGTCGGTTTCGTTCTTCCTGCTCCTTTTCTCCTTCCCTATCTCTCCGGAGTAATCTCACCCTGTGAATTGTTACTTCATGCTGCTTTTCACATATGATTTATTACTAACATTCTGTGTCTGTGTTCTGTTCACCAGCCCCAGGTTCAATGATTCTATTCTCAGAGTCAGTTTATTCAATGGTGAAGCCTCTGTGAATAATTTACTGTATCTACAGAACACACAAGTCTCCACCTGTTCACCTACACTCTTCACTTCATCTACAATACATGGAATAAACAGGATCGAAAGCTACTTCCAGAAAAACCTCACAATCATTGAAATTCCTTCTCCTGGAATTATAAAGTAATCTGTTTGAATGTGGGATTGTTTAATTAATAAAACACCAACATCAGCGCTGCAGCTGATAATCTACAGATAAATGGCAAGACTCTTGATTCCAACTGATAGAGTGTAAACCAATAAATCATCACATCAATACTTTCTATTTTACAATGTAGTCCAGTGACAGTGAAGGTCCACAGTGAAGCAGAGAAGGAGAAGTGAAAGTGTCAGCTGCAAACTCAGTTCAGTCGCCAGACTTCTGAAGCAGCGTCAGACACACACAGAGTGAAATAATATTTGATAACAGTGATAATCAATAAATACATTGAAATCCCAGTTAAACTGAGCCATGTTATTGGGGAGGGAGGACATTGTTCTGTCCGCTTGTAACACTGAGACCGTGAGATGTCTCATTATCAATCACTGAAAAAAAATAATCATAAAAATATTCCAGGACTGGTTAGATCCACATCATGAAAATGTTAAAAACTCCTAATGGTCTGATTATTGATCCGAACTGAAACATCTCATTCCAATACATTCAATACACAGAATAATCCAGTAACAATGCCAGGGTTACTGAAAACAAAACAATTAAATACATAATACAGTGCCTGCAAGAATGAAAGAGCAGACAATGAGGAGATTCCATCAGTAAATTGCTGGAAAAGAACAGGTCGCTGTGTCACACACACAGTGAGAAATAATACCGAGTACAGCAACATAGTTAACATCGATTTACACCATTAGCAGCTGAGATATTGCTCACCAGCAACTCCAATTGATGCAAGTACAGGATAGTAAATGTCTTCTATCTGATACATTACTGGATATCCCATTTCTGTGAGAAGCAGAGACTTCTATTCGCCTGGAATCCACAGCTCCAGCAGGCACACTGAGCTGATCCATTCCAATGGGTCCTGATTTATACAGGGGATAAGTCTCCACTGACACGGTTATACCCCTTATCATTGCTATTAATTACACTCACCTGAACAAACACATCACATCAGCAGCTTTGACTCTGATGTAAATAATGTGGTGGATAAAACACAGTCATTTCAATGTCAATGACATTTTCTGAGTAAGACCTCTCTCGGGAATAAACCTGAAATCTGTACTCATACTGGATGGATGGCAATTTTGAGAGGCGTCATTTAAATTTTCCATATTATTGCATTGACTTTGTTCACTCCTGGCATTTCTGTTGGAAATGGAACTGATCTGTCTGCAGTGGACACTGAATCCAGGGACAAAAGCAATCCCGTTTCACTTTGTTCCTGCCTTTTTCCAGTTAAAATGTGAACTTTGAGTCTCTGATTCGGGACCATGTTCAGGGTTACAGCCCAGAAACTACTGTGAGTGATATTACGGGACAGCCACTGTACGCATCCATTTGGGAGGCAGTTGGGTCGTGATAATATCAATGGTCACGTAATCAAGAGGCCCAAGCTGATGGCCTGGGGACAGGGGTTCAAATGCCACCACGGCAGCTATATGAAACAGAGGGAGCTCCCTCTCTATGTATAAAGTAGAGGGAACTCCCTCTCTATGTATAAAGTGGATGGAGCTCCCTCTTTATTTATAAAGTTTGGGGCGATGAAGGAAAGAGGAGAAGAGGGAAAATAAAACAAATGGGGAAGTGCAGAGAATGAGGACAAAGTGGAAGACAGTGAGAGACAGAAGAAATAGTGAAATGAGACCTTGACGGAACCCCAATAACAATCCCCATTGTCTGCCCAGTCCGGTATTTGGGGTTTAATGTGAGGGTTTTACGGATGAGTGTTCGATGAGTGTTTGATATTTTCAAACTACATTGACATTCCCAACAAAAGCAAGAGTTAAAGATTCAAAATTAACCAATCTAATGGCTCAAAGCTTTGCTGTTCATGTGCAGAGGGACGGAGAGATGGAAGGAGTGAGACACAGACGGAGAGAGACACAGACAGAGTGGGACAGAGACAGAGGGAGAGAGAGAGAAAGAGTTGGAATGATCGAGGAAAAAGGAGAAACTGAGACAGAGGGGGAGAGACAGAAAGGGAGGCAGGTAAATGCAGAGTGAGACAGACAGAAAGGGAGGCAAGCAGATGCAGAGGGAGCGAGACAGATGCAGAGGGAGAGAGGGAGGGCGAGATGATCGGAAAAAGCTTACATCTAATAATGTTGACAAAAGGTAGAATTAAAAAGTAAAACTGGCGATGTGCAAGACCTAATTTTAAAAGGAAAGATCACGGGTTCAGTGTAAGTGTTTTGGGGGCAAGTGTTGAATCAATGATTGATATTTTCAAACTGAAGTGACATTTAATATTATTTTAAAAAATATTATTAAACACTGACAAACTTTAGAAGCAGGGGACCTGGGATCCAGTGTGTGAGGGGACCTTGACAGAACCTCAGTAACAATCCCCATTATCTGCACAGTCCTGTCTTGGGGTTTTAGTGTGAGAGTTTAGGGGGCGAGTGTTGAACAGTGTTTGATATTTTCAAACTGCAGTGACGTTCCCAGCAAGGGCAAGATTTACCGGTTCAAAATTAACCAAGAAATGGATAAAAACATTTCTGTCCAAGGAGAGAGAGATGGTGTTGGAGACAGAGTCATGGAAAGAGGCAGAGAAAGAGGGAGAGGGCGAGGGTGAGAAGGAGAGAGAGAGAAAGATGGGAAGAAACAGACATGAGAGGGAGAGACAGGCAGAAGATGAGACAAGTTGTAACAATCATTAACAATCCTCATTATCTGCCCAGTCCTGTTTTTGGAGGTTAGTGTGAGTGTTTTAGGGGTGAATGTTTTATCAGTGTTTCATATTTTCAAACTGCAGTGAGATTCCCAACAAGGCTGTTAAAGTATATAAGAGCAGGGAGGTTATGCTGGAAGTGTATAACTCATTGCTTATGCACCAGAATGAGACCTCCCAGTGCAGGTGCAGTGTGAGTTTATATACAGAGTAAAGCAGTGGATTTAGAGAAGGAGGGAGAGACGGGCAGAAAGAGTGAGGAGATACGGGGAGGCAGGCAGATTGTAGGAGAAACTTTACATCGAACTACGTGAAAAAAATATATAATTAAAAATATAAATGGACTGCGCACTGAAAATACAGTCTGCACACAACAACTAAAGTCACACACCATCCTAACTTGAAATTATATCACCATTCCTTCACTGTTACTGGGTCAAAATCCTGGAACTCCCTTCCTAACAGTACTGTGGGTGTACCTACCCCACATGGACTCCACCGGTTCAGGAAGGAGGCTCAACACCACCTTCTCAAGGGCTATTACGGATGGGCAATAAATGCTGGGCTGGCCAGTAACGCACACATCCAACAAATAAATAAGGCAAATAAAAAGTTGACACCGGGTCACTTAAGGAGATATTACACGAGACGAACAAAAATTTGGTCAACGAGGTTGGTTTGAGGGAGCGTCTTCAAAGAGGAAAGAGAGTTAGTGAGACGGAGAGGTTTAGGAAAGGAATTCCAGAGTTAGGGCCTTGGCAGCTTGAAGGCACGGCCACCAATGTTGGAACAATTCAAATTGGGGATGTTCAAGAGGCCAGAATTAGAGGATCGCAGATATTGGTGGATTGTGGAGCTGGAGGAGATTGCAGAGATAGTGAGGGTTCATTTGTGGAAGACATTTCCAAACTTCTACCACGCTTTGTATGTAGAAGTGTTTCTAAATTTCATCTTTGAAAGGGCTTTCGACTAATTTTTGATTTTTAGACAGTCCGCCCCGTCCGAGACTGTCCCCATCGAATACTCACAGGCCAGGTATGCACGGGATTAGATACAAAGTAAAGATCCATCTCCCAATGCCAAACTCGCTGTTCCTCTGTCTCTGTCTCCTCATCTCTCACTGCCTGCAACACCTTTTCTCTGCCTCTCTCTCTCCCGCTTCCCATCCTGAGAACAAGAGGGAGGGATTGAGATAGTGTGCAGAGGGAGATAGAGATGGAGGGAGATTACCAGCAAGAGATTTTACCAGAGATTACCTCTCTCTCAGTCCCTATCACTCCTTTCCAATTTGCTACCGCCTCCATCTATTTTTCTCCTTCTCCCCGATGTTTCACACTCCATGCCTCTCGCTCATACGTCTGTATATACTGCAATGAAGGATTGCATCAAATTTTTATGTTTTACATTTGCTCTTTCAATCTAACTGAACAATCTCTCAGATTGAAAGCAGAGGGGCCTTGGAGGGAATGTCCACTGTTTCCTGAGGGTAACAGGACAGGTGGATAAAGTGGTGAAGAAGACTTACAGATACTTCCCTTTGTTGGCTGATGTAGAGAACATAACAGCAGGGAGGTTATGCTAGAACTGTATAAAACACTAGTTGGACCACAGCTAGAGTATTGTGCACAGTTCTGGTCACCACATTACAGGAAGGATGTGATCACACCAGAGAGGGTACAGAGGAGATTTACAGAGGATGTTGTCAGGAACGGAGAATTTTAACGATGAGTAAAGATTGGATCGGCTGGAATTGTTTTCTTTGGAACAGAGAAGGTTGTTGGGAAGATTTAATTGAGGTGTATAAAATAATGACGGGCCTAGAAAGAGTGGCTTGGAAGGACCCATTTCCCTTAACAGAGGGGTCAATAACCATGGGCATAGATTACAAGATTTCCACACCAATATCATGAGGGTGTGATGGCTTCCATGGTGGAATACCTTGCTGGATGTTTACAATGGAGAGTTTTCCTTCCTGATCATCAAAACTGGCCGCCTGGGCCCCAACTTCACCCACATTTCTCCCACTCTACCAGTATTTCACTCTGCATACCTATCTTTCTCTGTTTGCGTACACAGCAGTGAAGAATTACATCAAATGAATATATCTTACATTCTCCCTTTCAATCCACCCCAACAATCTCTCTCTCTCCAACCTTTTACCTCTTGACATTCCTCTCTCTGCCTGCATATCTAAGCCTCTATCCCTCTGTCTCCCTCTTAGTGTCAGAGATAGCAGGTGGGAGAGACAGAGAGAGGAAGACAGAGAGAGACACAGAGAACAACCCCAGCTTCTCCAATCTATCTACGTTACTGAAGTCCCTCATCCCTGGAACCAGGCTTGTGAATCTTTTCTGCCCTCTCTCTAATGCCCCCACATTCTTCCTAAAGTACGGTATCCAGAATTGGTCAATGCTCCAGTTGAAGGCAAACCAGCGTTTTACAAAGGTCATATTTTCCTTGCTTTTGTATTCAATGTCTCTATTTATAATCTCACGATCCCTTTTGCCATTTAACCACTTTCTGAACCTGCCTTGCCACCTTCAGTGATTGGTGCAAAAATACTCCCCAGATGTGTCTGTTCCTGCACCTCCTTTAGAATTCTATCCTTTACTTGATATCGTCTCTCCTACTATTTCCTAACCGTGGAGGTGGAAGATGCGGGCATGGTTCTTAATGAATGCAATGCAACTGTCTTCACAAAAGAGGGGACGACACAGACATTGTAGTCAATGAGGAGGGGTTTGAAATATTGAACGGGATAAACAGTGAGAGAGGAAATATTCAGGGATTCAGCATCTTTGAAAGCTGAAAATTCACCAGGCTCAGACTGTTTAGAAGTGCAAGGGTGGAAATAGCAGAGGCTCTGACCGTCATGTTGCAATCCTCTCTGGTTATAGTCGTGCTGCCAGAGGACTGGAGGACTGCATATGTTGTACTGTTGATTAACAAGGGTGAAAGTAATAGACTGAGTAACAACAGGCCATCCGGCCTAATCACAGTGGAGGGAATAACTCTCCTCGTCTGCACTGACCCATCAAACAATCTCAGAGAAGGTACATCACAGGTTAGATACAGAGTACAGTTCAGTTTAAACTGTCCCTCGAGTGTCGGATTAACCCGGGTCACTCACTGTGCCCGGCTCAGCCTCAAGACTCACCTGCCTCAGTCACTGAGACGCTCCTGTGTCACTTGCCTTAATGGAAGTGGATGCCGGGTTTGGGAGCAGGACAGGCACACGGGATTAGGACGACTGCTCATGTGGAGGCTAAGCATCAGTAATCCCTCAGAGAATCAGAACAGACCATCGAGAGTCAGAAAAGGAAACTTGTGTTGAATTTGTCAGTCTTGCATTGTGGAATGCTTTAGTATTTGGTGAGAATGTTGAGCCAGTGAAATTTTGCCCCAGTGGGATGAATGGACACTATATGACTTTATTACAACAGTAAGGTACCATGTGTCCTGTAAATATGGACAGAAATGACTGAAATAACAATGTAACTGATGAATTTCAGGCTGAATTCTATGACGACAGTTGGAGTCACAGAGTTATACAGCACAGAAACAGGCCGTTCGGCCCATCGTGTCTGTGTCAACCATCAAGCACCTACCTATCCTCGTCCCATTTTCCAGCACTTGGCCCGTACCCTTGTATGCTATGGCATTTCAAGTGCTCATCTGAATACATCTTAAATGTTGTGAGGGGCCCTGCCTCTACCACCCCTTCAGGCTGAGCGTTCCAGATTCCAAACACCCTCTGGGTGAAAGATCTTTTCCTCAAATCCCCTCTAAACATCCTGCCCCTTCCCTTCAATGTCTGCCCCCTGGTTATTGACCCCTCTGCTAAGGGAAAATGTTTATTCCTATCTCACCCAGCAATGCCCCTCATAATTTTGTATATCTCAATCAGGTCCCCCCTCAGCCTTCTCTGCTCTAAGGAAAACAACTCCAGCCTTTTCAGTCTCTCTTCATAGCTGAAATGCTCCAGCCCAGGCAACATCCTGGTCAATCTCCTCTGCATCCTCTCCAGTGCAATCACATCCTTCCTATAGTGTGGTGCCCAGAACTGTACACAGTAATCCAGTTGTGGCCTAACCAGTGTTTTATACAGATCCATCATAACCTCCCTGCTCTTATATTCTATGCCTCAACTAATAAAGGCAAGTATCCCATATACCTTCCTAACCACCTTGTCCACCTGCGCTGCAACCTTCAGTGATCTATGGACAAGTACACCAAGATCCCTCTGACACTCGGTACTTCTTATCCTCCTACCATTCGTTGGATATTCCCTCGCCTTGTTAGTCCTTCCAAAGTTCTATGTAACCTAACCTATGTATAATCTTTAATCTTGCAGTGCATGTGTAATGTTTAATTTCTGAAAGCCAGACACAGTAAAGCTTAACGTACTCCAAAAAACTCCAGACTTTTGGCATTTCTTACCTTATCGGGTCAAATCTGTCATTAAATTGGACTAGACTTGTGAATAATTCTTTTTAAGTTGTTTTTCCGACAGTACTAGTGTAAATCGATTTGCAGCATCCCATCATATAATATACACTGCTGTCTATATTGTCTGAATACAGACATAAAATATCCACAAATTTTGTTATTTATTTCGGGGCAGACAGGTGAAGTGTTTATTTTGTCTGTGATTTAACTCGACCCCCAATGACAATCAACATGGTGGGAGAGAGTGATAGACAGAGAGAGAGGAACAGAGGTCGAGTATCAGAGAAAAAGGGAGAGATAGAAAAGGGGAGAGAACGGAGAGATAGTGAGGGATAGAGACAGAAACAGAGAGATCGAAAGTGCCAGGAGACCCTGAGAGGCTTTAGAAGCAGGGGGACTGGGAGACAGGCTGTGTGGGGACCCTGGGGTAACGTGATAGATAGACATGGTAGATGTAGGTTAAATGATTCTCCTGGTTGAGGAGTCTAGAACCAGGGGACACAATTTCAAAATAAGGGGGAAGCCACTTGGGACAGAGATGAGGAGAAATGTCATTACTCAGAGGGTTGTGAATCTTCGGAATTCTCTATCCAGAGGGCTGTGGAAGCTCAAACATTGAGTATGTATAAAGCAGAGATTGACAGATTGCTGAATACCAATGACATAAAGGGTATGAGGATAGTCTGGGAAAAACACATTGAATTGGATGATCAGCCATGATCGTCTTGAATGGCGGAGCAGGCTCGATGGGCTGAATGGCCGACTCCTCTTCCTATATTCCAAAGCTGCCGAAATAGTTTCTCGCAAACTACCCCATCAGTTCCCCTTAATATCTCAACAACTTTGATCAAATCACCTTGATCCTCCTAAATTCCAGGGAATTATTCCCAGTTTGTGTAATATCACCTCGTTATTTAACCCTTGGAGTCCAGTTATCATTCTGGTAAATCTACACTGCACTCAAATGGACACGGACCCCTCAAGTCTTTTTGGACCTCCGGTGTTTCTATCTTATCACCATTTATAAAATACTCTGTTCTAGTCTTTTTTACTGACATGGAAATCTTGCTGCCACAGCTTTGCCCATTCACTTCAGATATCTCTTTGCATTGTTCTGCTTCCAGCGATATTGCTCACAATGCTGCCTATTTTTGTGTCATTGATAAACTTGGGTATGTTGCATTCTGCCACATCATCTTAAATCGTTAATAAATACAGCAAAACTGAGACACACACGGGCTTTGCACAATTAGACAGGAGTGAATCATTCCATCCCAGAGGTTTTTTAATTCCAGATTTATGTATATTTTTAGAAAAAACAAAATTCAAATTCACAACAGCCCAGTGTAGGATTTGAACTCCGGCTTTTTCAATCATCAGCTCAGGCCTTCAAATTAAAACCCATAAAAAGAGATTCATTTTCCTGCTGCTGTTGTCTGACTGTCTCAGGTTTTGTATATTGTTCCCTTCTCCTCTTCTTCCATGTGTTTGAAGTCTTTGAAGTTTGTCAGACATTCCTAAACTACATAATGTGGTGTTCTGTAAATACCTTCAATTCTGTGTGTCTGGAAGGGACACAATTCAAATTCTCACCTTATTGCATCAACCAAAACCTGCAGGTCCATTCAAACAACTCTATTTCCTGTCTCTGCAAAGATAGCTCACACTTCCACAATGCAGGAATGTCTGAATGGAAACAGCTTTTGACACATTTCCCAACATGTTTGCTAACACTTTTCAGGATGAAGCTAAATTCAACTCACAGATTCCAAGCGTCAAATTGAGCTTTTGGGTACAACAGGGAACATTGATGAAATCCCAGATCTCTCTGTCCTGTCACCCATTCTAACATTGTACCATTTCGTTTATATCACTCAGTCTTCCTTCCAAAATGCATCACTTCACATTTCTCAGCATTGAAGTTAACCTGCCCTGTGTCTGTCCAATGATAGGTTGGATAGTAAGCTGTCAAGAGGACATAAAGTGTCTACAAAGAGATTTCCATAGGTTAAGTGAGTGAGCAAAAAATTGGCAGATGGAGTACAATGTGGGAAAATGTGAGCTTGTCCACTTTATCAGGAAGAATAAAAATCAGTATATTATTGAAATGGAGAGAGACTGCTGAACTGTCCGGTACAGAGGGATCTGGGTGTCCTGGTACATGAATCACAAAATGTTACCGTGTAGCTACAGCGAGTGATTCGGAAGGCAAATGGAATGTTGTTGTTTATTGCAAGGTGAATAGAATATCAAAGTAAGGAAGTGTTGTTACAGCTGTACAGGGCATAAGTTAGACAACTTCCATATTCAGTATATTCACACCTAATCTGTACTAATGCTTTGTCTTTCAAAACACCATTAACATATTGTTTGCCTTTGCTCTGTGACCTTTTGGTCAGCTATGTGGCCTGGTCCAATCTGCACCTTCTCCTTTGTTATCTCTTGCCCAACCCCCACCTCACTTGTTTATAATCTGTGACTTTTCTAATATTTGTCAGTTCCGAAGAAGGGTCACTGACCCGAAACGTTAACTCTGCTTCTCTTTCCACAGATGCTGCCAGACCTGCTGAGTGAATCCAGCATTTCTTGTTTTTATATAAGTTAGACAATGTCTGCAGGATTGTGGACACTTTTGGTCTCCTTACTGAAGAAATTATATAATTGCATTCGAAGCAGTTCAGAGAAGGTTCACTGGGCTGATTCCTGGGATGAAGGGGTTATCTTATGAGGAAAGGTTGAACAGGTTGAGTCTATACCCACTGTAGTTTAGAAGAATGAGAGGTGATCTGAGTGAAACATCTCAGGTCCCGAGGGGACTGGACAGGGTGGATGTTGAGAGGATGTTTCCCCTTGTTGGGGAGACTAGAACTATGGGACACAGTTTAAAAATGAGGGACGTCCCATTTAACACTGAGCTGAGGAGAAATGTGTTTCTCTCAGAGCGGGGGGGTGGGGGGGGGTCACTCTGTGGAATTCTCTTCCCCAGAGAGCAGTCGAGGCTGGATCATTGAATATATTCAAGGCTGAGTTCGATAGATTTTTGATCAATGAGGGAGTCAAGGGTTATGGGATGCAGACAGGAAAGTAGAGTTGAGTTCAAATCAGATCAGCCATTGAATGACAGAGCAGACTCGAGGGGCCGAATGGCCTACTCCTGCTCCTCATTCATTTGTTCTTGTGTGTTCCATTTCACCAGACTGCCTCTATCCTCCTGAAGTCGGCTACTAGTCCCTTCCCTTTTATTACATTGCAGACGACACAAACATTGGCAAACGTTGAAGTTATGCCCTGTAAACACAAGTCCAAGTCATTAGTATATATCAAAAAGAGCAGTGGTCCTAATATAAATCTCCACTGTATACCTCCCTCCAGTCTGAAACAACCATTGTCCACTCTCTCATCCAATGTCGTATCCACTCAGCCAATGTCCCTTTCATCCCTGGAGCACCAATATTGCTAACTGGTCAATTAGGAGGCACCATTAAGTCCTCCCCATGAGGACCCTGGTCCCAGACCTCTCTGTTTCCACTCTCCCATCAACATTCCCCAGACAGGTACAGCATGGTTTAGATATGGAATAATGCTCCTTCTACACTGTCCCATCCAACAGTCCCAGGACAGGAACATCATGGGGTGGATACAGAATGAATCTCACTCAACACTGTCCAATAGAGACAGAGAGAGAGAGAGACAGAAAGAGAGAAATAGAGGGAGACAGAGACAGACAGGGTGGCTGAGAGTGAAAGAAGGATATTTAACATCAGACATAGGAAGATGAGGAGGCAATTTAACCCCTCGACCCTGTTCCAGCATTCAGTGAGATCAGGGCTGATCTGTGATCTAACTAACACCATATATCCCACCTTTGCCCCTTATCTCTTAATACCCTTGGTTAACAAGAATCTATCAATCCCCGGTTTAAAAATTGACCAATAAGTCAGCATAAAATTTCCACAAACAATATCATGAGGGTGTGATGGTTCCCACAGTGGAATAGTTGGCTGAATATTTAAAATTTAGGCTATTCCTTCTGGATCATCAAAAGTGTCTGCCTGGGCCCCAACTTCATCTGCATTCCTCCCTCTCGCGATGTTTTTTTTCTCTCCATACCTATCTCTTGTATGTTTGTGTGCACAGCAGTGAAGGATTAAATCAAGTTAATATATCTTGCATTATCCTCTTCATCCAATTCAACAATCTCTTTCTCTCTCCAAGTTTGTCCCTTCTACAGCCCTCTCTATGCCTTCATATCTCACCCTCCGTCCCTCTGTCTCTCTCCTAGTGTCAGTGATAGCAGAGAGAGAGACAGAGATAGAAGGAGAGGGAGGGAGTGACAGAGAGGGAAAGACAGATGGAGGGACAGAGTGAGAGACAGAGAGAGGAGAGAGATGGAGTGACAGTGAGGGAAGGACAGATGGAGAGACAGAGGGAGAGGCAGAGACAGAGAGACAAGGACAGAGTGGGAGTGATAGAGAGGGAAAGACAGATGGAGAGACAGAGAGAGAGAGGCATCGATGGAAGGAGCGAGATGGAGTGACAGGGAGGGAAGGACAGATGGAGGGATAGAAAGAGAGACAGAGAGAGAAGGAGAGACAGAGAGAGAAGGAGAGATTGGGAGAGACAGAGAGGGAAAGGCAGTTGGAGAGACAGAGAGAGAGAAAGGCAGAGAGTTAAGGAGAGAGAGGGAGTGACAGGGAGGGAAAGATAGATGGAAAGACAGTGAGAGAGAAACAGAGATAGAAGGAGAGAGATGGAGTGATGGGGGGATGGGAGGACAGATGCAGAGACAGAGAGAAAGACAGAGTTGAAGGATAGAGAGGGGGTGAAAGGGATGGAAAGACTGATGGAGGGACTAAGTGAGAGACAGAGAGTGAAGGAGAGGGATGGAGTGATGGGGGGGATGGGAGGACAGATGGAGAGACAGAGTGAAAGACAGAGTTGCAGGATAGAGAGTGGGTGACAGGGATGGAAAGACTGATGGACGGACTAAGTGAGAGACAGAGAGTGCAGGAGAGAGATGGAGTGACAGGGAGGGAAAGACAGATGGATGGACAGAGAGGGCGACAGAGATAGAAGGAGAGAGATGGAGAAACAGGGAGGGAAGGACAGATTGAGGGATAGACAGAAATAGACAGAGATAGAAGGAGAAAGATGGAGAGACAGAGAGGGAAAGACAGATGGTGGGACAGAGAGAGACAGAGTGAGTGGCAGAGACAGAGATAGAGGGAGAGAGAGGGAGTGACAGGGAGGGAAAGACAGATGGAAAGACAGAGAGAGAGACAGAGATAGGAGAGAGAGGGAGTGTTATGGAGGGAAAGACAGATGGACAGAGAGAGAGAGAGAGAGACAGAGATAGAAGGAGTGAGAGGGAGAGACAGAGAGGGAAAGACAGATGGAGGGACAGAGAGGGCGACATAGATAGAAGGAGAGAGATGGAGAAACAGGGAGGGAAGGACAGATTGAGGGAAAGACAGAGATAGACAGAGATAGAAGGAGAAATACAGAGAGACAGTGAGGGAAAGACAGATGGAGGGACAGAGAGAGAGAGACAGAGTGAGTGGCACAGAGAGAGAGAGACAGAGAGAAGGAGAGAGGGAGCGTCAGGAAGGGAAAGACAGATGGAGGGACAGAGAGAGACAGAAAGAGATAGGAGGAGAGAGAGGGAATGTCACGAAGGGAAAGACAGATGGTGGGACAGAGAGAGAGACAGAGATAGAGGCAGCTGGAGAGAGAGAAGGACAGAGAGAAGGACAGAGAGAAGGAGAATGATGGAGAGACAGAGAGGGAAAGACAATTGGAGGGACAAGAGAGATCGACAGAGAGTGACCGAGTCAGAGATCGAGGGAGAGAGAGGGAGTGACAGGGAGGGAAAGACAGAGAGAGAGACAGAGGTAGAAGGAGAGAGAGGGAGTGTTATGGAGGGAAAGACAGATGGACAGATTGAGAGAGAGAGACAGAGATAGAAGGAGAAACAGGGAGGGAAGGACAGATTGAGGGATAGACAGAGATAGACAGAGATAGAAGGAGAAAGACGGAGGGACAGAGAGGGAAAGACAGATGGAGGGACAGAGAGAGAGACAGAGTGAGTGGCACAGAGAGAGAGACAGAGAGAAGGAGAGAGGCAGTGTCAGGAAGGGAAAGACAGATGGAGGGACAGAGAGAGACAGACAGAGATAGAAGGAGAGAGAGGCAGTGTCAGGAAGGGAAAGACAGATGGAGGGACAGAGAGAGAGAGACAGGGAGAGAGATGGAGTGACAGGGAGGGAAGGACAGATGGAGCGACACAGAGAGAGAGACAGAGACAGAAGGAGAGAGATGGAGTGACGGTGGGGGGTGGAGTGACAGATGGAGGGAAAGAGAGAGAGACAGAGATAGAAGGAGAGAGAGGGAGTGACAGGGAGGGAAAGACAGATGGAGGGAGAGAGAGAGAGACAGAGAGAGAAGGAGAGAGAGGGAGAGACAGAGACTTGGAGAGAGGGAGTGACAGGGAGGGAAAGACAGATTGAGGAACAGAGAGAGAGACAGAGAGAGAAGGAGAGAGAGGGAGTGACAGAGGGAAAGACAGATGGAGGGGCAGAGAGAGAGTCAGGGAGAGGAGAGAGAGTGAGAGACAGAGAGGGAAAGACAGATGGAGGGACAGAGTGAGAGACAGACAGCGATATAAGGGGAGAGAAGGAGTGTCAGGAAGGGAAAGACAGATGGAGGGACAGAGAGAGATGCAGAGAGAGAAGGAGAGAGAGGCAGAGATAGAGAGCGAAGGTGAGAGAGGGAGAGACAGGGAGGGAAAGACAGATGGAGGGACAGAGAGAGAGAGACAGAGAGAGAGGCAGCTAGAGAGAAAAGGAGCGAGAGAAGGAGAATGATGGAGAGACAGAGAGGGAAAGACAAATGTAGGGACAAGAGAGAAAGACAGAGAGAGTGGCAGAGACAGAGATAGAAGTAGTGACAGGGAGTGTCAGGGAGGGAACGACAGATGGAGGGACACAGAGAGAGAGAGACTGGGAGAGAGATGGAGTGACAGGGAGGGAAGGACAGACGGAGCGATAGAGAGAGCGAGACAGAGACAGAAGGAGAGAGATGGAGTGACGGTGGGGGGGGGAGAGACAGATGGACGGACAGAGAGAGACAGAGATAGAAGGAGAGAGATGGAGTGACATCGAGGGAAGGACAGATGTAGGGATAGAGAGAGAGACAGAGGTAGAAGGAGAGAGATGAAGTGACAGGGAGGGAAGGAAAGATGGAGGGATAGATGGAGAGAGACAGAGATCGAAGGAGAGAGGAGGAGTGACAGGGAGGAAAAGACAGATGAAGGGACAGAGAGAGAGACAGAGATAGAAGGAGAGAGGAGGAGTGACAGGGAGGGAAAGACAGATGAAGGGACAGAGAGAGAGAGACAGAGAGAGTGGCAGAGACAGAGATAGTTGGAGAGAGAGGGAGTGACTGAGAGGGAAAGACAGATGGAGGGAAAGAGAGAGTGGTAGAGACAGAGATAGAAGGAACGAGAGGGAGTGACTGGGACGGGGGGTGAAGACAGATAGAGGGACAGAGAGAGCGAGAAGGAGAGAGAGGGAGTGTCAGAGAGGGGAAGACAGATGGAGGGACAGAGTGAGAAACAGAGAGAAGGAGAGAGATTGAGTGACAGGGAGGGAAGGACAGATGGAGGGATAGAGAGAGGCAGAGACAGAGAGAGAAGGAGAGAGTGGGAGAGGTGAGAGGGAAAGGCAGTTGGAGAGACAAAGAGAGGGGTAGCGATGGAAGGAGAGAAAGGGAGTGACAGGGAGGGAAAGACAGATGGAGGAACAGAGAGAGAGACAGAAAGAGAGGCAGAGACAGAAAGAGAAGGAGAGAGAGCGAGAGACAGAAAGGGAAGGACAGATGGAGGGACAGAGAGAGAGAAGGACAGAGATGGATGACAGGGAGCCAAGGACAGATGGAGGGATAGTGAGAGAGAGACAGAGATAGTAGGAGAGAGAGGGAGAGACAGAGAGGGAAAAGCTGATGGAGGGACAGAGAGAGAGACAGAGAAAGGCAGAGACAGAGATAGAAGGAGAACGAGGGAGTGACAGGGGGAAAAGACAGATGGAGGGACAGAGAGAGAGAGAGAATGAGAGAGAGGGAGAGAAAGAGCGAAGGAGAGAGGGAGTGACAGAGAGGTAAAGAAAGATGGAGGGAGAAAGTGAGAGACAGAGAGAGATGGAGAGAGATGGAGTGACAGGGAGGGAAGGACAGATGGAGGGATTGAGAGAGAGTGACAAGATAGGAGGAGAGAGAGGACGTGACGGGGGAAGACAGACGGAGGGACAGAGATAGAGAAGTAGAGAGAGAGGGAGAGGTGGAGAGAGGGAGTGACAGAGAGGGAAAGGGAAATGGAGGAACAGATAGAGAGACAGAGATAGAAGGAGCGAGAGGGAGTGACAGAGAGAAGGAGAGAGGGAGTGACAGAAAGACAAAGACCGATGGAGGGAGAGAGAGAGAGAGACAGAGAGAGTGGCAGAGACAGAGAGAGAAGGAGAGAAAGGGTGTGTCAGAGAGGGGAAGACAGATGGAGAGACAGAGTGAGAAACAGAGAGAAGGAGAGAGATGGAGTGACAGGGAGGGAAGGACAGATGGAGGGATAGAGAGAGGCAGAGACAGAGAGAGAAGGAGAGAGTAGGAGAGACAAAGAGGGAAAGGCAGTTGGAGAGACAGAGAGAGAGGAAGCGATGGATGGAGAGAAAGGGAGTGACAGGGAGACAAAGACAGATGGAAAGACAGAGAGTGAGAGAGACAGAGATAGAAGGAGAGTGTGGAGAGATAGAGAGGGAAAGACAGATGGAGGGAAAGAGAGAGTGGTAGAGACAGAGATAGAAGGAACGAGAGGGAGTGACTGGGACGGGGGGTGAAGACAGATGGAGGGACAGAGAGAGCGAGAAGGAGAGAGAGGGAGTGTCAGAGAGGGGAAGACAGATGGAGGGACAGAGTGAGAAACAGAGAGAAGGAGAGAGATTGAGTGACAGGGAGGGAAGGACAGATGGAGGGATAGAGAGAGGCAGAGACAGAGAGAGAAGGAGAGAGTGGGAGAGGTGAGACGGAAAGGCAGTTGGAGAGACAAAGAGAAGGGCAGCGATGGAAGGAGAGAAAGGGAGTGACAGGGAGGGAACGACAGATGGAGGAACAGAGAGAGAGACAGAGAGAGAGGCAGAGACAGAAAGAGAAGGAGAGAGAGCGAGAGACAGAAAGGGAAGGACAGTTGGAGGGACAGAGAGAGAGAAGGAGAGACTGGATGACAGGGAGCCAAGGACAGATGGAGGGATAGTGAGAGAGACAGAGATAGAAGGAGAGAGTGGGAGTTACAGAGAGGGAAAAGCTGATGGAGGGACAGAGAGAGAGACAGAGAAAGGCAGAGAAAGATAGAAGGAGAGAGAGGGAGTGACAGGGGGGAAAAGACAGATGGAGGGACAGAGAGAGAGAGAATGAGAGAGAGGGAGAGAAAGAGCGAAGGAGAGAGGGAGTGACAGAGAGGTAAAGAAAGATGGAGGGAGAAAGTGAGAGACAGAGAGAGATGGAGAGAGATGGAGTGACAGGGAGGGAAGGACAGATGGAGAGATTGAGAGAGAGTGACAAGATAGGAGGAGAGAGAGGAAGTGACGGGGAAGACAGATGGAGGGACAGAGAGAGAGAAGTAGAGAGAGAGGGAGAGGTGGAGAGAGGGAGTGACAGAGAGGGAAAGGGAAATGGAGGAACAGATAGAGAGACAGAGATAGAAGGAGCGAGAGGGAGTGACAGAGTGAAGGAGAGAGGGAGTGACAGAAAGACAAAGACCGATGGAGGGAGAGAGAGAGAGAGACAGAGAGAGTGGCAGAGACAGAGAGAGAAGGAGAGAAAGGGTGTGTCAGAGAGGGGAAGACAGATGGAGGGACAGAGTGAGAAACAGAGAGAAGGAGAGAGATGGAGTGACAGGGAGGGAAGGACAGATGGAGGGATAGAGAGAGGCAGAGACAGAGAGAGAAGGAGAGAGTAGGAGAGACAAAGAGGGAAAGGCAGTTGGAGAGACAGAGAGAGAGGCAGCGATGGAAGGAGAGAAAGCGAGTGACAGGGAGGCAAAGGCAGATGGAACGACAGAGAGTGAGAGAGACAGAGATAGAAGGAGAGTGTGGAGAGATAGAGAGGGAAAGACAGGTGGAGGGACTGACAGAGAGAGACAGGGAGAGAGATGGAGTTACAGGGAGGGAAGGACAGATGGAGGGATACAGAGAGAGCGAGACAGAGATAGGAGAGTGAGGGAGTGACAGAGAGGGAAAGACAGACAGTGGGACAGTCAGAGAGACAGAGACAGAGATAGATGAGAGAGAGGGAGTGACAGGGTCTAAAGACAGATGGGGCGACAGACAGAGAGGCAGAGAGTGAAGGAGAGAGAGGGAGAGAAATAGAGGGAAAGACAGATGGAGAGACAGAGATAGAAGGAGGGAGAGGGAGAGACAGAGAGAGAGGCAGAGAGACAGCGGGAGTGACAGAGTTAGAAGGAGTGAGACGGAGTGACAGAGAGGGAAAGACAGATGGAGGGACAGAGAGGGTGCCAGAGAGAGTGTCAGAGACAGAGAGAGAAGGAGAGAGATGGAGTGACAGGGAGGGAAGGAAAGATGGAAGGATAGAGAGAGAGAGACAGAGATAGAAGGAGAGAGGAGGAGTGACAGAGAGGGAAAGACAGATGAAGGGACAGAGAGAGAGAGACAGTGAGAGTGGCAGAGACAGAGATACTTGGAGAGAGAGAGTGACAGAGAGGGAAAGAGAGATGCAGGGACAGGGAGAGAGACAGAGAGAGTGGCAGAGACAGAGATAGTTGGAGAGACAGAGAGAGACAGAGAGAGTGGGAGACATGGTGTAAGGGAGGCACAAATGGAGTCATGGAAAGAGAGAGAGAGATAGTTGGAGAGAGAGGGAGTGACAGAGAGGGAAAGACAGATGGAGGGACAGAGAGAGAGACAGAGAGGCAGAGAGAGAGAGAGAGAGACAGAGAGACAGAGAGACAGAGAGAGTGGGAGAGATGGTGTAAGGGAGGCACAAATGGAGTCATGGAAAGAGAGAGAGAGAGAGAGAGAGAGAGATAGTTGGAGAGAGAGGCAGTGACAGAAAGACAGAGAGAGTGGGAGAGATGGTGTAAGGGAGGCACAAATGGAGTCATGGAAAGAGACAGAGAGAGAGAGAGAGAGAGAGAGAGAGAGATAGGCAGAGACAGAGAATGAGAGAGATGTGAACAGAGTCATGGACAGAGGGTGAGAAAGTGAGATAGGGAGCGACAAAGTAAAAGAAGGAGAGAGAGAGAGAGAGAGAGCGAGATGGGGAGGCAGAGAGAGGGAGAGACAGAGAGAGAGAAAGCAGAGACAGAGAGGGAGAGGGAGAGGAAGAGACAGAGTGAGTGGGAGAGATGGTGTAAGGGAGGCACAAATGGAGTCATGGAAAGAGACAGAGAGAGAGAGAGAGAGAGATAGGCAGAGACAGAGAATGAGAGAGATGTAAACAGAGTCATGGACAGAGGGTGAGAAAGTGAGATAGGGAGCGACAAAGTAAAAGAAGGAGAGAGAGAGAGAGAGAGAGAGATGGGGAGGCAGAGAGAGGGAGAGACAGAGAGAGAAAGCAGATACAGAGAGGGAGAGGGAGAGACAGAGAGGGAGAGGAAGAGACAGAGTGAGTGGGAGAGATGGTGTAAGGGAGGCACAAATGGAGTCATGGAAAGAGACAGAGAGAGAGAGAGAGACAGATGTAAACAGAGTCATGGACGGAGGTTGAGAAAGAGAGATAGGGAGAGACAAAGTAACAGAAAGAGAGAGAGAGAGAGATGAAGAGGCAGAGAAAGGGAGGGCGAGATGGTGTGAGAGAGAGAGAGGCATGGACAGAGGCAGAGAGAGAGAGAGGGAGAGACACTGAGAGACAGAGAGAGCCAGAGAGAGAGAAAGAAACAGAGAGGGAGGGAGAGAGAGACAGAAAGGGAGAGACTGGATTCAGAGGGTAAAAGAGAGGGAGAGACCGGGATTCAGAGGGGAACAGAGAGGGAGAGACTGGGATTCAGAGGGTTACAGAGAGGGAGAGACTGGGATTCAGAGAGTAAAGGAGAGGGAGAAACTGTGATTCAGAGGGTAACAGAGGGAGAAGTAGAGATGAAGAGTGAAGATGGGAGAAAGACAAAGTCCAATGTTTGTAACACATGGAAACAGAGGAACAGAGAGGTGAGACAGGGCTTGCGAGAGTAAAAGACAGAGGAAGGAGAGATAGAGATGGAGAGATTACCTGGAACATACATCTCCAGCAGTCTCTTCATGCTGATCACTCCATTTCTCTGGATGTGGCAGGATTGCAGAGCTTAGATATGATCCGTTGGTTATGGGATCACTTAGCTCTGTCTATCGCATGCTGCTTAAGCAGTTTGGCACGCAGATAGTCCTGGGTTGTAGCTTCACCAGGTTGACACCTCATTTTGAGGTATGCCTGGTGCTGCCCCTGGCATGCCCTCCTGCACACTTCACTGAACCGGGGTTGGTCTCCTGGCTTGATGGTCATGGCAGAATGGGGGATATGCCGGTCCTTGAGGTTACAGATTGTCTTTTTTTCTGTCTGTCTGTCACTCGTTCCCTCCTCTCTCAGAACATCAGTCAGCCATTTTAGGTTTGTTCACGGTGGCCATTTGATGTTGCAGCAGCACTGGGACATTTATTTCAGAGACTGATTCCTCACTAATGCAAGGTTAGTGCTATAAACGTGACAGAGAAACGGGTCCTGGGGTTCAGTTGAATGTAGCTTCTCATCCCGAAAAGTGTTAGCAAACGTGTTTTTCAAATCAATTCCGCAACAACCTCAACAGGAGGAAAAACACCAACAAATGCAACAACAACTTCAACATGAGAAAAAAGCACCAACAAATGCAACAACAACCTGAACAGGGGAAAAAACGCACCAACAAATTCAACAACAACCTCAACAGGAGAAAAAACACCAACAAATGCAACAACAACCTCAACAGAAGTAAAAAAACACCAACAAATGCAACAATTCCAACAGGAAAAGAACAGCTTCCCGTGGACTAAAACTTCAGTAGTAGAAAAGCCACTAACAAATTCAACATCATCAGAAGGGGAAAACACACCGATTAAATAGGGCAGTGGGACAAGCTGTTGGAGGGACAGGAAATGGTTTACGAAGGGACAAAGTATCTGATCACACCCGGGATGGTGGAATTGAGTATTTATTAAATGGTCAGAGATTAGAAAGCGTAGATGTACAAAGCGACCTGGGTGTCCCCGTCAATAAGTCACTGAAAACTAACATGCAGGTGAAGAATGCAATTGAGAAGGCGAATGGGATGTTAGTCTTTATCACAAGAGGATTTGAGTACAGGAGTAGTGAAGTCTTGCTTCAATCACATAGAACCTTGGTTAGACCGCACCTGGAGTACTGTGTGCAGTTTTGGTCCCCTTACCTTAGGAAGCATATTATTGCCAGAGAGGGAGTGCAATGAAGGTTCACCAGACTTGTTCCCGGGATGACGGGACTGTCCTATGGTGAGAGATTGGGGAAACTGAGACACAGAGAGTGAGACAGAGACAGGGAGAGGCAGAGAGACAGAGGCAGAGAGAGAGAAATGGTGTGATAGAGACACAAACAGAGTCTTGGACAGAGAGAGAGAGGAGAGACAGAGAGAGAGCAACAGACAGAGAAACACAAAGAGAGAGAGAAACAGAGAGAGCGAGACAGGAAGAGGTAGAGAGAGAGGAAGTGAGAGAGACAGAGAGAGGGAGAGGGAGATAGAGGGGGTGAGTGAGATAGAGCTGGAGAGGCAGATCGAGGGGGAGATTGAGATAGAGGGGGTGTGTGAGATAGAGGGGGTGTGTGAGATAGAGGGGAGAGGGAGATAGAGGGGGAGAGGGAGATAGAGGGGAGAGGGAGATAGAGGGAGAGAGTGAGATAGAGGGAGAGAGTGAGATCGAGGGGAACAGTGAGATCGAGGGGAACAGTGAGATCGAGGGGAGGGAGAGGGAGAGCCAGAGAGAAGGAGAGTGGGAGTGACAGAGAGGGAAAGACAAATGGTGGAACAGAGAGAGACAGAGATCGAAGGAGAGAGAGGGAGCAGCAGAGAGCGAAAGACAGATGGAGGGACAGAGAGAGAGACAGAGAGAGAAGGAGAGAGAAGGAGTGACTGGGAGGGAAAGGCAGATCGAGGGACAGAGAGAGAGTGAGAGAGAGAGACAGAGAGAGAGACAGAGAGAGTGAGGAGAGAGACAGGCAAAGAGAGAGAGAGAAGGAGAGTGTGGGTGGGACAGAGAGGGAAAGGCAGTTGGTGAGACTGAGAGAGTGAGAGGCAGAGATGGAAGGAGAGAGAGGGAGAGACAGAGAGGTAAAGACAGATGGAGAGACAGAGAGAGAGAGAGAGGCAGAGATGGAAGGGGTGAGCGGGAGAGACAGAGAGGGAAAGACAGATGGAGGGACAGAGAGAGAGACAGAGAGAGAAGGAGAGAGAGGGAGTGTCAGGGAGGGAAAGACAGATGGAGGGACAGAGAGATAGAGACAGAGATAGAAGGAGAGAGATGGAGTGATGGGTGGGGTGTGGGAAGACAGATGGAGGGACAGGGAGAGAGGCAGAGATGGAACGAATGAGAGGGAGTGATAGGAAGGGAAATACAGATGGAAAGACAGAGAGAAAGACAGAGATAAGAGAGAGATGGAGTGACAGGGAGGGAAGGACCGATGGAGGGATAGAGAGAGAGAGAGCGATAGAAGGACATAGAGGGAGTGACAGAGAGGGAAAGACAGATGGAGAGACAGAGAGAGGCAGAGATAGAAGGAGAGAGATGGAGAGACAGAGAGGGAAAGACAGATGGAGGGACAGAGAGAGAGACAGAGATGGAAGGAGAGAGATGGAGTGACAGGGAGGGAAGGACAGATGGAGGGATAGAGAGTGAGAGGCAGAGATAGAAGGAGAGAGAGGGAGTGACAGAGAGGGAAAGACAAAGGGAGGGACAGAGAGAGAGAGGAGAGAGATGGACAGACAGAGAGAGGGAAAGACAGATGGAGAGACAGAGATAGAGAGAGGCAGGGATGGACGGAGAGAGAGGGAGTGACAGGGAGAGAAAGACAGATGGAAAGACAGGGAGAGAGAGAAATGGAGAGAAGGAGAGAGAGAGGGAGAGACAGAGAGAAGGAGAGAGGGATTGGCAGAGAGGTAAAGACAGTTGGAGGAACAGAGATCGAGACAGAGATAAAAGGAGAGAGAGGGAGTGAAAGAGAGGGAAAGACAGATGGAGGGACAGAGAGAGAGATAGAGGGGGGAGAGGGAGACAGAGGGGGGATAGAGTGGTGAGGGGAGATAGAGTGGGGAGAGAAAGATAGAGGGGAAGAGGGAGATAGAGGGGGGAGAGTGAGATAGAGGGGGAGAGGGAGATAGAGTGAGGGAGAGGGTGATAGAGGGGTGGAGAGGGAGATAGAGGGGGAGAGGGAGAGAGAGGGGGGAGAGGGAGAGAGAGCGGGAGAGGGAGAGAGTGCGGGAGAGGGAGAGAGGGAGATAGAGGGGGAGAGACAGATAGAGGGCGAGAGACAGATAGAGGGGGAGAGACAGATAGGGGGAGAGTGAGACAGAGGGGGAGAGTGAGATAGAGGGGGAGAGTGTGATGGAGGGGGAGCGGGAGATAGAGGGTGTGTGTGAGATAGTGGGGGTGTTTGAGATAGTGATGGGTGTGTGAGATAGTGATGCGTGTGTGAGATAGAGGGGGTGTGTGAGATAAAGGGGGAGAGGGAGATAGAGGGGGTGTGTGAGATGGAGGGGGTGTGTGAGATAGAGGGGGAGAGGGAGATAGAGTGGCAGAGGGAGATAGAGGGGGAGAGACAGATAGAGGGGGGAGAGACAGATAGAGGGGGGAGACAGATAGAGGGAGACAGTGAGATAGAGGGAGAGAGTGAGATGGAGGGGGAGAGTGAGATATCGGGGAAGAGTGAGATCTAGGGAATGTGTGAAATAGAGTGGGAGAGGGAGATAGAGGGGGAGCGGGAGATAGAGGGTGGAGAGGGAGATAGAGGGGGGTGAGGGAGAGAGTGTTTGAGAGGGAGATAGAGGGGGATTGGGAGGTAGAGGGGGAGAGGGAGATAGAGGGAGGTGAGGGAGATAGAGGGGGATGAGGGAGAGAGAGGGGCTGAGGGAGAGAGAGATGGAGAGGGAGATAGAGGGGGATTGGGAGATAGAGGGGGAGAGGGAGATAGAGGGTGGAGACGGAGATAGAGGGTGGAGACGGAGATAGAGGGGGAGAGATGGATGAGGGGACAGAGTGAGAGACAGAGAGAGGAAAGAGATGGAGTGACAGTGAAGGAAGGGCAGATGGAGGGATGGAGAGAGAGAGAGACAGAGAAAGAAGGAGAGAGATGGAGCGATGGGATGTTTGGGAAGACAGTTGGAGAGACCAAGAGAGAGACAGAGAGAGAAGGAGAGAGATGGAGTGACAGGGAGGGAAGGACGGATGGACAGATGGAGGGATAGAGAGAGAGACAGACAGACATTGAAGGAGAGAGAGGGAGTGACTGGGAGGGAAAGAGAGATGGAGAGATAGAGACAGAGAGACAGAGTTAGAAGGAGAGAGAGGAAGAGACAGAGAGGGAAAGACAGATGGAGGGACAGAGAGAGAGACAGAGGGAGAGGCAGAGACAGAGAGAGAAGGAGAGATTGGGAGTGACAGATGGTGGGGGGGGTATACAGATGGAGGGACCGAGAGAGAGAGAAGGAGCGAGAGCGATAGACAGAGAGGGAAAGACAGTTGGAGGAACAGAGAGCGAGACAGAGATGGAAGGAGAGAGAGGGAATGACCGAGAGGGAAAGACAGATTGAGGGACAGCGAGAGAGGCAGAGACAGAGAGAGAAGGAGAGAGAGGGAGAGACAGAAAGGGAAAGACAGATGGAGAGACAGAGAGAGACACACACACAGATAGAAGGAAAGAGAGGGAGAGACAGAGAGGAAAAGGCAGATGGAGGGGCAGAGAGAGAGAGAGATTAAGAGAGAGAGACAGAGAGAGAGAGACAGAGCGTGAGATAGAAGGAGAAAGACATAGAGACAGAGAGGGAAAGACAGAAGGAGGGACAGAGAGAGAGACAGAGAGAGGCAGAGACAGTGATAGAAGGGGAGAGAGTGAGTGTCAGGAGGAGGGGGACAGGCAGATCGAGGGGGAAGATACAGATCGATGGAGAGAGACAGATAGAGGGAGAGACAGACAGATAGAGGGAGAGACAGACAGATAGAGGGGGAGAGGGAGATAGAGTGGCAGAGGGAGTTAGAGGGGCAGAGGGAGAGAGGGGCAGAAGGAGAGAGAGGGGCAGAGCTAGAGAGAGGGGCAGAGGGAGAGGGGGGAGAGGGAGATATAGGGGGAGCGGGAGATATAGGGGGGAGAGGGAGATATGGGGGGAAGAGGGAGAGAGAGCGGGAGAGGGAGAGAGTGAGGTAGAGTGCGAGAGACAGATCGAGGGGGAGAGGGAGATAGAGGGGGGGAGAGGGGGAGAGTTGGGGTGAGGGAGAGAGGGAGATAGAGGGGGAGAGACAGACAGAGGGGAGAGTGAGATAGAGGGTGAGAGTGAGATAGAGTGGGAGAGTGAGATAGAGGGGGTGTGTGAGATAGAGAGGGTGTGTGAGATCGAGATTGTGTGAGAGATAGAGGGGGAGAGGGAGATGGAGGGGGAGAGGAATATAGAGTTGGAGAGGAAGATAGAGGGGGAGAGACGGATAGAGGGAGAGAGTGCGATAGAGGGAGAGAGTGAGATAGAGGGGGAGAGTGAGATGGAGGGGGAGAGTGAGATAGAGGGGAAGTGTGAGATAGAGACTGTGTGTGAGATAGAGGGGCTGTGTGAGATAGAGGGGGAGTGTGAGATAGAGGGGGAGTGTGAGATAGAGGGGGAGAGGGAGATAGAGTTGGAGAGTGAGATAGAGGGGGAGCGACAGATAGAGGGAGAGAGTGAGATAGAGGGAGAGAGTGAGATAGAGGGGGAGATTGAGAGAGAGGGGGAGAGTGAGATGGAGGGGGAGAGGGAGATCGAGGGGGTGTGTGAGATAGAGGGGGAGAGGGAGATAGAGGGGCAGAGGGAGATAGAGGGGTAGAGGGAGATAGAGGGGGAGAGACAGATAGAGGGGGAGAGACAGATAGAGGGGGGAGACAGATAGAGGGAGACAGTGAGATAGAGGGAGAGAGTGAGATGGAGGGGGAGAGTGAGATATCGGGGAAGAGTGAGATCTAGGGGATGTGTGAAATAGAGTGGTATAGGGAGATAGAGGGGGAGCGGGAGAAAGAGGGTGGAGAGGGAGATAGAGGGGGGTGAGGGAGGGAGAGTGGGAGAGGGAGATAGAGGGGGATTGGGAGATCGAGGGGGAGAGGGAGATAGAGGGGGTGAGGGCGATAGAGGGGGGTGAGGGAGAGAGAGGGGGCTGAGGGAGAGAGAGCGGGAGAGGGAGATAGAGGGGGATTGGGAGATAGAGGGGGAGAGGGAGATAGAGGGGGAGAGGGAGATAGAGGGTGGAGACGGAGTTAGAGGGTGGAGACGGAGATAGAGGCGGAGAGATGGATGGGGGGACAGAGTGAGAGACAGTGAGAGGAAAGAGATGGAGTGACAGTGAAGGAAGGACAGATGGAGGGATGGAGAGAGAGAGACAGAGATAGAAGGAGAGAGATGGAGTGATGGGGTGGTTGTGAAGACAGATGGAGAGACCAAGAGAGAGACAGAGAGAGAAGGAGAGAGATGGAGTGACAGGGAGGGAAGGACGGATGGACAGATGGAGGGATAGAGACAGAGACAGACAGACATTGAAGGAGAGAGAGGGAGTGACTGGGAGGGAAAGAGAGATGGAGAGATAGAGACAGAGAGACAGAGATAGAAGGAGAGAGAGGAAGAGACAGAGAGGGAAAGACAGATGGAGGGACAGAGAGAGAGACAGAGGGAGAGGCAGAGACAGAGAGAGACGGAGAGATTGGGAGTGACAGATGGTGGGGGGGATACAGATGGACGGACCGAGAGAGAGAGAAGGAGAGAGAGGGATAGACAGAGAGAAGGAGAGAGAGGGATAAACAGAGAGGGAAAGACAGTTGGAGGAACAGAGAGCGAGACAGAGATAGAAGGAGAGAGAGGGAGTGACCGAGAGGGAAAGACAGATTGAGGGACAGAGAGAGAGGCAGAGACAGAGAGAGAAGGAGAGAGAGGGAGAGACAGAAAGGGAAAGACAGATGGAGAGACAGAGAGAGACACACACACAGATAGAAGGAAAGAGAGGGAGAGACGGAGAGGAAAAGGCAGATGGAGGGGCAGAGAGAGAGAGATGAAGAGAGAGAGACAGAGAGAGAGATAGAAGGAGAAAGACATAGAGACAGAGAGGGAAAGACATAAGGAGGGACAGAGAGAGAGACAGAGATAGTGGCATAGACAGAGATAGAAGGAGAGAGAGTGAGTGTCAGGAGGAAGGGGACAGGGAGATAGAGGGGGAGGATACAGATAGATGGAGAGGCAGATAGATGGAGAGAGACAGATAGAGGGAGAGACAGACAGATAAAGGGAGAGACAGACAGATAGAGGGGGAGAGGGAGATAAAGGGGCAGAGGGAGATAGATGGGCAGAGGGAGAGAGAGTGGCAGATGGAGAGAGAGGGGCAGAGTGAGAGAGGGGGCAGAGGGAGAGATTGGGGAGGGGGAGATATAGGGGGGAGAGGGAGATATCGGGGGGGAGAGGGAGATATCGGGGGGAGAGGGAGATATGGGGGGAGAGGGAGAGAGAGCGGGAGAGGGAGAGAGAGCGAGAGAGGGAGAGAGAGCTGGAGAGGGAGAAAGTGAGATAGAGTGCGAGAGACAGATCGAGGGGGAGAGGGAGATAGAGGGGAGAGACAGATAGAGGGAGAGAGTGAGATGGAGGGCGAGAGACAGATGGAGGGGGAGAGTGAGATAGAGGGGGAGAGTGAGATAGAGGCGGAGAGTGAGATAGAGGGGGTGGGTGAGATTGAGAGGGTGTGTGAGATAGAGAGGGTGTGAGAGATAGAGGGGAGAGGGCGATGGAGGGGGAGAGGAAGTTGGACTGGGAGAGGAAGATAGAGGGGGAGAGGAAGATAGAGGGGGGAGAATCAGATAGAGGGAGAGAGTGAGATAGAGGGAGAGAGTGAGATAGAGGGGGAGAGTGAGATAGAGTGGGAGAGTGAGATAGAGGGGGAGAGTGAGATAGAGTGGAAGAGTGAGATAGAGGGGAAGAGTGAGATAGAGGGGGTGTGTGAGATAGAGGAGGTGTGTGAGATAGAGGGGGAGTGTGAGATAGAGGTGGAGTGTGAGATAGAGGGGGAGTGTGAGATAGAGGGGCAGTGTGAGATAGAGGGGCAGAGGGAGATAGAGGGGAGAGTGAGATGGAGGGGGAGAGGGAGATAGAGGGAGAGAGTGAGATGGAGGGAGAGAGTGAGATAGAGGGGGAGAGTGAGATAGAGGGGGAGAGTGAGATAGAGGGGAGAGTGAGATTGAGGGGATGTGTGAGATCGAGGGGATGTGTGAGATCGAGGGGATGTGTGAGATTGAGTGGGAGAGGGAGATAGAGGGGCAGAGGGAGATAGAGGGGGGTGAGGGAGAGGGAGCGGGAGAGGGAGATAGAGTGGGATTGGGAGATAGAGGGGGAGAGGGAGATAGAGGGGGAGAGGGAGATAGAGGGGGAGAGATGGATGGGGTAGAGGGTGGTGAACCTGTGGAATTCTCTACCGCAGAAGGCAGTGGAGGCCAAGTCATTTAATATATTCATGGAGGAGAGAGATATATGTCTTAATGTCAAAGGGATCAAGGGGTATGGGGAGAAAGTGAGTACAGGGTACTGAATTAGACCATCGGTCATGATCTTTATTGAATGACGGAGCAGGCCCAAAGGGCCGAATGGCCTGCTCCTGCTCCTGCTTTCTATGTTTCTATGAGGGAGGCGGATTGAGAGAGGGAGAGAGAAGGAGAAACAGAGAGAGAAGGAGAGATAGAGATGTAGCGAGGTGACCCTGATATTCTCTCTCTCACACACACACATCCAGACACACACAGACACATACATAAAGGGACACACAGAGACACACACGTAGACACACACACACACAGACAGATATTACAATCCACACTGATGTCAGTAAAAATGACCAACAGAACCTCAGTAACAATCCCCAGTGTCTGCCCAGTCCTGAGAGAGACAGAGAGAGAGATAGGGCAGTGACAGAGAAAGAAAGTGAAAGAGGGAGGACAAAACAGCTTGTAGGAGAAACTTTACATTTCTTTGTGTTCCACAGATTTTATTAAAAGTTGAAAGGGAATGGACACTGGAAAAGCTGTCAACACACAACAACAACGCTGAGAGACTTTAGATGTGAGCGAAGGGGAGACACACTTTAAAATCTACACTGATGTCAGTAAAAACCCCCAAACACAACCTCAGTAACAATCCCCATTATCTGCCCAGTCCTGTATTTTTGGTATATATCAAATCTGTTTACACAAAGACAAACAGGGTGGTACTTCTAAACCTAGAGCCCCTTGGATGTCAAGGATCAAACCGGGCACGAAAAGGCACAAGAGGGAAGCTTATGTCGGATACCGAGAGCTCAATACCACAGAAAGCCGAGATGAGTGTAGAAAGTACAAGGGTGAAATTAAAAATCAAATTAGGAGAGCAAAGAAATGGCCGGAAAATAATATTACCATTAAATCAAAGAAATCACAAAGATGTTTTATAAATACATTAAGAGCAAGTGGATAATTAAGGATAGAGTATTAGGGACCAAAATGGGAATGTGTGTGTGGAGGTGGGAGATGTGGGCACGGTTCTTAATGAATACTTTGTCTCCATCTTTATAAAAGAGGGGGAACAATGCAGATATTGTAGTTAAAGAGGAGGAGTGTGAAATATTGGATGGGATAAACAGAGTGAGAGGGAAATATTAAGGTGTTTGGCAACTTTGAAAGTGGATAAATGGTCAGGCCTGGATGCATTGGAACCAGTTCACTGAAGGTTCACTCGGCTGATTCCTGGGATGAAGGGGTTGTCTGATGAGGAATGGTTGACCAGGTTGGGCGTATACTCATTGGACTTTAGAGGAATGAGAGGTGATCTTATTGAAACATACTAAATACTTACAGGGATAGACAGGTTCGATGCAAGTAAGATGTCTCCTTTGGTTCGGGAGTCTAGAACCAGGGGACACAATTTCAAAATAAGAGGGAAGCCAGATGGTCAGAGATGGGGAGAAATGTCTCTGCTCAGAGGGTTGTGAATCTTTGGAATTCTCTGCTCCAGTGGGCTGTGGAAGCTCAGTCTGGTAAAAAGGCATTGAAGTGGATGATCATCCATGATCGTCTTGAATGGCAGAGCAGGCTCGATGGGCTGAATGGCCTACTCCTGTTCCTATGTTCCCAAGCTGCTGAAATAGTTTCTCCCAAACTACCCCATCAGTTCCCCTTAATATCACAACACCTTTGAACAAATCACCTTGATCCTCCTAAATTCCAGGCAATAAATCCCTAGTTTGTGTAATGTCACCTCGTAATTTAACCCTTGGAGTCCAGTTTTCATTCTATTAAATATGTGCTGCATTCAAATGGACATGGACCACCCCCCCCCCCCCCTCCCCCCCCCCCCACCCAATGTCTCTTTGGACCTCCAGTGTTTCTAGCTTTTCACCATTTATAAAGTACACTGTTCTAGTCTTTTTTTGCTCACATTGAAATCTAACTACCACAGTTGTGCCCATTAATTTAAGATATTAATATCTCTTTGTAATTTGATGCTTCCAGCTACACTGCTTACAATGTTGCCTATTTTTGTGTCATTGGTAAACTTGGGTATGTTGCATTCTACCTCATCATCTTAAATTGTTAATAATTACAGCAAACTGAGACACACACGGACTTTGCACTAGTAGACAGGAGTAAATCATTTCAACCTCGAGGCTTTTTAACTCCAGATTTATGTTTTTTTTTAAAGAAAAAATAGAATTCTAATTCACAACAGCCCTGTGTGGGATTTGAACTCCTGCTTTTTCAATCATCAGCTCAGGCCTTCAAATTAAAACCCATAATAAGAGATTCATTTTCCTACTGCTGTTGTGTGACTGACTGAAGTTTTGTATATTGTTCCCTTCGCCTCTTCTTCTATGTGTCTGAAGTCTTTGAAGTTTGTCAGACATTGGTAAACTACTTCATGTGGTGTTCTGTAAATACCTTCAATTCTGTGTATCTGGAAGGGACACAATTCAAATTCTCACCTTACTCCATCAACTAAAACCTGCAGGTCCATTCAAACAACTCTATTTCCTGTCTCTGCAATGATAGCTCGCACTTCCGCAATGAAGGAATGTCTGAATGGAAACAGCTTTTGACACATTTCCCAAATAGTTTGCTAACACTTTTCAGGATGAAGCTAAATTCAACTGACAAGACTCGAAGCCCCAAATTGAATCTTTCAGATATAAAAACTGACGCAGATCTCTCCAGATTCCAGATCTCTCTGAACCAGCACCCATTTTAACATTGTACTATTTAGTTTTTTCGCTTCTCCTCAGCCTTCCTTCCTAAATGCATCATTTTACATTTCTCAGCATTGAAGTTAACCTGCCATGTGTCTGACCATTTCACCAGACTGCCTCGATCCTCCTGAACCCCACACTGTACCTGCCCTGACAGTGTTTTATCGAACAGAGAAGACAGAGAATTACTACTACTATTCCCTTCTCTGTTTAATGCATTGCCGATGGTGCAATGTTGAAGTTATGCCCTGTAAACCCAAGTCCAAGTCATTAATATATATCAAAAAGATCAGTGGTCCTGATCCAAACCCCTGGGGAATATCACTCTACCACAATGTACACTGTATACAGTCAGTACAAAAGCAGGGAGGTTATGCTGAACATTTATAAAGCTCTATTTTGGCCCCAACTGGAGAACTGTGTCCAGTTCTGGTCACCACACTTTAGGAAGGATGTGAGGTTGCTTGAGAGGGTGCAGAGATTTACCAGAATGGTTTCAGAGATGGGGGATTTTAGCTCCAAGGTTAGGTTGGAAAAGCTGGGTTTGATCTCCTGAGAACAAAGGAGATAGAGGGGAGATTGAATAGAAGTGTATAAGATTATGTCAGTCAAAGATACCGCCCTCCAGTCTAAAGCAACCATTCACCACTACTCTCTGTATCCTGTCCCTTAGCCAATGTTGTATCCAGTCTGTCCCGGTCCCGTTCATTTCATCAGCATTCCTTTCGTGAACTAGTCAATTATGACGCAGCATTATGACCTCCCACTGTGGAAATTGGTCCCAGAGCACAGAAAAACACACACAGACAGGCAATGACCATCTGCAACAAGAGAGAATCCAACCACCTCCCCATGGCATTCAAAGCATTATCCCATCGCTGAATCCCCCAGCATCAACATCCTAGGGAGACATTGACCAGGAACTGAGCTGAAGTAATCACATCAGTACTGTGGCTACAAGTGACTCACCCCCTGACTCCCCACATCCTTTCAACCACCTGCAAGACACAAGTCAGGTGTGTGATGGTATCTCTCCACTTGCCTGGATGAGTGTAACATCTACAACACTCTAGAGGCTCGACACCATCCAGGACAAAGCAGTCCACTTGATTGGTACCCCATCCACCACTTTAAACTTTGATCAGATCACCCCTTACCCTTCTAAATTCCAGGGATACAGAGTAAAGCTCCGTCTACACTGTCCCATCAAATGCTGCCAAGCTATTAGTTAGCTATTGAGTAAATCTCTGTCTTCTCTGTTCTATAAAACACTCCCAGGGAAGGTACAGTGTGGGGTTAGATACAGAGTAAAGCTGCCTCTATATATGCCTCGCTTTCTCCTCCTCCATTCAGATGGAGAGAGTAACAGTGAGAAAGACAGGGATAGATATAGAGAGGGATGAACAGGGAGAGGGGAGAATAGCAATGGGGAGAGATTACCAGAGAGAAAGAGGACGAGATCGGGATGGAGAGTGTCGGTCAGCATTCCCGCAAAGCTGTGTGCAGCATCCTGGAAGGTATGACACAGTGAGAGATTGAGATTAAGAGGGTACAGAGAGAGAAATAAACAAGGAGAGAGTAGCAGAGAGGGGAACTAGTGATTGATTGATTGATTGAGTAAGAGAGAGGGGAAGACGGAGATGGAGAGAGATTACCAGTAAGATTAGCTCTCCACTTCTCTCTCCATGCATATCTCTCCCTTTCTCACTGTTACCCTCTCTCCATCTATATTCCTCCCTCTCTCCTGGTGTTTCACACTCTACACCTAGTTCTTGTACCTCTGTGTACACAGGATTACATCAAACTATGATAACATTTGTCATTTGCACTTTTGATCTAACCTAACAACATGACTGTCTCCAACATTATCTCTGTGTCTGTGAACAGCGGGACCTTGGAGTGAATGTTCACTGATTCCTGAGGCTGACAGGACAGGTGGATAAGCTGGTTAGGAAGGGATAAGGGAGACTTTCATTTCCCGACCAGCGGAAATAATCTCTCAGTGTCCACCCTATCCAGTCCCTTTAGAATCTGATATGTTTCAATGAGATCACCTCTCATTCTTCTAAACTGCAGAGAATACAGGTCCTATTTACTCAGCCTCTCATCATAGGACAATGGCAGAGAAGCTAAACAAATACTCACTGTCTGTCTTTATGTTCTCTCTCATGCTCTGTAATCTTCCTTGAATCATTGAACACTGCAGTTTGTGGATCATTTCACTGTTTGCTGTTGAGCTGATGAAATTGTTTGAATGGCAGTGATAATATTTTTGGACCATTGTATTGAGTCCAATGGGTTGCAACAAGGATTACTGGGTGATTTCTCTCTGCAACTTTTAATCTTTAATCAAGCTTATCTGGGCATTAACCTGCAATCTGTTTTTATATGTCTGACTCCACTCATTCTCCCGGGGATAAAGTTACTTTTGTCTGGTTGTGCACCCAATTAAATGACTGTTTGACATGGCGAGACTTTCTTTACTGTGAACGTGTGCTGATGTCTCTCTCTCTCTCAAACACACACAATATCTGCCTCTCTCTCTGCCCACATATATCCCAGACTTTCCCTCTCTCTCTGACGGACACTCTATCTCTCATTCATTTTTCACACTTTCTGTACATCCTGTGTCTGCTCTTTTCCTCTAATTTCTCATTTTCCTTCCCACTCTCTCTCTCCATCTCTCTCTCTCTCTCTTCTGCTCTGTTAAGCTCTCCTCACCTTTATCTTTCCATTTATCTGTTTCCTCACTCTAAAACTCTACCTCTCCCTCACTCTCCACCTTCCTTTCTCTTTGATCTCTCTTCACATCTCTCTATCACTCTCTGTCCATCTCTGTCCAATTGAGGAGATTCTCCCTCCATTCCTCACCATCTCTTGCTCTCTCACTCTCTCCCTCTCACCTATTTTCTCTCAGTCTCTCCATCTCTCTATCACTCTCTCTCCATCTCTGTCCAATTGAGGAGATTCTCCCTCCACTTCTCACCATCTCTTGCTCTCTCACTCTCTCCCTATCACCTATTTTCTCTCAGTCTCTCCATCTCTCTATGATTCTTTCAAGCTCAGTTCTTCCTCTCTCTCTTTCCCCATCACTCTCTCTTTTCTATTTCCCTCTCTATTACTTGCTCTCCAACTCTCTTGCTTGTTCTGTCCATGTTGGGTCCCTTTAAGAGTTTGGGACAGTTCTGGTGGTGCAGGGTCCCTTTAAGAGGCTGCTGCTGACCCCCCTCCCCCACCCCAGGGGCGGGGTGACAAGTCGCCCAAACCGCGGCTGCGCGGAGGCAAGTGGCAGCTTTTGACCCCTTGACCTCCAGACACGTGGGGCGAGGCAGCCAATGAGACCTCACTGACGCCCTGGCGGGAGGGAGGTGTCATCAGCCGCCATGTTTGCGTGACGTCACCCGCCGGCCGCTTATTTCCGCAAACAGCAGCTGAAAGGAAAAGGAGAAGCGGCTTCAGCTGTCGATCTCAATGGAGGAAAGTTGAACGTCTGAGCCGGGGGATAATATAAAAAAGCGGCGGTTAACGCTCTTGTGGAGATGCGCATGTGCGGAGCATCCTCCCAGAGTGCAGCGCGGCCTGTATCGCAGAAAGGGGCCGTTCCCACTCGCGGGGCATTGTGGGAGGCGCAGGACGCCATTGCCCCCTCATTAACTCAGTCAAAATTAACTCATTCCCTCTCAGCTCTCTATCCCTCCTTTTCATTTTGCAGGCTGAAATGGGGCTTTTTTGGCATCATCCCGGGTGTGATCAGATACTCTGTCCCTTCGTAAATGATTTCCCGTCCCTCCATCAGCTTGTGATTGTTATTGGCTTTTCTCCTACTGAAATGTTGCTGAATTTGTTGGTCTTTTTCTCCTGCCTTCATAACTAACCCTCTCTCCCTCTGTCTCTTTCCTCGTGTCAGAGATAGCAGGAGGGAGAGATAGAGAGAGGAAGACAGAGAAAGACACAGAGAACAACCCCAGCTTCTCCAGTCTATCCACGCAACTCAAGTCCCTCATCCTGGAACCTTGCTCGTGAATCTTTTCTGCATCCTCTCTAATGCCTCCACATCCTTCCTAAAGTTCGGTGTCCAGAATTGGACACAATACTAGATGAGGAGGAAGCAGTGTTTTATAAATCTTCAATTTGTGGACAGACATCCCCAGGTCTCTCTGTTCCTGCACCCACTTCCTTCTGTTCTTAGGTTCCCATGACAGAGAGCGACAGAAGGACAGAAATAATGGGGGGGGGGGGGGAGAGAGAGAGCAAACAAACAGGAAACACATATGGGAACACCACCACCTGCAAGTTTCCCTTCCAGTCTCACAACATCCTGACTTGGAACTATATCACCATTCCTTCACTGTCAAAATCCTGGATCTCACTTCCTAACAGCACTGTGGGTGTACCTACCCCACATGGACTGCAGCGGTTCAAGAAGGTTCAACGGCAATTGGTGATGGGCAATAAAATGCTGGCATATCCAGTAATGCACACATCCAACAAATGAATAAAAAATAATAACAATTTGGCACCAAGTCACGAAAGGAGATATTGAACTGGACACAAGAACACAAGACGTAGGAGTAGGAGTCGGCCATTCAGCCCCTCGAGCCTGCCCTGCCATTCAATAATATCATGACTGATCTGTCCCAACACTCAACTCCTCTTTCAGGCCTGCTCTTCAGAACCCTCGACTCCCTGAGAGGGTTGAGAACAAACATTTTCCCACAAAGACAAACAGAGTGAGACTCCCAAATCTATGTAGCAAGAATCAAACCAGGTAGAATAAGGCACAAAAGGGAAGCTTACATCAGATACCGAGAGCTCAAAGACACAGAAAGCCGAGAGGAGTGAAGAAAGTGCAGGGGTGAAATTAAAAAGCAAATTAGGAAAGCAAAAAGATAGTCAGAAAATAATATTACCAAGTAAAATCAAGGAAAGCACAAAGATATTTTATAAATACATGAAGAGCAAGAGGATAACTAAGGATAGAGTATTAGGGACCAAACAGGGAATGGGTGGATGGAGGTAGGAGATGTGGGCACGGTTCTGAATGAATACTTTTTATCCGTCTTTATAAAAGAGGGGGAACTATGCAGACATTGTAGTTAAAGAGGAGGAGTGTGAAATATTGGATGGGATAAACACGGTGAGAGGGAAATATTAAGGTGTTTAGCATCTTTGAAAGTGGTCAGGCCTGGATGCATTGGAATCAGTTCAGAGAAGGTTCACTGGGCTGATTCCTGGGATGAAGGGGTTATCTTATCAGGAATAGTTGAACAGGTTGGGCCTATACTCATTGGAGTTTAGAAGAATGAGAGGTGATCTTATTGAAACATACAAGATTCTGAGGGGACTTGACAGGGCGGATGTTGGGAGGATGTTTCCCTTGTGGAGGAGTCTGGAACTGGGGGCACCGTTTAAAAATAAAGGGTCTGCCATTTAAGACTGAGCTAAGGAAGACTTCTTTCTCCCAGAGGTTGGTTAGGCTTTGGAATTCTCTTCCCCAGAGAGCAGTGGAGGTTGGGTCAATGAATTTACAAGGGAGTCAAGTGTTATGGGGGGCAGGCAGGAAAATGGAGTTAAAGTCACTATCAGATCAATCATGATCATATTGACTGACAGAACAGGTTCAAGAGGCTGAATGGCCTACTCCTGCTCCTATTTCTTCGGATCTAGTGTATAAATTGGAGGGTTTGCTCTCCACTTTTTAAACCATTTTTATAGCAGAGACAGGTCCATGTGTAATATAAACAGAGACAGGGTCTAGTGCAGACCTAACTAGTGCATTGATAACTGAGACTAGTGTAAAAGGTATCAAGGATACAGAATTCTAAATATACATTCAGGGGAAGTTTGTTAGGCCAGTCCGTAGCAAGGTCAACAAGAGATGGGTCAGTTTGACACTTAGTTTTAGGGAATGAAGCTGGGCCGGTGGAAGGCGATTTAGAAAAGGTGGACTGGAAAACGCTACTTGAAGGTAAATCAGTGTCAGAGCAGTGAGATTGAATCATTTCATCCTGGAGGATTTATTATTCCAGAGTTATTTTTTATTTTCAGAGAAAGTCAAATTCACAAGAGCCCAATGTGGGATTTGAACTCCGACTTTTACAGTCATTAGCTCAGGCTTTCAGATTTCAAACTGTAAAAGTCATTCACCTTCCTCCTGTTGTGACCTGACTGTCTCAGCTTTTGTGTATTGTCTCCAATCTTGTTCTTTCATGTGTCTGAAGACTTTGATGTTATTCAGACATTGGTAAACCACTTCATTCTCTCATCGGCTTAAATACCTTCAGGGACACAATCCACAATCTAATTCACACCCTATTCAAGCAACCAAAATCTTCAACTCCATTCAGACACCCCGATATCCTGTCCCTGCACAGATAACTGACAGTTCCACAATGCAGAAATGTCTGAATGAGAAAACACATTTACCTGACGCAATCCAAGCTCCCAATTGAATCATTAAGATATCGAAAATACCACAGAAATGTGACTTGTTCCTTGTAACAGTGAGACTGAAACATTTCAGGGTGCTATTCAACCAAGAAGGATTCCGAAAAAAGTCAGGATCCGGATTGAAAGAGAAAGAGAGACAGCAAAAAGGGGGGAGTGAGAGAGGGGGTAGAGTGAGAGAGAGAGAGAGACACTGTCAGCTCCTGGATGGGTAAGGATTCTAATTTTAACATTGTCCCATTTAGTTTAGACAGAGAGACAGAGACTGACAGAGAAAGAAGGATATTTAACATCGGATTTTGGAAGAGGAGGATGTAATTTAACCCCACAACCCTGTTCCGGCATTCAAAGAGATCAGGGCTGATCTGTGATCTATCTTGCACCATATATCCTGCCTTTGCCCCTTAACTCTTAGTATCTTTGCTGAACAAGAATCTATCAATCACAGGTTTAAAAATTAACCAATAATCCAGCATGAAATTTCCACAAACGATATCATGAGGGTGTGATGGCTCCCACAGTGGAATAGCTTACTGGATGTTTAAAATGGAGGTTATTTCTTGTGGATCATCAAAAATATCTGCCTGTGCCCCAACATCATCGACATTTTCCCCTCTCCCGTTGTTTCTTTCTCTCCATATCTATCTCTTATCTGTTTGTGTCCACAGCAGTGAAGGATTACATCAAATTAAAATATCTTACATTATCCTTTTCATCCACCTCAACAATCTCTCTCTCTCCAGCTTTGTCCCTCTCTACAGCCCTCTCTCTGCCTTCATAACTAACCCTCTCCCCCTCTGTCTCGGTCCTAGTGTCAGAGATAGCAGGAGGGAGAGACAGAGAGAGAATGTTGAAGGAACTGTCCTCTGTTCCGAAGCTTTGCTGAACATGTTCTGGGAGTGATTGATGGGCTACATTATTCGGCCGTGTACAGTCCTGTATCAGGCTGTGAAGAAGCACAGCTTGTTCAGTGTACAACGGGTCAAAGGGAACGATTCACTCTCCTGTCTGCTACTGGGAAGAGAGACTGACCTTAACATCAAGGCAGCGTTTGACCGAGTGTGGCATCGAGGAGCCTGATGGACAGATGGAGGGACAGACATAGAAGGAGAGAGAGGGAGAGACAGAGAGGGAAAGACAGATGGAGGGACAGAGAGAGAGAGACAGAGAGAGAAGGAGAGTGAGGGAGTGTCATGGAGAGAAAGACAGATGGAAAGACAGAGAGTGATAGACGGAGATAGAAGGAAAGAGAGGGAGAGAAAGAGAGGGAAAGACTGATGGAGAGACAGAGAGAGAGAGGCAGAGATGGAAGGAGAGAGAGGGAGTGACAGGGAGGGAAAGACAGATGGAGGGACAGAGAGAGAGAGAAACAGAGACAGAGATGGAAGGAGAGCGAGGGTGTGTCAGGGTGGGAAAAACAAATGGAGGGACAAAGTGAGAGACAGAGAGAGAATGGGAGAGATGGAGTGACAGGGAGGGAAGGACCGATGGAGGGTCAGATGGAGAGAGACAGAGATAGAAGGATAGAGAGTGAGTGACAGAGAGGGTAAGACAAATGGAGGGACAGAGAGAGAGGCAGAGACTGAGATAGACAGAGAGAGAGGGAGTGACAGGGGGAGAAAGAGAGATGGAGGGACAGAGAGAGGGAAGGAGCGAGAGGGAGAGGCAGAGCGAAGTAGAGAGCGAGAGATGGAGTGACAGAGAGGGAAGGACAGTTGGAGGAATAGAGAAAGAGACAGAGGTAGAAGGAGAGAGAGGGAGTGACAGAGGGTAGCAGTGGAAGGGTGTTTTTCTGAATGGAGGGATGTGACTAGTGGTGTTCCGCAAGGATCACTGCTGGGACCTTTGCTGTTTGTAAGATATATAAATGATTTGGAGGAAAATGTCGCTGGTCTGATGAGTAAGTTTGCGGACGACACAAAGGTTGGTGGAGTTGCGGATAGTGATGAGGATTGTCAGAGGGTACAGCAGGATATAGATCGGTTGGAGACTTGGGCGGAGAAATGGCAGATGGAGTTTAATTCTGACAAATGTGAGGTATTACATTTCTGAAGGTCTAATGCAGGTGGGAAGTAGACAGTAAATGGAAGAACCCTGAGGAGTATTGACAGGCAGAGAGATCTGGGCGTACAGGTCCACAGGTCACTGAAAGTGCAACACAGGTGGATAAGGTAGTCAAGAAGGCATACAGCATGCTTGCCTTCATCGGTCGGGGCATAGAGGATAAAAATAGGCAAGTCATGTTGCAGCTGTACAGAACTTTAGTTAGGCCACACTTAGAATTCTGGTCGCCACACTACCAGAAGGACGTGGAGGCTTGGAGAGGGTACCAAAGAGGTTTACCAGGATGTTGCATGGTCTGGAGGGCATTAGCTATGAGGAGAGGTTGGATAAACTCGGATTGTTTTCACTGGAACGACGGAGGTGGAGGGGCGACATGATAGAGGTTTACAAATTTATAAGTGGCATGGACAGAGTGGAAAGTCAGAAGCTTTTTCCCAGGGTGGAAGAGTCAGTTACTAGGGGACAGAGGTTTAAGGTGAGAGGGGCAAAGTTTAGATGGGACGTGCGAGGCAAGTTCCTTAGACAGAGGGTGGTGAGTGCTTGGAACGTGTTGCTGGGGGAGGTGGTGGAAGCAGGTACCATAGAGATGTTTAAGAGACATCTTGACAAATACATGAATAGGATGGTAATAGAGGGATACGGACCCCGGAAGTGCAGAAGGTTTTAGTTTAGGCAGGCATCAAGATCGGCGCAGTCTTGGAGGGCCGAATGGCCTGTTCCTGTGCTGTACTGTTCTTTGTTCTTTGACAGATGGAGGGAGAGAGAGAAAGACAGAGAGAGAAGGAGAGAGAGGGAGAGACAGAGAGGGAAAGACAGATGGAGGGACAGAGAGAGAGAGAGACAGAGAGAGAGGCAGAGACAGAAATAGAAGAAGTGAGACGGAGAGACAGAGAGAGATGGAGAGAGATGGAGTGAGAGGGAGGGACGGACAGATGGAGGGATGGACAGAGAGGCAGAGATAGAAGGAGAGAGAGGGAGTGATGGGTGGGGAGACTGATGGTGAGACAGAGAGAGAGAGGCAGAGATGAGAGTAGAGAGAGGGAGTGACAGAGAAGTTTCATAAAAATCTATCAAACTCAGATTTAAAAATTAACAAGTGTCTCAGCATCAATTGCTGATTGTGGAAGAGAGTTCCAAACTGATGCCACACCTGGTGTGTTGAAGTGTTTCTTCATTTCACTCCTGAAAGGTTTTTAGATTAGGTTTATATTTTTAGACTATGCCCCCATGTTCTAGACTCTGCAGCCAGTGGGAATTGTTACTCTCTTTCTACCCTATCAGTTTCCCTTATTACCTTGAAAACAATCATCAAATCACACCTGAGCCTTCAAAATTCCAGGGATACAGGGTAAATCTCCAGCTACACTGTTCCATTAAATATTCCCAAGTCAAGCACAACGTTGGGTTTGATCCAGAGTAAATGTCCCTCGACGCTGTCTCATCACACACTCCCAGGGCAGGAACATCATGGGGAGGATACAGAGTGAATCTCACTCTACACTGTCGATAGAGACAGAGAGAGAGACAGAAAGAGAGAAACAGAGAGACATGGACTGACAGGGAGACTAAAAGAGAAAGAAGGATACTTCACAGGGGATACTGGAAGAGGAGGATGCAATTCAACCCCACAATCCAGTACCGGCATCCAATGTGATCTTGGCTGATCTGTGATGTAACTTACACCATGTATCCTGCCTTTTCCCCTTATCTCTTAATACCTTTGGTTAACAAGAATCTGTCAATCACAGATTTAAAAATTAACCAATATGCCAGCAAGAAATTTGCACAACAAATAACATGAGGGTGTGATGGCTCCCACAGTGGAATCGCTTGCTGGATATTTAAAATGGAGGCTGTTCCTTCTGGATCATCAAACGTATCTGCCTGTGCCCCAACTTCATCTTCATTTCCCCCTCTGCCGATGTTTTTTTCTCCATATCTATCTCTTTCTGTTTGTGTACACAGCAGTGAAGGATTACATCAAATTAATATATCTTACATTATCCTTTTCATCCATCTCAACAATCTCTCTCTCTCCAACTTTGTCCCTCTCTACAGCCCTCTCTCTGCCTTCATATCTAACCCTCTCTCCCTCTGTCTCTCTCCTCGTGTCAGAGATAGCAGGAGGGAGAGACAGAGAGAGGAAGACAGCGAAAGAATGTTGAAGGAACTATACTCTCTTCCTAAGCTGTGCTGAACCTGCTCTGGGAGTGTTTGATGGGCTACATTAATCGGCCGTGTACAGTCCGGTATCATGCTGTGAAGAAACACAGCCTGTTCAGTGTACAACGGGTCAAAGGGAACGATTCACTCCTGTCTGCTACTGGAAAGAGATACTGACCTTAACATCAAGGCAGCGTTTGACCGATTGTGACATCGAGGAGCCAAAGTAAAACTGAAGTCAGTGGGAATCCGCTGGTTGGAGTCATACCGAGCACAAAGGAAGATGGTTGTGGTTGTTGGAGGTCAATCATCTCAGTCCCAGGACATCACTGCAGCAGTTCCTCAGCGTCGAGTCCGAGGCTCAACCATCTTCAGCTGAGATCCCAGGAGAGAATACTGGAAATACTGAGCAGGTCGAGCAGCATCTGGAGAGAAAAACAGAGTTAGTGATTCAGCTCGATGCTTTCCAGATTTCCAGCATCCACAGTAATTTGCCTCAGATAATGAAGCAATCCATAGCCACATGCACCAAGACCCAGACAACATTCAGGTTTGGGCCAACCAGTGGGAAGTAACATTCATGTCACACAAGTGCCAGGCAATGACCATCTGCAACAAGAGAGAAACCAACCACCTCCCCTTGGCATTCAAAGCATTATCCCAAAACTGAATCCCCCAGCGTCAACATCCTGGGGAAACATTGACATCAAACTTAACAGAACGAAACACATCAATAGTTTCTTCACCCAGTGGCTGGTGGGTGTTTGGAACTCATTGCCTGAAAGGATTAGTATAAAATGGGTGGTTGATGGCCGGCACAGACTGGGCGGGCCAAAGGGGCTGGATAAGTGCTGTGTCTCTCGATGACTCTAAAGGATGGTAGAGGCAGAAACCCTCATCACACTTAAAACAATCTCTTGGATATTCACTTCTCTATATTTAAAATGGGTAAGGAATAACTTTCCTCGTCTGCACTGCACTATCAAACAATCTCAGAGAAGGTACAGCACAGGTTAGATAAAGAGTACAGTTCAGTTTAAACTGTCCCTCGAGTGTCGGATTAACCCGGGTCACTCACTGTGCCCGGCTCAGCCTCAAGACTCAGTCACTGAGACGCCCCTGTATCACTTGTCTTAATGTAAGTGGATGCCGGGTTTGGGAGCAGGGCAGGAACACGGGATTAGGACGACTGCTCATGTGGAGGATAAGCATCAGTAATCCCTCAGAGAATCAGAACAGACCAGCGAGACTCAGAAAAGGACACTTGTGTTGAATTTGTGAGTCTTTTTTTTTGAAGTAGAATTAGAACATTACAGCGCAGTACAGGCCCTTCGGCCCTCGATGTTGCGCCGACCTGTGAAACTATCTGACCCACACGATTCCATTTTCATCCATGTGTCTATCCAATGTCCACTTAAATGCCCTTAAATTTGGCGAATCTACTACTGCTGCAGGCAGGGCGTTCCACGCCCTTACTACTCTCTGAGTAAAGAAACTACCTCTCACATCTGTCCTATATCTATCACCCCTCAACTTGAAGCTATGTCCCCTCGTGTTTTCCATCACCATCCGAGGAAAAAGACGCTCACTATCCACCCTATCTAACCCTCTGATTATCTTATATGGCTCTATTAAGTCACCTCTCCTCCTCCTTCTCTCCAACGAAAACAACCTCAAGTCCCTCAGCCTTTCCTCGTAAGACCTTCCCTCCATACCAGGCAACATCCTAGTAAATCTCCTCTGCACCCTTTCCATAGCTTCCACATCCTTCCTATAATGCAGTGACCAGAACTGCACGCAATACTCCAGGTGCGGTCTCACCAGAGTTTTGTGCAGCTGCAGCATGACCTCGTGGCTCCGAAACTCGACCCCCCTACTAATAAAAGCTAACACACCATATGCCTTCTTAACAGCCCTATTAACCTGGTTAGCAACAGTCAGGGATTTATGCACCTGGACACCAAGATCTCTCTGTTCATCTACACTACCAAGAATCTTCCCATTAGCCCAGTTCTCTGCATTCCTGTTACTCCTTCCAAAGTGAATCACCTCACACCTTTCTGCATTAAACTCCATTTGCCATCTCTCAGCCCAGCTCTGCAGCCTATCTATGTCTCTCTGTACCCTACAACATCCTTCGGCACTATCCACAACTCCACCGACCTTAGTGTCATCCGCAAATTTACTAACCCACCCTTCTACACCCTCTTCCAGGTCATTTATAAAAATGACAAACAGCAGTGGCCCCAAAACAGATCCTTGCGGTACACCACTAGTAACTAAACTCTAGGATGAACATTTGCCATCAACCACCACCCTCTGTCTTCTTTCAGCTAGCCAATTTCTGATCCAAAGCTCTAAATCACCTTCAAACCCATACTTCCGTATTTTCTGCAATAGCCTACCGTAGGGAACCTTATCAAACGCCTTACTGAAATCCATATACACCACATCCACTGCTTTACCCTCATCCACCTGTTTGGTCACCTTCTCGAAAAACCCAATAAGGTTTGTGAGGCACGACCTACCCGTCACAAAACCGTGCTGACTATCTCTAATGTACTTATTCTTTTCAAGATGATTATAAATCCTGTCTCTTATAACCTTTTCCAACATTTTACCCACAACCGAAGTAAGGCTCACAGGTCTATAATTACCAGGGCTGTCTCGACTCCCCTTCTTGAACAAGGGGACAACATTTGCAATCCTCCAGTCTTCCGGCACTATTCCTGTCGACAATGACGACATAAAGATCAAGGACAAAGGCTCTGCAATCTCCTCCCCAGCTTCCCAGAAAATCCTAGGATAAATCCCATCTGGCCCAGGGGACTTATCTATTTTCACACTTTCCAAAATTGCTAACACCTCCTCCTTGTGAACCTCAATCCCATCTAGCCTCGTAGCCTGAATCTCAGTATTCTCAACAACATTTTCTTTCTCTACTGTAAATACTGACGCAAAATATTCATTTAACACTTCCCCTATCTCCTCTGATTCCACACACAACTTCCCACTACTATCCTTGATTGGCCCTAATCTAACTGTAGTCATTCTTTTATTCCTGATATACCTATAGAAAGCCTTAGGGTTTTCCCTGATCCGATCCACCAATGACTTCTCGTGTCCTCTCCTTGCTCTTCTTAGCTCTCCCTTTAGATCTTTCCTGGCTAGCTTGTAGCTCTCAAGCGCCCGAACTGAGCCTTCACGTCTCATCCTAACATAAGCCTTCTTCTTCCTCTTGACAAGCGCTTCAACCTCTTTAGTAAACCACGGCTCCCTCGCATGACAACTTCCTCCCTGCCTCACAGGTACATACTTATCAAGGACACGCAGTAGCTGCTCCTTGAATAAGCTCCACATTTCGATTGTTCCCATCCCCTGCAGTTTCCTTCCCCATCCTACGCATCCTAAATCTTGCCTAATCGCATCATAATTTCCTTTCCCCCAGTTATAATTCTTGCCCTGCGGTATATACCTGTCCCTGCCCATCGCTCAGGTAAACCTAACCGAATTGTGATCACCATCACCAAAATGCTCACCTACATCTAAATCTAACACCTGGCCGGGTTCATTTCCCAGTACCAAATCCAATGTGGCATCACCCCTGGTTGGCCTGTCTACATACTGTGTCAGAAAACCCTCCTGCACACACTGGACAAAAACTGGCCCATCTAAAGTACTCGAACTATAGTATTTCCAGTCGATATTTGGAAAGTTAAAGTCCCCCATAACAACGACCCTGTTACTCTCACCCCTGTCGAGAATCATCTTCGCTATCCTTTCCTCTACATCTCTGGAACTATTCGGAGGTCTATAAAAGACTCCCAACAGGGTAACCTCACCTCTCCTGTTTCTAACCTCAGCCCATACTACCTCAGTAGACGAGTCCTCAAACGTCCTTTCTGTCGCTGTAATACTCTCCTTGATTAACAATGCCACACCCCGCCCCCTCTTTTACCATCTTCTCTGTTCTTACTGAAACATCTAAATCCCGGAATCTGCAACATCCATTCCTGCCCCTGCTCTACCCATGTCTCCGAAATGGCCACTACATCGAGATCCCAGGTACCAACCCATGCTGCAAGCTCACCCACCTTATTCCGGATGCACCTGGCGTTGAAATAGACACACTTTAAACCAGGTTCTTGCTTGCCAGTGCCCTCTTGCGTCCTTTTAACCATATCCCTGACCTCACTACTCTCAACATCCTGTACACTGGCACTACAATTTAGGTTCCCATTCTCCTGCTGAATTAGTTTAAATCCCCCCGAAGAGCACTAGCAAACCTCCCCCCAGGATATTGGTACCCCTCTGGTTCAGGTGAAGACCATCCTGTTTGTAGAGGTCCCACCTACCCCAGAAAGAGCCCCAATTATCCAGAAAACCAAAACCCTCCCTCCTGCACCATCCCTGCAGCCACGTGTTCAACTCCTCTCTCTCCCTATTCCTCGCTTCGCTATCACGTGGCACGGGCAACAAACCAGAGGTAACAACACTGTTTGTTCTCGCTCGAAGCTTCCACCCTAGCTCCCTAAATTTCTGTTTTAAATCCCCATCTCTCTTCCTACCTATGTCGTTGGTGCCTATGTGGACCACGACTTGGGGCTGCTCCCCCTCCCCATTAAGGATCCCAAAAACACGATCCGAGACATCACGAACCCTGGCACCTGGGAGGCAACATACCAACCGTGAGTCTCTCTCGTTCCCACAGAACCTCCTATCTGTTCCCCTAACTACGGAGTCCCCAATGACTAATGTTCTGCTCCTCTTCCCCCTTCCCTTCTGAGCAACAGGGACAGACTCTGTGCCAGATATCTGTACCCCATTGCTTACCCCTGGTAAGTCGTCCCCCGCAACAGTATCCAAAACGGTATACCTGTTGTTGAGGGAAACGGCCACAGGGGATCCTTGCACTACCTGCTGGTTCCCTCTCCTTCCCCTGACGGTAACCCATCTACCTACTTATTTTACCTGAGGTGTGACTACCTCCCCATAACTCCTCTCAATATCCTCCTCCGATTCCCGAATGATCCGAAGTTCATCCAGCTCCAGCTCCAGTTCCCTAACGCGATTCTCGAGGAGCTGGAGTTGGGTACACTTCACACAGATGCAGTCAGCATGGACACTCTTGGCGACCCTTACCTCCCACATTCTGCAGGAGGAACATACAACTGCCTTAACCTCCATTCCCACTATTCCAAATTCCCAACAAATCTACTGAAAAACCAAAAAAAAACAAAAAGTCAAAACTTGTTCGGTTAGCAATCCAACGGACAGAACTTCCTAAATAAAAAGCTTACCTTATCAACACACCAGAGTACTTTTTTTTTGGTTCGAGGAGGAGGGTGGGTGGGAGACACTACACGTGTAGTGTCTCGGGTACAGCCACCACACAAATATATACCTTTTTCCTTACCCAGCAGTCCCCTGGTCCTCCGAAAACAAAAGGGAATTCACTTTCAAACTTACGCTGAAATTGACTTCACAGCTGTAAGCCCGTTCACGCACCTCCGTTGATATCCAAGCTGCAGTCACCGAAACTAAAAGAAAGAGATTTTAAACCACACAAATATCTCCCTTTTTCCTTACCCAGCAGTCCCCTGGTCCTCCGACAACAAAAGGGAATTCACTTTTAACCTTCCGCTGAAATTGACTTCACAGCTGGAAGCCCGTTCACGCACCTCCGTTGCTATCCAAGCTGCAGTCACCGAAACTAAAAGAAAGAGATTCTAAACCACACAAATATATACCTTTTTCCTTCCCCAGCAGTCCCCTGGTCCTCCGAAAACAAAAGGGAATTCACTTTTAAACTTACGCTGAAATTGACTTCACAGCTGTAAGCCCGTTCACGCACCTCCGTTGCTATCCAAGCTGCAGTCACCGAAACTAAAAGCATTGTGGAATGCTTTAGTATTTGGTGAGAATGTTGAGCCAGTGACATTTTGCCCCAGTGGGATGAATAGGTACTATATGACTTGATTACAACAGTAAGGTACCGTGTGCAATGTAAATATAGACTGAAATGACTGAAATAACAATTTAACTTTTTGAAATGATCAATTTTCAGCTGAATTCTATGACGACAGTTAGAGTCATTGAGTTATACAGCACAGAAACAGGCCCTCCGGCCCATCGTGTCTGTGTCCACCATCAAGCACCGACCTATTCTAGTCCCATTTTCCAGCACTTGGCCCGTAGCCTTGTATGCGACTGCATTTCAAGTGCTCATCTGAATACTTCTTAAATGTTTTGAGGGTTCCTGCCTCGACCACCCCTTCAGGCAGAGTGTTCCAGATTCCAAAAACCCTCTGGGTGAAAAATCTTTTCCTCAAATCCCCTCTAAACCTCCTGCCCCTTACCTTCAATCTATGCCCCCTGGTATTTGACCACTCCGTTAAGGGAAAAAGTTTCTTCCTATCTAACCTATCAATGCCCCTCATAATTTTGTATATCTCAATCAGTTCCCCCCTCAGCCTTCTCTGCTCTAAGGAAAACAACTCCAGCCTTTTCAGTCTCTCTTCATCGCTGAAATGTTCCAGCCCAGGCAACATCCTGGTCAATCTCCTCTGCATCCTCTCCAGTGCAATCACATCCTTCCGATAGTGTGGTGCCCAGAACTGTACACAGTACTCCAGCTGTGGCCTAACCAGTGTATTATGCAGCTCCATCATAACCTCCCTGCTCTTATACTCTATACCTCGGCGAATAAAGGCAAGTATCCCAGATACCTTCCTAACCACCTTGTCTACCTGCGCTGCAGCCTTCAGTATTCCTGGACAAGTACACCCAGATCCCTCTGACACTCGGTACTTCATCTGGTCCTACCATTCATTGGATATTCCCTAGCCTTGTTAGTCCTTCCAAACTTCTATGTAACCCAATCTATGTATAATCTTTAATCTTGCAGTGCATGTGTAATGTTTAATTTCTGAAAGCCAGACACAGTAAAGCTTAACGTACTCCAAAAAACTCCAGACTTTTGGCATTTATTACCTTATCGGGTCAGATCTGTCATTAAGTTGGACTAGACTTGTGAATAATTCTTTTTACGTTGTTTTTCCAACAGTACTGGTGTAAATCGATTTGCAGCATCCCATCATATAATATACACTGCTGTCTAGATTGTCTGAATACAGACAAAAAATAGCCACAAATTTTGCTATTTATTCCGGGGCAGACAGGTGAAGTGTTTATTTTGTCTGTGATTTAACTCAACCCCCAATGATAACCAACATGGTGGGAGAGAATGATAGACAGAGACGGAAAGGAACAGAGGTAGAGTAACAGAGAGAGAGGGAGAGATAGAAATGGAGAGAGAACAGAGAGATAGTGAGGCACAGAGACAGAAGCAGAGAGATAGAAAGTGCCAGGAGACCCTGGGAGACTTTAGAAGCAGGGGGACGGGGAGACAGGTTGTGTGGGGACCCTGGGGTAACGTTGCAGATAGACAGGGTAGATGCAGGTAAGATGTTTCTCCTGGTTGAGGAGTCTAGAACCTGGGGACACAATTTCAAAATCAGGCGGAAGCCACTTCGGACAGAGATGAGGAGAAATTTCAGTACTCAGAGGGTTGTGAATCTTAGGAATTATCCATCCCTGAGGGCTGTGGCAGCTCAGTCTTTGAGTATGTTTAAAGCAGAGATTGACAGATTGCTGAATACCAATGACATAAAGGGTATGAGGATAGTCTGGGAAAAACACATTGAAGTGGATGATCAGCCATGATAGCATTGAATGGCGGAGCAGGCTCGATGGGCTGAATGGCCTACTCCTGTTCATATATTCCAAAGCTGCCTAAATAGTTTCTCGCAAACTGCCCCATCAGTTCTCCTTAATATCTCAACAACTTTGATCAAATCACCATGATCTTCCTAAATTCCAGGGAATAAATCCCTAGTTTGTGTAATATCACCTTGTAATTTAACCCTTGGAGTCAAGTTATCATTCTGGTAAATGTGCACTGCACTCAAATGTACACTGCACTCAAATGTACACGGACATCTCAACTCTCTTTGGACCTCCAGTGTTTCTATCGTTTCACCATTTATAAAGTACTCTGTTCTAGTCTTTTTTACTGACATTGAAATCTATCTACCACAGTTTTGCACATTCACTTCAGTTATCTCATTGCAATGTTATGCTTCCAGCTACATTGCTTACAATGCTGCCTATTTTTGTGTCATTGGTAAACTTGCATATGTTGCATTCTACCACATCATCTTAAATCGTTAGTAAATACAGCAAAACTGAGACACACACTGGCTTTGCACTAGTCGACAGGAGTGAATCATTCCATCCTAGAGGTTTTTTAATTCCAGATTTATGTTTATTTTTAGAAAAAACAAAATTCAAATTCATAGCAGCCCAGCGTGGGATTTGAACTCCTGCTTTTTCAATCATCAGCTCAGGCCTTCAAATTGAAACCCATAAAAAGAGATTCATTTTCCTACTGCTGTTGTGTGACTGACTGAGGTTTTGTATATTGTTCCCTTCTCCTCTTCTTCCATGTGTTTGAAGTCTTTGAAGTTTGTCAGACATTGGTAAACTACTTCATGTGGTGTTCTGTAAATACCTTCAATTCTGTGTCTTGGAAGGGACACAATTCAAATTCTCACCTTATTGTATCAACCAAAACATGCAGGTCCATTCAAACAAATCTATTTCCTGTCTCTGCAAAGATAGCTCACACTTCCACAATGCAGGAATGTCTGAATGGAAACAGCTTTTGACACATTTCCCAACACGTTTGCTAACACTTTTCAGGATGAAGCTAATTTCAACTCACAGATTCCAAGCCCCAAATTGAGCTTTTAGGTAGAACAGGTAACATTGATGAAATCCCAGATCTCTCTGTCCTGTCACCCATTCTAACATTGTACCATTTAGTTTATATCACTCAGTCTTCCTTCCAAAATGCATCACTTCACATTTCTCAGCATTGAAGTTAACCTGCCCTGTGTCTGTCCAATGATAGGTTGGATAGTAAGCTGTCAAGAGGACAGAAAGTGTCGACAAAGAGATTTCCATAGGTTAAGTGAGTGAGCAAAAAATTGGCAGATGGAGTACAATGTGGGAAAATGTGAGCTTGTCCACTTTAGCAGGAAGAATAAAAATCAGTATATTATTGAAATGGAGAGAGACTGCAGAACTGTACGGTACAGAGGCATCTGGGTGTCCTGGTACATGAATCACAAAATGTTACCGTGTAGCTACAGCGAGTGATTAGGAAGGCAAATGGAATGTTGTTGTTTATTGCAAGGTGAATAGAATATCAAAGCAGGGAAGTGTTGTTACAGCTGTACAGGGCATAAGTCAGACGACGTCTGCAGGATTGTGGACACTTTTGGTCCCCTTACTGAAGAAATTATATAATTGCATTCGAAGTAGTTCAGAGAAGGTTCACTGGGCTGGTTCCTGGGATGAAGGGGTTATCTTATGAGGAAAGGTTGAACAGGTTGGGTCTATACCCACTGGAGTTTAGAAGAATGAGAGGTGATCTGAGTGAAACATCTCAGGTCCCGAGGGGACTGGACAGGGTGGATGCTGAGAGGATGTTTCCCCTTGTTGGGGAGACGAGAACTAGGGGACACAGTTTAAACACTCCCAGGACAGGAACATCATGGGGTGGATACAGAGTGAATCTCACTCTGCACTGTCCGATAAAGACAGAGAGAGAGACAGAAAGAGAGAAACAGAGAGACATAGACTGACAGGGTGACTGACAGAGAAAGAAGGATATTTAACATTGGATATTGGAAGAGGAGGATGCAATTTAACCCCACAACTCTGTACCTGCATTCAATGAGATCATGGCTCATCTGTGATCAATCTTACACCATATATCCTGCCTTGGCCCCTTATCTCTTAATATCTTTGGTGAACAAGAACCTATCAATCACAGGTTTAAAAATTAACCAATAAGCCAGCATGAAATTTCCACAATCAATATCATGATGGTGTGATGGTTCCCACAGTGGAATAGTTGGCAGAATATTTAAAATGGAGGCTATTCCTTCTGGATCATCAAAAGTGTCTGCCTGGGCCCCCACTTCATCTCCATTCCTCCCTCTCGCGATGTTTTTTTTCTTTCCATACCGATCTCAAATGTGTTTGTTTACACAGCAGTGACGGATTAAATCAAGTTAATATATCTTACATTATCCTCTTCATCCAACTCAACAATCTCTTTCTCTCTCCAAGTTTGTCCCTCTCTGCAGCCCTCTCTATGGCTTCATATCTCACCCTCCGTCCCTCTGTCTCTCTCCTGGTGTCAGTGATAGCAGAGAGAGAGACAGAGATAGAAGGAGAGGGAGGGAGTGACAGAGAGGGAAAGACAGATGGAGGGACAGAGTGAGAGACAGAGATAGAAAGACAGAGATAGAGTGACAGGGAGGGAAAGACAGATGGAGGGACAGAGAGAGAGACAGAGAGAGAGAGGCAGAGAGAGAAGGAGAGAGTGGGAGAGACAGAGAGGTAAAGACAGATGGAGGGACAGAGAGAGACAGACAGAGAGACAGAGAGAGAGGCAGAGACAGAGATAGAAGGAGAGAGACGGAGAGCCAGAGAGGGAAAGACAGATGGAGGGACAGAGAGAGAGACAGAGAGAGTGGCAGAGACGGAGATAGTTGGAGAGAGAGGGAGTGACAGAGAGGGAAAGACAGATGGAGGGACAGAAAGAGTGGCAGAGACAGAGATAGAAGGAGCGAGAGGGAGTGACGGGGGGGGGGAAGACAGATGGAGGGACAGAGAGAGAGAGAAGGAGAGAGAGGGAGAGACAGAGAGAAGGAGAGAGGGAGTGTCAGAGAGAGAAAGACCGATGGAGGGACAGAGAGAGAGACAGAGAGATTGACAAAGACAGAGAGAGAAGGAGAGAGAGGGAGTGTCATGGAGGGGAAGACAGATGGAGGGACAAAGTGAGAGACAGAAAGAGAAGGAGAGAGATGGAGTGACAGGGAGGGAAGGAAAGATGGAGGGATAGAGAGAGAGAGACAGAGATAGAAGGAGAGAGGAGGAGTGACAGAGAGGGAAAGACACATGAAGGGACAGAGAGAGAGACAGAGAGAGTGGCAGAGACAGAGATAGTTGGAGAGAGAGGGAGTGACAGAGAGGGAAAGACAGATGGAGGGACAGAGAGAGAGACAGAGAGAGAGAGACAGAGAGAGACAGAGAGAGAGATGGGGAGATGGTGTAAGGGAGGCACAAATGGAGTCATGGAAAGAGACAGAGAGAGAGAGAGAGAGAGAGATAGGCAGAGACAGATAATGAGAGAAATGTAAACAGAGTCATGGACAGAGGGTGAGAAAGGGAGATAGGGAGAGACAAAGTAAAAGAAGGAGAGAGAGAGAGAGAGAGATGGAGAGGCAGAGAGAGGGAGAGACATAGAGAGGGAAATTGAGATGGTGTGAGAGAGACAGAGGCATGGACAGAGGCAGAGAGAGAGAGAGAGGGAGAGACACTGAGAGATGGAGAGAGCCAAAGACAGAGAAAGAAACAGAGAGGGAAGGAGAGAGAGACAGAGAGGGAGAGACTGGGATTCAGAGGGTAATGGAGAGGGAGAGACTGGGATTCAGAGGGTAACGGAGAGGGAGAGACTGGGATTCAGAGGGTAACAGAGGGAGAAGTAGAGATGAAGAGTGAAGATGGGAGAAGGACAAAGTCCAGTGTTCGTAACACATGGATAAAGAGGAACAGAGAGGTGAGACAGAGCTTGAGAGAGTAAAAGACAGAGGAAGGAGAGATAGAGATGGAGAGATTACCAGGAACATAAATCTCCAGCAGTCTCTTCATGCTGATCACTCCTTTTCTCTGGATGTGGCTGGATTGCAGAGCTTAGATCTGATCCGTTGGTGATGGGATCGCTTAGCTCTGTCTATCGCATGCTGCTTAAGCAGTTTGGCACGCAGATAGTCCTGGGTTGTAGCTTCACCAGGTTGACACCTCATTTTGAGGTATGCCTGGTGCTGCTCCTGGCATGCCCTCCTGCACACTTCACTGAACCGGGGTTGGTCTCCTGGCTTGATGGTAATGGTAGAGTGGGGGATATGCGGGGCCATGAGGTTACAGCTTGTCTTTCTTTCTGTCTGTCTGTCTGTCTCTCGTTCCCTCCTCTCTCAGAACATCAGTCAGCCATTTTAGGTTTGTTCACGGTGGCCATTTTATGTTACAGCAGCACTGGGACATTTATTTCAGAGACTGACTCCTCACAAATGCAAGGTTAGTGCTTTAAACGTGACAGAGAAACGGGTTCAGTTGAATGTAGCTTCTCATCCCGAAAAGTGTTAGCAAACGTGTTTTTCAAATCAATTCCGCGACAATCTCAACAGGAGGAAAAACACCAACAAATGCAACAACAACTTCAACATGAGACAAAACCACCGACAAATGGAACAACAACCTCAACAGGAGAAAAAAGACATTAAAAATGCAACAACAACCACAACAGGAGAAAAAACACCAACAAATGCAACAACAACCACAACAGGAGCAAAAACACCAACAAATGCAACAACAACCACAACAGGAGAAAAAAACACCAACTAATGCAACAACAACCTCAGCAGGAGAAAAAGCACCAACAAATGCAACAACAACCTCAACAGGAGAAAAAAACACCAAGGTTTGCTAGTACTGTTCGGGAGGGTTTAAACTAGTTTGGGAGGGGGATGGGAACCGGACTTGTAGTCCAGGGACCAGTGGGTCCACTCAGAAAGACAAAGAGTGTAGTGAGGTATTGGGGAAGGTAGCACTGTCGCAGAGGACAGATGGGCACGGAGAAGGGTTAAAGTGCGTATACTTCAACGCAAGAAGCATCAGGAATAAGGTGAGTGAATTGAAGGCGTGGATGGGCACTTGGGACTACGATGTTGTGGCCATCACTGAAACGTGGATAGGTGAGGGGGAGGAATGGTTCTTGGAGGTACCTGGTTATAGATGTTTTCATAAGATTAGGAATGGTGGTAAAAGAGGTGGGGGGTGGCATTGTTAGTTAGAAATAGTGTAACAACTGCTGAAAGAATTTTCGAGGAGGATCTGCCGACTGAGGCACTGTGGGTTGAGGTCAGGAACAGGAAAGGAGCAGTCACCTTGATGGGAGTTTTCTATCGGCCCCCCAATAGCAGCAGGGAGGTGGAAGAGCAGATTGGGAAACAGATTTTGGAAAGGAGCAGAAGTCACAGGGTAGTAATTATGGGGGATTTCAACTTCCCAAATATTGATTGGCAACTCTTTAGATCGAATAGTTTGGATGGGGTAGTGTTTGTGCAGTATGTCCAGGAAGCTTTTCTGACTCAGTATGTAGACTGCCCGACCAGAGGGGAGGCAATATTGGATTTGGTACTAGGTAATGAACCAGGGCAAGTGATAGAGCTGTTGGTGGGCGAGCACTTTGGAGATAGTGATCACAATTCTGTAGCATTCACTGTGGTAATGGAGAGGGATAGGTATGTGCAACAGGGCAAGGTTTACAATTGGGGGAAGGGTAGATATGATGCTGTCAGGCAGGAACTGAGGAGCATAAGTTGGGAGCATATGCTGGCAGGGAAGGGCACGGTCGAAATGTGGAACTTTTTCAAGGAGCAGATAGTAGGGGCCATTGATAAGCATGTCCCTGTCAGACAGGGAAGGGATGGTCATGTGAGGGAACCGTGGTTGACAAGAGAGGTTGAGAGTCTTGTTAGGAAGAAGAAGGATGCGTATATAAGGTTGAGGAAAAAGGGCACAGGCATAGCTCTGGAGGGATACAAGATGGCCAGGAAGGATCTGAAGAAAGGGATTAGGAGAGCTAAGAGAGGGCATGAAAAATGCTTGGCGGGTAGGATAAAAGAAAACCCCAAGGCCTTTTACGCGTATGTCAGAAATATGAGGATGACTAGGGGGACCGTAGGTCCGGTCAAGGACAATAGCGGGAGACTATGTGTTGAGCCGGAAGAGATAAGTGAGGTTTTGAATGAGTACTTCTCTTCGGTATTTACGAATGAGAAGGGGTGTATTACTGAAGAGGACGGTGTGAAACAGACTGGTAAGCTCGAGGAAGTGCTCGTTAGGAGGGAAGATGTGTTGGGGTTTTTGAATAACTTGAAGATAGACAAGTCTCCCGGGCCTGACGGGGTATATCCAAGGATGTTATGGGAAGCAAGGGATGAAATTGCAGAGCCGCTGGCAATGATCTTTTCATCTTCTCTGTTGACGGGGGTGGTACCAGGTGATTGGAGGGTGGCAAATGTTGTGCCCCTGTTCAAGAAAGGGAATAGGAACAACCCTGGGAATTACAGGCCAGTTAGTCTTACTTCGGTGGTAGGCAAGTTGATGGAAAAGGTGCTGAGGGATAGGATTTCTGAGCATCTGGAAAGACACTGCTTGATTCGGGACAGTCAGCACGGTTTTGTGAGGGGTAGGTCTTGCCTCACAAGCCTGATTGAATTCTTTGAGCAGGTGACCAAGCAAGTGGATGAGGGTAAACCAGTGGATGTGGTGTACATGGATTTTAGTAAGGCATTTGATAAGGTCCCCCATGGTAGACTTATGGAGAAAGTCAGGAGGCATGGGATAGTGGGGAATGTGGCCAGTTGGATTAAGAATTGGCTAACTGATAGAAGGCAGAGAGTGGTCTTAGATGGTAAATACTCAGCCTGGAGCCCAGTTACCAGTGGCGTGCCGCAGGGATCAGTTCTGGGTCCTCTCCTGTTTGTGATTTTTATTAACGACTTAGATGAGGAAGTCGAAGGGTGGGTCAGTAAATTTGCAGATGATACAAAGGTTGGTGGAGTTGTGGATACCGAGGAGGGCTATTGTCGTCTGCAAAGGGACTTGGATAGGTTGCAGTGCTGGGCTGAAAAGTGGCAGATGGAGTTTAACCCTGAAAAGTGTAAGGTCGTCCATTTTGGAAGGACAAACACGAATGCAAAATACTGGGTTAACGGTAGGGTTCTTGGGCATGTGGAGGAGCAGAGAGACCTTGGGGTCTATGTGCATAGATCGTTGAAGGTTGCAACTCAAGTGGATAGGGCTGTGAAGAAGGCATATGGGGTGTTAGCGTTCATTAGCAGAGGGATTGAATTTAAGAGCCGTGAGGTGATGATGCAGCTGTACAGGACCTTGGTAAGGCCTCATTTGGAGTACTGTGTGCAGTTCTGGTCGCCTCATTTTAGGAAGGATGTGGAAGCCTTGGAGAGGGTGCAGAGGAGATTTACCAGGATGTTGCCTGGAATGGAGAATAAGTCTTACGAGGAAAGGCTGAACATTCTAGGCCTCTTCTCATTAGAACGGAGAAGGATGAGGGGTGACATGATAGAGGTTTATAAGATGATCAGGGGAATAGATAGGGTAGACAGTCAGAAACTTTTTCCCCGGGTGGAGCAAAGCGTTACAAGGGGTCATAAATTTAAGGTGAAGGGTGGGAGATATAAGGGGGATGTCAGGGGAAGGTTCTTTACCCAGAGAGTGGTCGGGGCATGGAATGCCTTGCCTGGGGAAGTTGTTGAGTCAGAAACTTTAGGGACTTTCAAACGGCTTTTAGATAGGTATATGGATAAAGGAGAATGATGGGGTATAGATTAAATTGTCCTTGACAGAGGACAAAGGATCGGCACAACATCGTGGGCCGAAGGGCCTGTTCTGTGCTGTATTTTTCTATGTTTTTTTCTATGTTTTCTAAATGCAACCACAACCACAACAGGAGAAAAACACCAACAAATGCAACAACAACCTAAACCGGAGAAAAAACACCAGCAAATGCAACAACAACCTCAGCAGGAGAAACAACACCAACAAGTGCAACAACAACCTCAACAGGAGAAAAAACACCAACAAATGCAACAATTTCAACAGGAAAAGAACAGCTTCCCGAGGACTATAAATACCTAACAAATACAACAACTTCAGTAGGAGAAAAGCCCCTAACAAATTCAACATCATCAGAAGGGGAAAACACACCGATTAAATAGGGTAGTGGGACAAGCTGTTGGAGGGACAGGAAATGGTTTACGAAGGGACAGAGTATCTGATCACACCCGGGATGGTGGAATTGAGTATTTATTAAATGGTAAGAGATTAGAAAGCGTAGATGTACAAAGCGACCTGGGTGTCCCCGTCAATAAGTCACTGAAAACTAACATGCAGGTGCAGAATGCAATTGAGAAGGCAAATGGGATGTTAGTCTTTATCACAAGAGGATTTGAGTACAGGAGTAGTGAAGTCTTGCTTCAATCACATAGAACCTTGGTTAGACCGCACCTGGAGTACTGTGTGCAGTTTTGGTCCCCTTACCTTAGGAAGGATATTATTGCCAGAGAGGGAGTGCAATGAAGGTACACCAGACTTGTTCCCGGGATGACGGGACTGTCCTATGGTGAGAGATTGGGGAAACTGAGACACAGAGAGAGAGAGAGAGACAGGGAGATGCAGAGAGACAGAGGCAGAGAGAGAGAAATGGCGTGAGAGAGACACAAACAGAGTCATGGACAGAGAGAGAGAGGAGCGACAGAGAGAGAGCAACGGACAGAGAGACACAAAGAGAGAGAGAAACACAGAGAGAGAGACAGGAAGAGATAGAGAGAGAGGCAGTGGGAGCGACAGGGAGAGAGGGAGAGGGAGATCGAGGGGGAGAGTGAGATAGAGGGGGTGTATGAGATAGAGGGGGAGTGTGAGATAGAGGGGGAGTGTGAGATAGAAGGGCAGAGTGAGATAGAAGGGGAGAGTGAGATGGAGGGTGAGAGTGAGATAGAGGGGGTGTGTGAGATAGAGGGAGTGTGTGAGATAGAGGGGGGTGTGAGATAGAGGGGGAGAGGGAATTAGAGGGGGAGAGGGAATTAGAGGGGGACAGGGAGATAGAGGGGGAGAGGGAGATAGAGGGGGAGAGGGAGATAGAGGGAAAGAGGGAGATAGAGGGAGAGAGTGAGATAGAGGGAGAGAGTGAGATTGAGGGGAACAGTGAGATCGAGGGGAGGGAGAGGGAGAGACAGAGAGGAGAGTGGGAGTGACCGAGAGGGAAAGACAGATGAAGGGACAGAGAGACAGAGAGAGAGGCAGAGACAGAGAGAGAAGGAGAGAGAGTGAGAGACAGAGAGGAAAAGGCAGATGGAGGGGCAGAGAGAGAGAGATTAAGAGAGAGAGATAGAAGGAGAAAGACATAGAGACAGAGAGAGAAAGACAGAAGGAGGGACAGAGAGAGAGACTGAGATAGAAGGAGAGAGAAGGAGTGACTGGGAGGGAAAGACAGATGTAGGGACAGAGAGAGAGAGAGAAGGAGAGAGAGGGAGAGACAGAGAGAAGGAGAGAGGGATTGGCAGAGAGGGAAGGACAGTTGGAGGAACAGAGATCGAGACAGAGATAGAAGGAGAGAGAGGGAGCGACCGAGAGGGAAAGACAGATGAAGGGACAGAGAGACAGAGAGAGAGACAGAGAGAGAAGGAGAGAGAGTGAGAGACAGAGAGGAAAAGGCAGATGGAGTGGCAGAGAGAGATAGATTAAGAGAGAGAGATAGAAGGAGAAAGACATAGAGACAGAGAGAGAAAGACAGAAGGAGGGACAGAGAGAGAGACTGAGATAGAAGGATAGAGAAGGAGTGACTGGGAGGGACAAGACCGATGTAGGGACAGAGAGAGAGAGAGAAGGAGAGAGGGGGAGAGACAGAGAGAAGGAGAGAGGGATTGGCAGAGAGGGAAGGACAGTTGGAGGAACAGAGATCGAGACAGAGATAGAAGGAGAGAGAGGGAGTGACAGAGAGGAAAAGGCAGATGGAGGGGCAGAGAGAGAGAGATTAAGAGAGAGAGATAGAAGGAGAAAGACATAGAGACAGAGAGAGAAAGACAGAAGGAGGGACAGAGAGAGTGTCAGAGAAAGTGACAGAGACAGAGATAGATGGAGAGAGAGGGAGTGTCAGGAGGAGGGGAGAGGGAGATAGAGGGGGGAGAGACAGATAGAGGGAGAGATACAGATAGAGGGGGAGACAGAGAGACAGAGGGGGAGGCAGACAGATAGAGGGGGAGAGTGAGATAGAGGGGGAGAGGGAGATAGAGGGGGAGAGGGAGATAGAGGGGGAGAGGGAGAGAGAGGGGGGGAGAGGGAGATATAGGAGGGGAGAGGGAGAGAAAGCGGGAGAGGGAGAGAGAGCGGGAGAGGGATAGAGTGAGATAGAGGGCGAGAGACAGATCGAGGGAGATAGTGAGATAGAGGGCTAGAGACAGATGGACGGCGAGAGACAGATAGAGGGGGAGAGTGAGATAGAGGGGGGATAGAGTGGGGAGAGGGAGATAGAGAGGGGAGAGGGTGATAGAGGGGGTGTGTGAGATGGTGGGGGGAGAGACAGATAGAGGGGACGAGTGAGATAGAGGGGGAGAGTGAGATAGAGGGGAAGAGTGAGATAGAGGGGAGAGTCGGAGATAGAGGGGGGAGAGGGAGATAGAGGGGGAGAGGGAGATAGAGGTGTAGAGGGAGATAGAGGGGGAGAGGGAGATAGAGGGTGGAGACGGAGAGAGAGGGGGAGAGAAGGATGGGGTAGAGGGAGGTAGAGAGGGGTGAGGGAGATAGAGGGGGAGACGGAGATAGAGGGGGAGAGGGAGATAGAGGGTGGAGATGGAGATAGAGGGGGAGAGATGGATGGGGTAGAGGGTGGTGAACCTGTGGAATTCTCGACCGCAGAAAGCAGTGGAGCCAAGTCATTAAATATATTCATGGAGGAGAGAGATATATTTATAAATGTCAAAGGGATCAAGGGGTATGGGGAGAAAGTGGGAACAGGTTACTGAATTAGACCATCGGTCCTGATCTTTATTGAATGACGGAGCAGGCCCAAAGGGCCGAATGGCCTGCTCCTGCTCCTATTTTCTATGTTTCTATGAGAGAAGCGGATTGAGAGAGGGAGAGAGAAGGAGAAACAGAGAGAGAAGGAGAGATAGAGATGGAGAGAGGTGAGCCTGATATTCTCTCTCTCTCAGACACACACATCCAGACACACAGAGACACATACATAAAGGGACTCACAAACACACACACACACACACACACACACACACACAAACACACAGATTTTACAATCCACACTGATGTCAGTAAAAATGACCAACAGAACCTCAGTAGCAATCCCCAGTGTCTGCCCAGTCCTGAGAGAGACAGAGAGAGAGACAGGGCAGTGACAGAGAAAGACAGTGAAAGAGGGAGGACAAAACAGCTTGTCGGACAAACTTGACATTTATTTGTGTTCCACTGATTTTATTAAAAGTTGAAAGGGACTGGACACTGGAATAGCTGTCAACACACAACAACAACTCTGACAGACTTTGGATGTGAGGGAAGGGGAGACACACTTTAAAATCCACACTGATGTCAGTAAAAATCCCCAAACACAACCTCAGTAACAATCCCCATTATCTGCCCAGTCCTGTATTGTGGGTTACTTCTTTGACCTCCTTATCTCGAGAGACAATGGCTAAGTGCCTGAAGGTGGTCAGTGGTTTGTGGAGCAGCGCCTGGAGTGGCTACAAAGGCCAATTCTAGAGTGACAAGCTCTTCCACAGGTGCTGCAGGGAAATTTGATTGTCGGGGCTGTTACACAGTTGGCTCTTCCCTTGCGCTTCTGTCTTTTTTGTGGGTTTAGTGTGAGGGTTTCAGGGGGGAGGGTTGGATCAGTGTTTGATATTTTGAAACTGCAGGGAAAGAATGACAGGTTTAAAATGAACTAAGAGATGGCTGAAAGCATTGCTGTCCTGGGATTAACATATCAATGGACAGGCCCCCTCCCCAGCCCCCGAGGCAGGAGATTGAGAGACAGCCCAACATGTCAGAGGCTCAAGGGGTTGAGTTTGCAAACAGCTTACTCAGGATATAAACTGGGTTTGAAGATCTCAGTTCCAATCACAAAACCCACCTCTCACTCTCTCTGGAGAGAGTGGACACATTCCCCAGTCTTGATTCAGTGTGCGTGTCAGTGTATCTGTGTGTGTGCTCTCTCTGTCTCAATCTGCTTTATAACTGTGAGTTGATTGTATTTGAATATTGCTGATTGTCTGTGTCACTGAGAGAGGAATCTCTGAGCTCTTGCTATGCAATTTTGTTTAAAAATGTCCTCGCTTTGTATTTTAATCCAATTTTTTTCTCCTTCTTTCCCCTGAGGAATTTTCATTCTGAAAACTGCACGGTGAAGGTGAAAAGAGGGAAAGTTTGGGACGAGGAATCCTTGGACAGGAGCTTCCTCCAGAGGGGACGGACTGAGGCCTTGTCCACAGGCTGCACCCAAAGGGCCCACGTGAGTTGTGTCTGTTTATTAGCCTGAGGTTTAATTTCCTCTCTGGGGCCCTGGGTTAACCATTTCATGTTGGATTGGGGCTCCTGGTGTTTTATACAGATTGAAAGCCTGGGGTTAAAGAAGCCTCCCCAGGAGGGTGTCCCATTTGCCCCTTGGTCCTTCCAGCCCTGTCTGTGAGGTTTGCTGGTGTTTTGGACAATGCTGTGAAGCTAACAGTTAAATAAGATGCACAGTGCCCATTTTAATTCATTTTACTGTAGGTCTGAGCTTTCTCTCTGTCTCCACCTTCTTTCCCTGTGTCTCTATCTCCCCCCATGCTTTCTCTTCTCTGTCTCGGTTTCACACTCACCTTCTCCAATTAAACCTTTAATACATTTTATAAAAACATGCCACACACAGCAATGTGATTTGTCGTTATTTGAAATGGTGAGACAAAATCAGCAGCTTGTTCCCAGTTTAAAGAGGGAGTTTTGCCCTTTCTGGGGACTGAAATCTAGCTATTATCACATTGCAGCTTGTGGGAACTTGCTGTGCATCTCGTGCCCTTAAGCATTTCCTGCACAACAATGAGGACACTTTAAAATTCAGCTTCCTGAGGGTGTAGTGTGGATTTCTCTGTTTACTCTCCATCCTCCACTGCTTTTCTCTCCCCCGCACTTTCTCTATTTTAACCATTAATCAATAGGTGCCACAATGTGTGCACAGCAAGATCCCACAGCCATCAATATGATAACATGCAGATAATGTGTTTTCATTGATGTAAGTTTCGGGATCGCAGAGGGAGGGACTTTCCTGCAGAGACTATGTGGTTAGTACCGCAGCCTCACAGCTCCAGCAACCCAGGTAGGGTTCTGGGTACTGCCTGTGCGGAGTTTACAAGTTCTCTGTGTGGGTTTCCTCCGGCTGCTCTGGTTTCCTGCCACATGCCAAAGACTTGCGGGTTGATAGGTAAATTGGCCATTATAAAAATTGCCCCTCGCGTAGGTAGGTGGACGGAGAATTGAGGGAAGGTGGGGATGTGAGAGGGGGAAAAATGGCATGAATGTAGGATTAGACTAAATGGGTGGCTGATGGTCAGCGTTGGGCCGAAGGTACTGTTTTAGTGCTGTATCTCTCTATGAATCGAATGTGATGTGTGGTTATTTGAAACGGTGACAGAAACATTTCAGCGGACGTTTCAATCTAGATTAAATTCCAGATCGAGTGAAAAAGAAACAGATGTGGATGGGGTGCAGGGGGGAGGGAGCAGGAGAAAGACAGGGAGAGGGGTGTTTGAGATTTTCAAACTGCAGGAATGTCCCTCCCTCTGGGATCTCGAAACTTACGTCACTACAAACAGATTATCTGCATGTTAGCATATTGTTGCCTTTGGGATCTTGCTGTGCACAGATTGCCTACAGGTTTCCTGCATTGCAACAGTGAGGACCATTTTAAAAATTAGTTCATTGATTCTCAACTGCTCCGAAGGGCCAATAATTACAAGAGCTGAACGTGAAGCTGTATAAAGGCTTGTGAAAAATGTAAAGATGGAGTTCAGCATTTTCTGAGGACTGTGATGGGATATCTGGCTATGATCACATTGTGGGACCCTGCTGTGCATACATTCCCTGCAACAATTCTTACATTGCAACATGTGGAGAGAGAGAAGCAGCTGGAGGTGGCAGGTTAAACAGGGAGAGAGAGAGAGAGAGAGACAGGCGGCATGTGGGTGAGGGAGGAAAGGCAGAGAAAGATGGAGAAAGTCTGAGAGTGAGAGTGAGAAAGGAATCCACAATCAAAACTTTGGTAAACTGAATGTTGAAGTGTCACCGTTTCATGGGATCTTGCTGTGCGCAGATCTCTCTGTTTGTCTCTCTCTGAACGAGAGTAACAGGAGGGAGAGAGAGACGTAGGAGAGTGAGGGAAACATGGAGGGAATCAGAGGGGGTATGGGGTAGCCAGCTGTTATCACACTGCTGCTTGTGGGATCTTGCTGTGCACCAATGGCTTGTTCCCAGTATAACTAAGGCGTTTCGCCCTTTCTGGGGACTGAAATGTGGCTGTTATCACATTGCAGCTTGTGGGATCTTGCTGTGCATCTAGTGCCCTGCAGCATTTCCAACATGACAACAATGAGGACACTTTAAAATTCAGCTTCCTGAGGGACTGAGTGTGGATTTCTCTGTGTTTTCTCTCCATCTTCCTCTGCTTTTCTCTCCCCCCGCACTTTCTCTATTTTAACCATTAATCAATCGGAGCCACAATGTGACGTGTGGTTATTTTAAACGGTAACATAAACACTTCAGAGGACGTTTCAATCCAGATTAAATCCCAGATCGAGAGAAAAAGAAACAGATGTGGATGAGGTGCAGGGGGGGGGGGAGCAAGAGAAAGACAGAGAGAGGGGTGTTTGAGATTTTCAAACTGCAGGGATGTCCCTCCCTCTGGGATCTCGAAACTTACGTCACTACAAACAGATTATCTGCATATCAGCATATTGTTGCCTTTGGGATCTTGCTGTGCACAGATTGCCTACAGGTTTCCTGCATTGCAACACTGAGGACCACTTTAAAAATTAGTTTGTTGATTCTCAACTGCTCCTCAGGGCCAATAATTACAAGAGCTGAACGTGAAGCTGTATAAAGACTTGTGAAAAGTTTAAAGATGGAGTTCAGCATTTTCAAAGGACTGTGATAGGATATCTGGCTATGATCACATTGTGGGATCCTGCTGTGCATACATTCCCTGCATCAATTCTTACATTACAACACTGAGGCAGAAACAGATGGAGAGAAAAGAGGGAGAGAGAGAAACAGCTGGAGGTGGCAGGTAAATCAGAGTAAGAGAAAGAGACAGGCGGAGTGTGGATGAGGGAGGGAAGGCAGAGAAAGATGGAGAAAGACAGAGAGAGAGAGAAATCCACACTCAAAATCTTGGTAAACTGAATTTTGAAGTGTCTCCATTGCTGGGATCTTGCTGTGCACAGCTTGCCTGCAGAATTCCCTGCATTGTAACAGTGAATGCAGTTTAGAAGTGAATTCATTGTGTGTAAAGCTCTCCTGAAGGCCTGGAATTTAAGTCCGGAGCTTGAAGCCGGTATAATTCCCAAATAATGCTGGTGTTTTGGGCAGTGCCGTGAATTTCTCTCTCTCTCTCCATCTGTCTCTCTGAATGAGAGTAACAGGAGGGAGAGAGATGCAGGAGAGTGAGGGAATCAGAGGGGGAGAGAGGGGTAGCCGGCTGTAAGCACACTGCTGCTTGCGGGATCTTGCTGTGCATCAATGGCCGACAGCATTTCCAACGTTGCAACAGTGACGGCCACTTTAAAAATTGATTCACTGAGTGTCAAATACTTCTGTGAATCAGCAATGAAATGGGTGAAATGTGAAGGTTTGTAAAGGCTTGTTCTCATTCCCGAATATTGCTGGTGTTTGAGGCTGTGAGCTGAATTTGACAGTGAAATGAAACACCGGGGGACCATTTGAATTCAGATTTTCAGGGATGGGGATGTGGATTTCTCTCTCTATCCTTCTACAGGAGAGGACATGGGGGTCTCCAGTGTTTGTGTGCTTTTACAATGAGGCAGAAACAGATGCAGAGAGACACAGAGAAATAGAGAGAGAGGGAGTGAGCAGGAAATGACAGGGTAAACACATCTACACTTCCCAGTCTCTGGCTCTGTGTCAGGGGATGTGTTTGTAAGTCACTGAGAGATTGTTTTATATCAGTGAATTTGAGAGAGAGTCCTGGGCTCTCGCTGTGTTTTATTTCTGTGCAAAAATGCTTTGCTTTGTTTGAATCAATTCTATTTCTCTTATTCCCAAGGAGAATCTTTTCGGAAGCTGCAGATGTGATGATGCAGAGGGAGAATCTTTTGGCCACATGGAATTCTCCGACAAGAGCTTTAACCAGAGAGGGAAAGTAATAATAAATATATATTTGTCATTGTCAAATTAATTTCTAGATCCAGAAAAGAAGACTGTGTGATTTCGGGGCTGATAGAAAAACAAAGGTTTTTATTTCAGTTTTCCAGCATCCGCAGCATTTTGATTTTGTGTTTTCGGGGGTCTGTGGATTTTTTTTTACCACAAGGGAGGGGGCTGGATGGTGCTCCAAAGGGAATAGTTTGGGAATCGCTGCTCCAGAACAGTCAATGTAATCCCATAGATTTCCCTCTCTCCATCTCTTGCTGCAACTTGTTCCCTGCACCTTCCTCTTTGTTCCTAACTCTGTTTCTTCACATCTTTAAATCCCTATCTCTGTATCTCTCAACATCCTTTCTATCTTTGCCTCTCTCTGGAGTCTCACAAGTTTCCATTGTCACTCTATTTCTGCAACTCTCTGCATCTTTATCTGCTTTTCTCTCAGTCCATTTCTTCTCTCACTCACTTCCAAATCCCTGAATCTTTCCATCTCTGCTGCTCCTTTCCTGCAAGATTATCTCTGCATTTCCGTCCCACCAGTCCCGGGACACCCCTCTCTATTCTGTGAACACATCTTACTTTGTATCTCCGCCCCTCCACAACTTTCTGTCTCTGCATATTTAGATGGCATTTAGATGGGGGTCTGTCCCCGGAGGGGTATTTATATGGGGGTCTGTCCCCGGGGTTAGTATTTAGATGGGGGTCTGTCCCCGGGGGGGATAGTTAGATGGGGTTCTGTTCCCGGGTGGGCTATCTAAATGGGGGTCTGTTCCCGGGGATCTATTTAGATCGGGGTCTGTCCCCAGGGTTAGTATTTAGATGGGGGTCTGTCCCCAGGGGGGGGGGTATTTAGATGGCGGTCTGTCATCGGGGAAGTATTTAGATGGGGGTCTGTCCCCGGGGTGAGTATTTCGACGCGGGTCTATCCCGGGGGGTGTATTTAGATGGGGGTCTGTCCCCGGGGTGAGTATTTAGATGCGGGTCTATCCCGGGGGGTGTATTTAGATGGGGGTCTGTCCCCGGGGTTAGTATTTAGATGGGGGTCTGTCCCCGTGGTTAGTATTTAGATGGGGGTCTGACCCGGGGGGGTATTTAGATGGGGGTCAGTCCCTGGGGTTAGAATTTAGTTGGTGGTCTGTCCCGGGGGGGTATTTAGATGGGGGTCTGTCCCTGGGGGTTAGTATTTAGATTGGGGTCTGTCCCAGGGGGGTATTTAGATGGTGGTCAGTCCCTGGAGTTAGTATTTAGATGGTGGTCTGTCCCAGGGGGGTACTTAGATGGGTGTCTGTCCCTGGGGTTAGTATTTAGATGGGGGTCTGTCCAGGGGGGGCATTATTTAGATGGGGGTCTGTCCCTGGGGTTAGTATTTAGATGGGGATCTGTCCCCGGGGGGATGGTATTTAGATGGGGGTCTGTTCCAGTCAGGTATTTGTAAAAGGGGTATTATAAGGGTATAATTAGATGGGGGCCTGTCCCCGGGGATGTATTTCGATGGCTGTCTGTCCCCAGGGATGTATTTAGATGGCGGTCTGTCCTCGGGGATGTATTTAGATGGCGGTCTGTCCCCAGGGATGTATTTAGATGGCGGTCTGTCCTCGGGGATGTATTTAGATGGCGGTCTGTCCTCGGGGATGTATTTAGATGGGGGTCTGTCCCCGGGGTTAGTATTTAGATGGGGGTCTGTCCCGGGGCGGGTATTTAGATGGGGGTCTGTCCCTGGTGTTAGTATTTAGATGGGGGTCTGTCCCGGGGGGTATTTAGATGGGGGTCTGTCCCTGGGGTAAGTATTTAGATGGGGGTCTGTCCTGGGGGGTGGTATTTAGATCGTTGTCTGTCCCTGGGGTTAGTATTTAGATGGGGGTCTGTCCCGGGGGGGTATTTAGATGGGGGTCTGTCACTGGGGTTAGTATTTAGATGGAGTTCTGTCCCGGAGGGTTATTTAGATGGGGGTCTGTCCCTGGGGTAAGTATGTAGATGGGGGTCTGTCCCGGGGGTGGTATTTAGATGGCGGTCTGTCCCTGGGGTTATTATTTAGATGGGGGTCTGTCCCGGTGGGGGGGTATTTAGATGGGGGTCTGTCACTGGGGTTAGTATTTTGATGGGGGTCTGTCCCGGGGGGGTTATTCAGATGGGGGTCTGTCCCTGGGGTTAGTATTTAGATGGGGGTCTGTCCCGCGTGGGGGTTATTTAGATGGGGTCTGTCCCTGGGGTAAGTATTTAGATGGGGGTCTGTCCCCGTCAGGTATTTGTAACGGGGGTATTATAAGGGTATAATTAGATGGCGGTCTGTCCCCGGGTGGGGTATTTAGATGGGGGTCTGTTCCCGGGCATGTATTTAGATGGGGGTCTGTCCCCGGAGATGTATTTAGATGGGGGTCTGTTCCCATGCATGTATTTAGATGGGGGTCTGTTCCCGGGATTAGTATTTCAATGGTGGTCTGTTCCCGTGATTAGTATTTAGACGGGGGTCTGTCCCCGGGGATGTATTTAGATGGGGGTCTGTCCCCGGAGATGTATTTAGATGGGGGTCTGTTCCCGGGATTAGTATTTAGATGGGGGTCTGTCCCGGGGGCGGATATTTAGTTGGGGGTCTGTCCCGGGGGGGTATTTAGTTGGGGGTCTGTCCCCGGGGTTAGTATTTGATGGGGGTCTGTCCCCGGGGTTAGTATTTAGATGGGGGTCTGTTCCCGTCAGGTATTTGTAACAGGGGCATTATAAGGGTATAATTAGATGGGGGTCATTCCCCGGGTGGGCTATCTAAGTAGGGGTCTGTCCCCGGGGATGTATCTAGATGGGGGTCTGTCCCCGGGTGGGGTATCTAGATGGGTGTCTGTCTCTGGGGGGGAGTAGTTAGATGGGGGTCTGTCCCCGGGTGGGGTATCTAGATGAAGGTCTGTCCCCTGGGATGTATTTAGATGGGGGTCTGTTCCCGGGATTAGTATTTAGATGGGGGTCTGTCCCGGGGGGTATTTAGATGGGGGTCTGTCCCGGGGGTCGGTATTTAGATGGGGGTTTGTTCCCGGGGGGTTATTTAGATGGGGGTCTGTTCCTGGGGGGGGTATTTAGTTGGGGGTCTGTCCCTGGGTTAGTATTTAGATGGGGGTCTGTTCCCGTCAGGTATTTGTAACAGGGGTATTATAAGGGTATAATTAAATGGTCTTCTGTTCCTGGGGTTAGTATTTAGATGGGGGTCTGTCCCCGGGGAGTAGATAGATGGGGGTCTGTCTCCAGGGGGGGTATTTAGTTGGCGATCTGTCCCCGGAGTTAGTATTCATTTGGGGGTCTGTTCCCGTCAGGTATTTGTAAGAAAGGTTTTATAAGGGCATAATTAGGTGGGGGTCTGTCCCCGGGTGGGGTATTTAGATGGGGGTCTGTTCCCGGGCATGTATTGAGATGGGGATCTGTCCCCGTGATTAGTATTCAGATGGGGGTTTGTCCCAGGGGGTTATTTAGATGGGGGTCTGTCCTGGGGTGGGTATTTAGATGGGGGTCTGTTCCCGGGTGGGGGGGGGAGGTATTTAGTTGGGGGTCTGTCCCCGGGGATAGTATTTAGATGGGTGTCTGTTCCCGTCAGGTATTTGTAACAGGGGTATTATAAGGGTATAATTTGATGGGGGTCTGTCCCCGGGTGGGGTATTTAGATGGGGGTCCATTCCCGGGCATGTATTTAGATGGGGGTCTGTTCCCGTGATTAGTATTTAGATGGGGGTCTGTCCCCGGGTATGTATTTAGATGGGGGTCTGTCCCCGGGGATGTATTTAGATGGGGGTCTGTTCCCGGGCATGTATTTAGATGGGGATCTGTTTCCGGGATTAGTATTTAGATGGGGGTCTGATCCTGGGATTAGTATTTAGATGGGGGTCTGTCCCAGGGGGGGTATTTAGATGGGGGTCTGTCCCGGGGGGGGGATTTAGTTGGGGGCTGTCCCCGGGGTTAGTATTTAGATGGGTGTCTGTTCCCGGGATTAGTATTTAGATGGGGGTCTGTCCCAGGGGGGGTATTTAGATGGGGGTCTGTCCCGGGGGGGATTTAGTTGGGGGTCTGTCCCCGGGGATAGTATTTAGATGTGTGTCTGTTCCCGTCAGGTATTTGTAACAGGGGTATTATAAGGGTATAATTTGATGGGGGTCTGTCCCCGGGTGGGGTATTTAGATGGGGGTCTGTCCCCGGGGATGTATTTAGATGGGGGTCTGTTCCCGGGCATGTATTTAGATGGGGATCTGTTTCCGGGATTAGTATTTAGATGGGGGTCTGTTCCCGGGATTAGTATTTAGATGGGGCTCTGTTCACGGGATTAGTATTTAGATGGAGTTCTGCCCGGCGGGGATTTTGTTGGAGGTCTGTCCCGGGGGGTGTATTTAGTTGGGGGTCTGTCCCCGGGTGGGGTATTTAGATGGGGGTCCATTCCCGGGCATGTATTTAGATGGGGGTCTGTTCCCGTGATTAGTATTCAGATGGGGGTCTGTCCCCGGGTAAGTATTTAGATGGGGGACTGTCCCCGGGGATGTATTTAGATGGGGGTCTGTTCCCGTGATTAGTATTTAGATGGGGGTCTGTTCCCGGGATTAGTATTTAGATGGGGGTCTGTCCCAGGGGGGGTATTTAGATGGGGGTCTGTCCCGGGGGGGGGGGATTTAGCTGGGGGCTGTCCCCGGGGTTAGTATTTAGATGGGGGTCTGTTCACGGGATTAGTATTTAGATGGAGTTCTGTCCCGGGGGGGATTTGGTTGGGGGTCTGTCCGCGGGGTTAGTATTTAGATGGGGGCCTGTTCCCGTCAGGTATTTGTAACAGGGGTATTATAAGGGTATAATTAGATTGGGGTCTGTCCCCGGGAGCGCTACCTAAATAGGGGTCTGTCCCCGGGGATGTATTTAGATGGGGGTCTGTCCCCAGGTGGGGTATCTAGATGAGGGTCTGTCCCCGGGTGGGGTATCTAGATGGGGGTCTGTCTCTGGGGGGGGGGTAGTTGGATGTGGGTCATACCCCGGGTGGGGTATCTAGATGGGGGTCTGTCCCCGGGGATGTATTTTGATGGGGGTCTGTCTCCGGGGGGGGTATCCAGATGGGAGTCTGTTATTGGCGGGGTCGATCGATGGAAGTCTGCTCCTGTGGGGGTATTCAGATGTGAGTCTGTCCCTGGGGGGGTGGAGTCTGTTTCTGGGGTGGGGTATTTAGATGGGAGTCTGTCCCTGGGGGGTGGGTATCTGGATGGGACTCGGTCCTGGGGGTGTATCTAGATGGGTTGTCTTGTAACAGGGGGATGGGGGTCTGTTCCTGGGTCTGTTGATAGTGAGGGTATTAGATGGGGGTCAGTTAACAGGAGATATCAAATAGGGGTTTGTAGATGAGGATCATTTAGATTGGGTGGGGGGTCTGTACAAGGGGGGATTGTTATCCGGGGTCGGGGGGGGAAATATTGCAGGGGATAAAATTTGCATCGTGGATATAAATTGAGTTTGGAGGAAATTTTCCAGCCTGGGGGCGTGAAATTGAGGGGGGGAAATATGGCAAGGGAGGGGGACTAAATTTACGGGGGGGATAAATTGCGGGGGGAATAAATTGCGGGGGGAATAAATGGGGGGAATAAATGGGGGGGAATAAATGGCGGGCGGGAAATAATTGCGGGGGGAGATAAATTGCGGGGGGGGAAATAAATTGCGGGGGGGGAGATAAATTGCGGGGGGGAGATAAATGGCGGGGGGGAGATAAATTGGGGGGATAAATTGCGGGGGGGGATACATTGGGGGGATAAATTGCGGGGGGGGATAAATTGGGGGGGATAAATTGCGGTGGGGGAAATAAATTGCGGGGGAGATAAATTGGGGGGGATAAATTGCGGGGGGGGTAAATTGCGGGGGTGAAATAAATTGCGGGGGGATTAATTGGGGGGGATAAATTGCGGGGGTGGAAATAATTGCGGGGGGCGGAGAGATCGGGGTGTGAGGGAGACAGCAGGGCGAGAGCAGGGTGTTGGGGAGAGAGCGGGATGTGGGGGAGAGAGCAGTCTGTGGGGGAGAGAGCAGGGTGTGCGGAGGGAGCAGGGTGTGCGGGAGGGAGCAGGGTGTGAGGGAGAGAGTGGGGTGTGAGGGAGACAGCAGGGAGAGAGTGGGGTGTTGGGGAATGAGTGGGGAGGGAGCGGGCTGTGGGGGAGAGAGCAGGGTGTGGCGGAGAGATCAGGGTGTGAGGGAGACAGCAGGGTGAGAGCGGGGTGTTGGGGAGAGAGCGATGTGTGGGGGAGAGATTGGGGAGAGGGCGGGGTGTGGGGGAGACAGCAGGGTGTGGGGGAGAGAGCAGGGTGTGCGGGAGGGAGCAGGGTGTGAGGGAGAGAGTGGGGTGTGAGGGAGACAGCAGGGAGATAGCGGGGTGAAGGGGAGAGAGTGGGAGGGAGCGGGATGTGGGGGAGAGAGCAGGGTGTGGCGGAGAGATCGGGGTGTGAGGGAGACAGCAGGGCGAGAAAGGGGTGTTGGGGAGAGAGCGATGTGTGGGGGAGAGATTGGGGAAAGAGCGGGGTGTGGGGGAGAGAGTGGGGAGAGATCGGGGTGTGAGGGAGATAGTGGGGAGAGATCGGGGTGTGAGGGAGAGAGTGGGGAGAGATCGGGGTGTGAGGGAGAGAGTGGGGAGAGATCGGGGTGTGAGGGAGGGAGCAGGGAGAGAGCGGGGTGTGATGGAGTGAGCAGGGAGAGAGCGGGGTGTGTGTGAGAGAGCGGGGTGCCCGGGAGAGAGCGGTGGCGTGGCCAAGTGAAGGGAGCGGCCAATGACCTTTGTGACGCCGGGTGCGATCTCCTCCTGCTCCCCCCACCTGCTCTCACTGGGCATTCTCCCCCCACCCCACCGCGCTCCGGCCATTCCCCAGTCAGCCGATCTCTCCGGCCATTGTGTGCTGCCATGTGTTTACGTTGCCTTTGTGTGATTATTTGAGCAGCACCATTTTTTGTCCTGACAGCTGCTTGAACGCCCCTGACCGTGAGGATTTCGTTAAACAGGCTACATGTGACAGTGCAACGCCACCTCGTGGCTGCGTTGTCAGCAAACACAGCCGGAATTAAATGCTGGGTCAGTGATCAACTGTTGGAACATTCATCTCAGTTAAAAGAGAGAATATCACAGTGTCTGGGAACAGAATGGAGCTGATTGCTGCAAATGTCTGTCTGTAAATTGCAGCAATGTTGTCCACAATGGGGCTTGGAGTGAATAGTTTGCAGATCATCAGGAAGCAGCTCCTTCTCATGCCTCTACTCAGAGCTCTCTCTGTTACCTGGATCAACAGGACAACGGGCAGGTACTCAGCTCCTAAAACCCTGTCTCACATTCCAATCACTTCCCATTCCCTGGTTGTGTGTCGGGGGATGTGTTTGTAAGATGGGGAGTGACTGGGAGATTGTTATATGTCAGTGACTGAGAGAAAGAGCCCTGGGCTCTCGCTGTGTTTTATTTCTGTTCAAAAATTCTTTGCTTTGTTTGAATCAATTTTATTTATCTTATTCCCAATGAAGGTTCGGAAGCTGCAGCTGTGATGATGCAGAGGGAGAATTTTAATGGCACGTGGAATTCTCAGACAGGAGATTTAACCAGATAGGAAAATAATGATAAATATATGTTTCATTGTTAAGTTCATTTCTAGATACAGAAAAGAAGACTGAGTGTTTTCGAGGCTGAGAGAAAAACAGAGTGCCAGAAATGCTCAGCATTTTTATTTCAGATTTCCAGCATTCACAGTATTTTGATTTTGTATTTTCGAGGGTCCGTGGATTTTTTTTTGCCACAAGGGAGGGGGCTGCGAAGCAAATAGTTTGGGAAGCTCCAGAACAATCAATGTAATCCCATAGATTTCCCTCTTTCCATCTCTGGCTGCTTCTAGTTCCTTGCACCTTCCTCCTTGTTCCTAGCTCTGTTTCTTCACATCTTTAAATCCCTATCTTTATATCTCTCAACATCCTTTCTATCTCTGTCTCTCTCCAGAGTCTCACACGTTTCCATTTTCATTCTCTTTCTGAGACTCTCTGCATCTTTATCTGTCTCTCTCTCAGTCCATTTCTTCTCTCACTCACTTCCAAATCCCTGAATCTTTTCATCTCTGCTTCTCCTTTCCTGCAAGATTATCTCTGCATTTCCCCCCGCCCGGGGACGCCCCTCTCGATTCTGAATCTACATCTTACTTTGTATCTCTGCCCCTCCACATCTTTCAGTCTCTGCGTCTCTCACTTTGTCTGCGATCTTTCTCAATATCTACATCGATTCTGCATTCTCCCTCTCTACACCTCCAACTCCCTGCCCCCTCTCCACCCTGGTTTGCACAATTAACACCCACCCAGTCAAAGTCCAGCCCAGTGTTTCTTTATCTCTCTGAGTATCTGCTCCCCGACTGTCTCTGCCTGTCTTCGTGTGTCTCAATGGGGGAAGGGACAGATCAGCCATAATCTAACATTGCTGGGACAGGCTCAAAAGGCTGAATGGCCTCTTCCCGTCCCTGTGCCAGTCAGTGTGTGTGTGTGTCTCCCTCTGTTTGATTTCCTGAAGCCGAAGAGGAGAACAGGTGAAACGCCTTTTTGCAGAGAGGGATGTGTCTGGTGCTGGGATCTTCCTGTGCATTAAAGGCTCAGAATGCCAGTGAGCCTCTGAAGGTCATTGCTCTACGCCCGGCCCTGCCGTTGACAGGGCATGAGTTAAAGGTGCCAGGGTCTGGGAGACATTTGATAGAATTCCATTGGCTTATCCCAAATGGAATAGAAGTGAATGAAAGACTGTGGGAGATGGAGCCGCACCCAGGAACGTGATAGAGGTTGAATTTACACAGGGGGTGGGGGGTGTGAACTGGGACGGGAGTTACACAGGGGGGTTATGTTCACAGGAGAGATGACACAGAGTGGGATTTAGTAGGGGCAGTGTGTTAACAGGACTAGGAGGGTATTTAGTTAGGGGTAGTGTTTACAGTGGCGGCACGGGGGTGAATTAGAGGGTGATATTCACAGAGGGAATTAGTTATGTTAAAAATTGGGCGGGGGGGGGGGGTGGCGGATTCTCCTGTCGGTTCATGGGGGGGTTAGATGTGGGACTGTTCACGTGGAGGGTGTGGGGAAAATTACAAGGGGATCTGTTCACACGAGGGTATTAGATGGGAGTCTTTTGACAGGAGAGGTATTGGAGGGGAGTGTGTACACAGGAGGGGTAATAGATCGGAGGATGTCACAGGAGGGGTATTAAATGGCAGTCTTTTGACAGGAGGGGTATTCGGTGGGGCCCTCATCACAGGAGGACTGTTCGATTGGATTCAGTTCACAGGAGGGGTATTAGATGAGAGTCTGTTCACAGGAGGAATATTACATGGGAGTCTGTTCACAGGAGGGGTATTAGATGGTGGTCTGTTCGCAGGATGGGTATTAGATGGGAGTCTGTTCACAGGAGGTGCATTAGATGGGGATTTGTTCGCAGGAGGGTTATTAGAGGGGAGTCTATTCACAGGAGGGGTATTAGATCGGGGTCTGTTTGCAGGAAGGGTATTAGATGGCGGTCTGTTCACAGGAGGGGTATTAAAGGGGTGTCGTTCACAGGAGGGGTATTAGATGGGAGTCTGTTCACAGGATGTTTAATAGATGGGAGTCAGTTCACAGGAGGGGTATTTGATGGGAGTCTGTTCACAGGAGGGGTATTGGATGGGAGTCTGTTCACAGGAGGTGTATTAGATGGGAGTCAGTTCACAGGAGGTGTTTTAGAGTGGCTCTGTTCACAGGAGGGGTATTAGATGGGAGTCAGTTCACAGGAGGTGTTTTAGAGTGGGTCTGTTCACAGGAGGGGTATTAGATGGGAGTCAGTTCACAGGAGGTGTTTTAGAGTGGGTCTGTTCACAGGAGGGGTATTAGATGGGAGTCTGTTCACAGGATGGTTAATAGATGGGAGTCAGTTCACAGGAGGGGTATTTGATGGGAGTCTGTTCACAGGAGGGGTATTGGATGGGAGTCTGTTCACAGGAGGTGTATTAGATGGGAGTCAGTTCACAGGAGGTGTTTTAGAGTGGCTCTGTTCACAGGAGGGGTATTAGATGGGAGTCAGTTCACAGGAGGTGTTTTAGAGTGGGTCTGTTCACAGGAGGGGTATTAGATGGGAGTCAGTTCACAGGAGGGGTTTTAGAGGGGGTCTGTTCACATGTATTACATGGGGGATGTGTGTCAGTTAGCAGTTGGATTTCAGATAAGTGTCTGCAGACGTGGGGTATTTAGATGGGGAGGGTTCTGTTTGCAGGGAGGTATTTGCAGGGCAGGAATATTTCAGCGGGGGATATATTGCAGTGGAAAAATATTGCGGGGGTAAATTTTCAGGGGGACTGGGAGTGGAATTTGCAGGGGCAAATAATTGGCGGGGGAGGTTTAACGGGGGGGAATATTTTGCGGTGGGGAGAGAAATATTTGCCGTGTGAGTGGGGGGAGACATCAAAAGTCAGAAATTCGGAAAGACACAAAGAGAGAGACAGAAAGCAGAGAAAGGGAGAGAAAGAGAGCGAAAGCAGAGAAAGTGAAATAGAGAGAGAAAGTCGCAAAGTGGCAAAAAGAGAGAAAGCAGAGAAAGTGAATGAGAGAAAGAGAACGTCGGAAAGAGGCAGAGAAAACAGAGAAAGAGAGAGATGGAGATAAAGAGAGAGAAAGCAGAGAAAGAGACAGAGAGAGAGAGAGAAAGTCAGAAAGTGGCAAAAAAGAAAGAGAAAGCAGAGAAAGAGAGGGAGAAAGTTGGAAAGTGGCAAAGAAAGAGAGAGAAAGCTGAGAAAGAGAGAGAGGCTGAGAAAGGGAGAGAGAGAGAGGGAGAGTGGGAGAAAAAGCAGAGAAAGGGAGAGAGAGAGAGAGAAAGAGAGAGAAAGCAGATAAAGAAAGAGAGAGAGAAAGTCGGAAAGTGGCAAAAAGAGAGAGAAAGACAGAGAAAGCAGAGAAAGTGAAAGTAAGATAGAGAGAAAGTCGGAAAGGAGCAAAGAAAGAAAGAGAAAGCAGAGAAAGAGAGGGAGAAAGTTGGAAAGTGGCAAAGAAAGAGAGAGAAAGCTGAGAAAGAGAGAGAGGCTGAGAAAGGGAGAGAGAGAGAGAGAGAGTGGGAGAGAAAGCAGAGAAAGGGAGAGAGAGAGAGAAAGAGAGAGAAAGCAGATAAAGAAAGAGAGAGAGAAAGTCGGAAAGTGGCAAAAAGAGAGAGAAAGACAGAGAAAGCAGAGAAAGTGAAAGTAAGATAGAGAGAAAGTCGGAAAGGAGCAAAGCAAGAGAGAGAAAGCAGAGAAAGAGAGAGAGAGAAAACACAGAGTAAGAGGAAGAGAGAGAGAAAGTCGGAAAGTGGCAAAAAAGAGAGAGAAAGCAGAGAAAGAGAGAGGGAGAGAAAGCAGAGAAAGGGGGAGAGAGAGAGAGAGAGAGAGAAAGCAGAGAAAGAGAAAGAGGGAGAGAGAGAAAGTCGGAAAATGGCAAAAAAATAGAGAAAGCAGAGAAAGAGAAGGAGAAAGTTGGAAAGCTGCAAAGAAAGGAAGAGAAAGAGAGAGAGAGAGAGAGAGAGAAAGAGAGAGAAAGCAGATAAAGAGAGAGAGAGAAAGTCAGAAAGTGGCAAAAAGAGGGAAAGACAGAGAAAGCAGAGAAAGTGAAGGAAAGATAGAGAGAAAGTCGGAAAGGAGCAAAGCAAGAGAGAGAAAGCAGAGAAAGAGAGAGAGAGAAAAAACAGGGAAAGAGGAAGAGAGAGAGAGAAAGTCGGAAAGTGGCAAAAAAGAGAGAGAAAGCAGAGAAAGAGAAGGAGAAAGTTGGAAAGCAGCAAAGAAAGAGAGAGAATGCAGAGAAAGAGAGAGAGGGTGAGAATGCAGAGAAAGGGAGAGAGAGAGAGAGAGAGAGAGAGAGAGAGAGAGAGAGAGAGAGAGAGAGAGAGAGAGAAAGCAGAGAAAGAGAGAAAGTCGGAAAGTGGCAAAAAGGATAGAGAAAGCAGAGAAAGAGAAAGAGAGGGAGAAAGTTGGAAAGCTGCAAAGAAAGGGAGAGAAAGAGAGAGAGAGAGAGAAAGAGAGGGAAAGCTGATAAAGAGAGAGAGAGAGAAAGTTAAAAAAGTGGCAAAAAGAGAGACAAAGCGGAGGAAGAGAGGGAGAAAGTTGGAAAGCGGCAAAGAAAGAAAGAGAAATCATAGAAAGAGAGAGAGGTAGGGAAAGCAGAGAAAGGTAGAGAGAGAGAAAGCAGAGAGAGGGAGAGAGAGAGAGAGAAAGTCGGAAAGTGGTAAGAACGAGTGAGAAAGCAAAGAAAGAGAGAGAGGGAGAGAAAGTGAAAGAGAGAGAGAAAGTCGGAAAGTGGTAAGAACGAGTGAGAAAGCAAAGAAAGAGAAAGAAAGGGAGTAAGTTGGAAAGTGGCAAAGAAAGAGAGAGAAAGCAGAGAAAGAGAGAGAGGTAGAGAAAGCAGAAAAAGGGAGAGAGAGAGAGAGGGAGAGAAAGACAGAGAACGCAGAGAAAGTGAAAAAAGATAAAGAGAAAGTCGGAAAGGTGTAATGCAAGAGAGAGAAAGCAGAGAAAGAGAGAGAGAGAAAAAAAAACAGGGAAAGAGGAAGAGAGAGAGAGAAAGTCAGAAAGAGGTAAAGGAAGAGAGAGGGAGAGCAAGAGAGAGAGAAGCACAAAGACTCAGAGAGAAAGAGACTGAGCGGAAGAGACTGCGATTGAGGGAGAGAGAGACAATAAAGATGTGATACTCCCCATCCCATCCCACATGGTCTGTGCTCCATCGTTGGACTCCAACACATTCCCTCCATCAACTCGTCCATGGGGAAAAGATCCTGGAGAGGAACATTGGGGTGGGAATTGGAGAAAAGGGTCAGGACTGAGACAGAGAGAGGGGGATTCAGACTGGACTCTCTCTCACACACACACAATTTACACTGTAATCAGTTCCAATTCATCTGGGCACAGAGACTAAGACACAGAAACTCACCTTCACAAACCACTGCATGGAAAGAAAGAATGGAGTCTGATGTTGTCCTAATATATCCCAAAACTTGTCACTCAGAACATCCAGTCCACCCAAAATACAGCTCATCCAACCAGCTCTCAGCTTCCTCCATCTGGACACTGCCTGCCAGGTATGGGACAGTCCAAGGTGAGTCTCTGTGTAAACAGGGAATGGGGGAGGGAGGGATATTCCAGCCATATCCCAAATGGGCCAAGTGAACTTTAACAACTGGGAACATTTCACACAACAGTTGTGACCCATATTTACAGTTATATTTGTCAATGATTCTTTGTGCTTTATGTAATGCTGCTGTATTTCTGCATTACCCTGTACTCATTGGAAAACAAATCTTTCTTTACATTTACCACTTTAATGTTACAAGGGTTTACAAAGCTGGGAAATCGCCATTTAACACAAATTGTATGAACGATCTTCCACTTTTCAGCTCCAGTTTATATAAAGCTCAGCAATAAAGACCTCCACATTCTGACAAAGCGTTTTTACTGCTGCAATAAAGTGTCACTTGTTTCCCTTTGCTTCCTGACTATTTCAATCCTCTGCTCTCCTGGGGAATTCAGAGGGATTTTTGTCCATTATTTGTCCAAATTCAGGAGGTTTCAGCTCCTCTGCAGCAACTGTCCTGGAGAAATTAATTGCATTCAAAATCTTTCCCTCTTTTTTGAGACATGAGGAGAGACTGTTTACACTAGCAGAGGGTGAAACAAATAGGCAGGGAGTTATTATGGTCTGGAATTCACTGTCGGACAGGTTTCTGAGAGCACATTCAATATAAACTTTCAAGAGACAATTGGATCAAAACTTCAACTACTCTTAGTCATAGCAGAGAATATACCAGCAGAAAAAGAGAAGTGAGAGAGAGAGATGTCATAACGTTCGTGATCAAGAACGCAACACAACTTATATGGTTTTTATTTATAAATGACTGTTTGAGTTTTATTTGATCCTGTTGTTTAATTTATACATTACCATTAATTACTCAATATAATTTTCTAAACAGGAACGAGTTTCATGTTACAAGTGTTCACATAATAGAAAAATAGCCATTTTACAAAAGTTGCATTGAAATTATTTGATTCAGCATCTCAAGTTTACAATAAAGTAAATTCCTCAGACTTGTGGAAACTTTCAAAATGAGCAAGAGACTCTCCCATCAGCAATGTCTCAGCATCTCCATCTGCTGAAGTCCCTGCCTCACTGCAGTTAATGTTCCTCTCACCATCTCCATCTGCTGGTGTCACTGTCTCACTGCAGTTGCTGTCCCTCCCTCACCATCTCCATCTGCTGGTGTCCCTGTCTCACTACAGTTATTGCCCTGCTCACCATCTCCATCTGCTGATGTCCCTGCCTCACTGCAGTTACTGCCCCCTCCCACCATCTCCATCTGCTGGTGTCCCTGTCTCACCGCAATTACTGCCCCACTCACCATCTCCATCTGCTGGTGTCCCTGTCTCAGTGCAGTTACTGCCCCTCTCACCACCTCACATTCACTCCGATTTGCAGCTTTGTCCACTGGCTGCGGTTGTTGACAAGGTAACCACTAGGTGGCGCTGTACTGGCACAAGCGCAAACGTTCACTCTTCCAGTGAAACGTCAGGGTCTGCCCACGTTCAGGCGGCTGCCAGGACTAAAGATGGCGCCGGTCAAATAATCACAGAGGCGGGTGGAGGGTGGGAGGTGGAGCTGGGGGTCTGGGGGGAGGGGGAATGGGGGAATGGGATTTAGTTCCAGTGTTTGAAACCCTTCAGCTCTTTCTATGAGTTCACTAATTTAACAACGAGATTGAGAGGGTATTTCACCCCCTTCTTCAGCTCCTGTCTGAATTTAGTCTGGGTCACAATGTAAATACATGTGTTGGTGCAGGAACTGAGAATCTGCAGCATCTTTGATGTTTGTTCTGTGATAAAGAGAGGGTCAGTGTAGGAGGAATAATAATAAATATCTGTAATTCGCCTGTAAATGATAGACTCAACCTGGATCACCCATAATAGGATAAAACTGCCGGATATACTGAAGAGTAAAATAATTGATTTCCTGCGATTCTCCATCTCTGGGTCCTTGTGATTCTCTGCATCGCTGTGGCGCCGGAATCCCCTGCGGACTTTACTGGAGAATAAAATCCGTCTGACAGTCAGAACATTGAGCAGCAAAATCAGAAAGACCAGGTCACAAGGGGTTAAAATGCGGTCAAACAATTCAAATGCCCCCCATATGGGGGAAGTGAAGAAGCTCAGTTTATAAACACAACCCATGGGAACATTATCAATAATGTATTTTTGTTCCAGTGTAAAGTACCAGGGGAGAGACTCGAAACAGCCCAGCACACTCACTGTTCCCACAACCACAGCCGCCGTTTTCTCGCTGCAATATTTTGTTTTCAGCTTCTCACAACAAATGGCCACAAATCGATCAAAGGTGAAAGTGACTGTGAGCCAGACAGAAACAACTGTGGATGCAGAAAGCAGAATGGTAATGAGAGAACACACAGGAGTAATTCTCAGGAATGAATATGGGAAATAAATTACAACAATCCAGTACAATATGGGATCAGTGATAACGACCAGGAGATCAGACACTGCCATTCCCACCAGGTAGACACTGATACATTTGGAGAGACCGCACTTTCCTCGGGACAGGATCACAATCGCCACCAAGTTAACTGGAAGAGAGAGAGAAAAGGAAGCAGAGAAATTACTGATCAGACCTGGAGACAAAGCAGCAGTTTGACAGGATCTGGGCTGAAATTTCCAGCTTTGTTGCTGCATCGAGCAGTGAAAACTGATTCATTGACCCGGGCAGTGCTTTGTCACAGTGAAATGTTTGTAAACACAATTATTAATAATGAATTGGGAAATTGATGCAGAAAGTGAATAAAGTCAGCACCGGATCTACTGGAAGTACTGAGTGAGGATGGAGTGCCAGTGGGGGAATGAGAAGGGGCTTTACAGAGATGGAATCCAATGGGTTAATTGGGAATTTGTCTCCAGACTGTTTGTTGGGAAGTTTTGGGGAGAGCGGGATGTGTAGCTAGTTTGTTGCTTTGTGTTTCGGGAACAGACAGGGACTGTTCCCACATGGGAAAAGGCTAAAAACCGCAGCGCTGAGTTTGATTATCAGCCATGATCTAGAATGGTGGAGCTGGCGAGAAGTGCTGAATGGCCTCCTCCTACTCCCATGTTCCTGTATTCCTAGAAGGATGGACGAGGCAGCTGGAGGTGGAGGCAGTGAGAGAGATTGGGAGGGAGAGAAGGAAAAGGACATGTTGGAGCAGGAGGGGTGATTGGAGCAGATGGTTTGGGAAAGTGGATAAACTGAAGCAATGGATGAGGAGACTGAGGATTCAGTACAGTGAGAGGAGAGGCTGAGACTCACAGGGAGAGACTGCAGCAGAGTGTTAGAGGAAATCTAATCTATCGATCCCAGTGATACAACTCAATTCATACATTCAAACAATAATCCCTGTGGTTATTGGTGTTGGAGAACAGTTCATTGTTTATACAATATAGTCAATATATTTAGTTTGCACAGGCTATTAAATATAAATTTAAATATATTTCTGATATCAGCCTCGCTCTTTATTGAATTCAGCAGTCACAGCGATTTTAAAGTGCAGCATTTAAATAATGAATTGCCATCAGTGAAGAAATGATTTTATTCTATTTATTCAGTCACTAAGTAAGGAATAGGAACTTTCGACAAAACAAAATGAGGATCTGACAGAAATCAACACAGAGGATCAAGTCCAACAGGAAAATGAACACAATCTGACAACAGACAACTTCAACTCACAGTTTCTCTCACTAATTGTTCTGGACATTCTTGCACTTTATGATAGTGAATTATTTACACTGCTGCTTCTTTCTCTTTCTCTTTACTTCTGCCTATCTCTTTCCCACTGTTTCGTTCTCCCTGCTCCTTTTCTCCTTCCCTATCTCTCTGGAGTACTCACACCCTGCAAACTGTTAGCTAATGCTACTTTTCACATTTGATTTATTCCTAACATTCTGCGTCTGTGTTCTGTTCACCAGCCCCAGGTTCAATGATTCTATTCTCAGAGTCAGTTTGTTCAATGTTGAAACCTCTGTGAATAATTTAATGTATCTGCAGAACATCCAAGTCTCCACTTGTTCACCTACACTCTTCACTTCATCGACAGTACATGGAATAAAGAGGACTGAAAGCTACTTCCAGACAAACCTCACAATCATTGAAATTCCTTCGCCTGGAATTATAAAGTAATCTGTTAGAATGTGGGATTGTTTAATTAATAAAACAGCAACATCAGCGCTGCAACTGATAATCTACAGATAAATGGAAAGACTCTTGATTCCAACTGATAGAGTGAAAACCAGTAAAACATCACATCAATACTTTCTATTTTCCAATGTAGTCCAGTGACAGTGAAGGTCCACAGTGAAGCAGAGAAGGAGATGTGAAAGTGTCAGCAGCAAACTCAGTTCAGTAACCAGACCTCTGAAGCAGCGTCAGACACACACAAAATGAAATAATATTTGATAACTGTGATAATCAATAAACACATTGAAATCCCAGTTAAACTGAGCCATGTTATTGGGAAGGGAGGAAATTGTTCTGCCCCTTGTAACACTGAGACTGTGAGATGTCTCGTTATCAATCACTGCAAAAACAATCATAAAATTATTCCAGGACTGGTTAAATCCACATCATGAAACTGTTAAAAGCTCCTGATGGTCTGATTCTTATCCTAACCAAGATCTCTCCTTCAAATACATTCCATACACAGAATAATCCAGTAACAATGCCAGGGTTACTTAAAGCAATACCATTAAACACATAATGCAGCTCCTGCAAGAATGGAAATGTAGACAGTGGGGAGATTCCATCAGTAAATTGCTGGAAATGAGCTGGGGGATGTGTAACACACACATTGAGAAATAATACCGAGTACAGCAGCACAGTTAACATCGATTTACACCATTAACAGCTGAGTTACTGGCTTACCAGCAACTCCAATTGCTGCAAGTATAGGATAGTAAATGTCTTGTATCTGATACATTACTGGATATCCCATTTCTGTGAGAAGCAGAGACTTCTATTAGCCGGGAATTCACAGCTCCAGCAGGCACTCTGACCTGATCCATTCCAATGGGTCATGATTTATACAGGGGAAAAGTCTCCACTGACACGGTTATACCCCTGATCATTGCTATTAGTTACACTCACCTGAACAAACACATTACATCAGCAGCTTTGACTCTGGTGTAAATAATGTGGTGGATAAAACACAGTCATTTCAATGTCAATGACATTTTCTGAGTAAGACCTCTTTCGGGAATAAACCTGAAATCTGTACTGATGCGGCATGGCTGCTGCAATTACTAGTGGCTTCATTTATATTTTCCATATTATTGCATTGACCTTGTTCACTCCTGGCGTTTCTATTGTAAATGTAACTGATCTGTCTGCAGTGGACACTGAATCCAGGGACAAAAACATTCCTGCTTCATTCTGTTCCTGCCTTTTTCCAGTTAAAATGCGAACTTTGAGTCTCTGCATTGGGACCATGTTCAGGGTAACAGCCTAAAAACTACTGTGAGTGATATTGGGGGACGGACACAGTACATATCCATTAAGGAAGCAGTCGCATGGTGATAATATCACTAGTCAAGTAATCCAGAGGCCCAACCTAATGGCCTAGGGACAGAGACTCCAATCCCACCACAACAGGTGTACAGATTAGAGGGAGCTCGCCCTCAACGTATAAACGGGACGGCACTCCCTCTCTATGTATAAAGTGGACGGAGTTCCCTCTCTATGTATAAAGAGGAGGGAGGTCCCTCTCTATGTATAAAGTGGAGGGAGGTCCCTCTCCATGTACAAAGTGGAGGGAGCTCCCTCTATGTATAAAGTGGAGGGAGGTCCCTCTCTATGTATAAAGTGGAGGGAGCTCCCTCTCTACGTATAAAGTGTTTAATATTTTCAAACTGCAGTGACATTTAATGTTGTTGAAAAAATATTATCAGAAATTGACAAACTTTAGAAGCAGGGGAGAGGGGAGACAGGGTGTGAGCGGACCTTGACAGAACCTCAGTAGCAATCCCCATTATCTGCACAGTCCTGTATTGGGGGATGAATGTGAGAGTTTAGGGGGTGAGTGTTGATCAGTGTTTGATATTTTCAGACTGCAATGACGTTCCCAGCGAGGGCAAGAATTGCAGGTTCAAAATTAGCCAAGAAATGGATTAAAACATTTCTGTCCAAGGAGAGAGAGAGAGGGGAGAGATGTTGTGAGAGAGGCACAGGCACAGTGAAGGACTGAGGTGGAGAAAGAGGGAGAAGAAGATAGATGGAGAGACAGAGAGAAGTGGAGAGAGACAGACATGAGAGGGAGAGACAGCGAGAGGATGAGACAAGATGTAACAAAAAGTAACAATCCTCATTATTTGCCCAATCCTGTATTGGGTGTTTAGTGCGAATGTTTCACGAGTGAGTGTTGGTTGGATCAGTGTTTGATATTTTCACACTGCAGTGACCTTCCCAACAAGGCAGGTATAGAATAGAAGAGCAGGGAGGTTATGCTGAAACTGTATAACCCATTGGTTAGACCACAACTCGAGTACTGTGTGCAGTTCTGGTCACATCATTACAGAAAGGATGTAATTGCACGAGAGAGGGTACAGAGGAGATTTACGAGGATGTTGCCAGAACTGGAAAAATGAAGCTATGAGGAAAGATTTGATAGGCTAGGATTGTTCTCACTGGAACAGAGAACTCTGAGGGGAGATCTGATTGAAATGTGAAGGGCTTGGATAGAGTGGAGGTGAAGGGTCTATTCATCTTAGCAGAGAGCTCAGAGACGAAGGGACATAGACTTGAGGTGATTGGTAGAAAGATTAGAGGGGTGATGAGGAAAATGTTTTTCACCCAGAGGGTGGTGCCCAATTGTGAAATGATCGAGAATGCGATTAGTCAGATAGAAAATATATGGTAAGAGAAGCAAAAGTAACATGGAGAAAAACTTTTTCATGCAGTGAGTGCTTAAGGTCAGGAACAGGCTGCCTGAGAACGTGGTGGAGGCAAGTTTAATTGAAGCATTCAAAAGAGAATTAGACAGTTATATGAAAAGGAAGAATGTGCAGCGTTATGGGGAGAAGGCAGGGGATTGGAACTGAGTGACTTGCACTCTGGGAAAACCTGTGCAGAAATGATAGGACAGATGGAGGGATAGAGAGAGGCAGAGACAGAGAGAGAAGGAGAGAGTGGGAGAGACAGAGAGCGAAAGGCAGTTGGAGAGACAGAGAGAGAGAGAGAGGCAGCGATGGAAGGAGAGAGAGGGAGTGACAGGGAGGGAAAGACAGATGGAAAGACAGAGAGTGAGAGAGACAGAGATAGAAGGAGAGTATGGAGAGACAGAGAGGGAAAGACAGATGGAGGGACAGAGAGAGAGACAGGGAGAGAAATGGAGTGACCGGGAGGGAAGGACAGATGGAGGGACAGAGAGAGAGAGGCAGAGATGGAAGGAGAGAGAGGGAGTGATAGGGAGGGAAATACAGATGGAGGGACAGAGAGTGAGACAGAGAGAGAAGGAGAGAGATGGAGAGACAGAGAGGGAAAGACTGATGGAGGGACAAGAGAGAGAGACAGAGAGAGAGTGGCAGAGACAGAGATAGAAGTAGTGAGAGGGAGCGTCAGGAAGGGAAAGCCAGATGGAGGGACAAAGTTACAGCCAGAGAGAGAAGGAGATAGACGGAGTGACAGGGAGGGAAGGACAGATGGAGCGACAGAGAGAGAGAGACAGAGAGAGAAGGAGAGAGATGGAGTGACAAGGCAGGGAAAGACAGATGGTGGGACATAGACAGAGACAGAGAGAGAGGCAGAGATAGAGAAAGAAGCAGAGAGAGGGAGTGACAGGGGGTGGGGAAGATAGATGGAGAGACAGAGAGAGAGAGACAGCCAGAGAAGGAGAGAGAGTGAGAGACAGAGAGGGAAAGACAGATGGAGGAACAGAGAGAGAGAGAGGCAGAGATGGAAGGAGAGAAAGGGAGAAACAGACAGGGAAAGACAGATGGAGGGACAGAGAGAGAGACCGAGAGAGAGAGACAGAGACAGAGACAGAGAAAGAGGCAGAGATAGAAGGGGAGAGAGTGATTGACAGGGAGGGAAATACAGACGGAGGGACTGAGAGAGAGGAAGAGATGTAAGGAGAGAGAGGGATTGACAGGGAGGAAAGACAGATGGAGGGACAGAGAAGGAAAGTCAGATGGAGGGACAGAGAGAGAGACAGAGAGAGAAGGAGAGATTGGGAGAGACAGAGAGGGAAAGACAGACGGAGAGACAGAGAGAGAGACAGAGTTCTCTCCCGATGTTTCTGTCTCCATGCCTATCTCTTAAATGTTTGTGCACACAGCAGTGAAGGATTACATCAAATTAATTTCTCTTACATTCTGCCTTTCAATCGACCCCGTAATCTCTCTCTCTCTCCAACCCTGTCCCTCTCCACAGTACTCCCTCTGTCTGCAGATCTAACCCTCTCACCCTCTGTTTCTCTCCTCATGTCAGAGATAGCAGGAGGGAGAGACAGAGAGAGGAAGACAGAGAGAGAATGTTGAAGGAACTATACTCTATTCCAAAGCTGTGCTCAACCTGCTCTGGGAGTGTTTGATGGGCTACATGAATCGGTCGTGTCCAGTAATGTATCATGCTGTGAAGACGCACAGCTTGTTCAGTGTACAATGGGTCAAAGGAAATGATTCACTCCTGTTTGCTACTGGGAAGAGAGACTGACCTTAACATCAAGGCAGCGTTTGGCCGAGTATGACATCGAGGAGCCCGAGTAAAACTGAACTCAGTGGGAATCAGCTGGTTGGACTCATACCGAGCACAAAGGAAGATGGTTGTGGTTGTTGGAGGTCAATCATCTCAGTCCCAGGACATCACTGCAGGAGTTCATCAGGGTAGTGTCCGAGGCTCAACCATCTTCAGCTGAGATCCCAGGAGGAAATACTGAGCATGTCAAGCAGCATCTGCGGAGAGCAAAACTGAGTTAGTGATTCAGCTCGATGCTTTCCAGATTTCCAGCATCCACAGTATTTTGCCTCAGATAATAAAGCAATCCACAGCCACATGCACCAAGACCCAGACAATATTCAGGCTTGGGCCGACCAGTGGGAAGTAACATTCATGTCGCACAAGTGCCAGGCAATGACCATCTGCAACAAGAGAGAATCCAACCACCTCCCCTTGGCATTCAAAGCATTATCCCATCGCTGAATCACCCAGCGTCAACAACCTGGGGAAACATTGACATCAAACTTGACTGAACGAAACACATCAATAGTTTCTTCACCCAGTGGCTGGTGGGTGTCTGGAAGTCACTGCCTGAAAGGATTAGTATAAAATGGGTGGCTGATGGCCGGCACAGACTGGGCGGGCCGAAGGGCCTGCATAAGTGCTGTATCTCTCTGTGACTCGAAAGGATGGTAGAGGCAGAAACCATCATCACATTTAAAACCATCTCTTGGATATTCACTTCTCTATATTTAAAATGGGGAAGGAATAACTCTCCTCGTCTGCACTGCCCCATCAAACAATCCCAGAGAAGGTGCAGCCCAGTTTAGATGCAGAGTACAGTTCAGTTTAAACTGTCCCTCGAGTGTCGGATTAACCCGGGTCACTCACTTGCCTCAGTCACTGAGACGCTCCTGTATCACTTGCCTTAATGTAAGTGGATGCCGGGTTTGGGAGCAGGACAGGCACACGGGATTAGGACGAATGCTCATGTGGAGGATAAGCATCAGTAATCCCTCAGAGAATCAGAACAGACCATCGAGACTCAGAAAAGGAAACTTGTGTTGAATTTGTGAGTCTTGCATTGTGGAATGCTTTAGTATTTGGTGAGAATGTTGAGCCAGTGACATTTTGCCCCAGTGGGATGAATCGATACTACATGACTTTATTACAATAGTATGGTCCCGTGTGTACTGTAAATATGGACTGAAATGACTGAAATAACAATGTAACTGATCAATTTTCAGCTGAATTCTATGACGACAGTTAGAGTCAAAGAGTTATACAGCACAGGAAAAGGCCGTTTGGCCCATCGTGTCTGTGCCCACCATCAAGCACCTACCTATTCTAGTCCCATTCTCCAGCACTTCGCCCGGAGCCTTGCATGCTACGGCATTTCAAGTGCTCATCTGAATACTTCTTATCTGTTGTGAGGGTCCCTGCCTCTACCACCCCTTCAGGCAGAGCGTTCCAGATTCCAACAACCCTCTGATTAAAAAATCTTTTCCTCAAATCCCCTCTAAACCTTCTGCCCCTTGCCTTCAATCTATGCCCCATGGTTATTGACCCCTCCGCTAAGGGAAAATGTTTCTTTCCATCTAACCTTGCAATGCCCCTCATAATTTTGTACATCTCAATCAGGTCCCCCCTCAGCCTTCTCTGCTCTAAGGAAAGCAACTCCAGCCTTTTCAGTCTCTCTTCATAGCTGAAATGCTCCAGCCCAGGCAACATCCTGGTCAATCTCCTCTGCATCCTCTCCAGTGCAATCACATCCTTCCTATCGTGTGGTGCCCAGAACTGTACACAGTACTCCAGCTGTGGCCGAACCAGTGTTTCATACAGATCCATCATAACCTCCCTGTTCTTATATTCTGTCCCTCAACTAATAAAGGCAAGTATCCTAGAAACGTTCCTAACCACCTTGTCTACCTGCGCTGCAGCCTTGAGTGATCTATGGACAAGTACACCCAGATCCCTCTGACACTCGATACCTCATCTGGTCCTACCATTCATTGGATATTCCCTAGCCTTGTTAGTCCTTCCAAAATTCTATGTAACCTAACCTATGTATAATCTTTAATCTTGCAGTGCATGTGTATGTTTAATTTCTGAAAGCCAGACAGAGTAAAGCTGAACGTACTCCAAAAAACACCAGACTTTTGGCATTTATTACCTTATCGGGTCAAACCTGTCGTTATGTTGGACTGGACTTGTGAATAATTCTTTTTAAGTTGTTTTTCCAACGGTACGAGTGGAAATCGATTTGCAGCATCCCATCATATAATATATTTTGCTGTCTACATCACTGTGATCATGTCTGAATGCAGACATAAAATAGCCACAAATTTTGCTATTTATTTCGGGGCAGACAGGTGAAGTGTTTATTTTGTCTGTGATTTAACTCGACCCCAAATGATAACCAACATGGTGGAAGAGAGTGATAGACAGAGAGAGAGGAACAGAGGTAGAGTATCAGACAGATAGCGAGAGATAGAAATGGAGAGCGAACAGCGAGATAGTGAGGGATAGAGACAGAAGCAGAGAGATAGAAAGTGCCAGGAGACCCTGAGACGCATTAGACGCAGGGGGACGGGGAGACAGGCTGTGTGGGGACCCTGGGGTAACGTTACAGATAGAAAGGGTAGATGCAGGTAAGATATTTCACCTGGTTGAGGAGTCTGGAACCAGGGGACACAATTTCGAAATAAGGCGGAAGCCACTTGGGACAGAGATGAGGAGAAATTTCAATACTCAGAGGGTTGTGAATCTTAGGAATTCTCTATCCCAGAGGGCTGTGGAAGCTCAGTCATTGAGTATGTTTAAAGCAGAGATTGACAGATTGCTGAATACCAATGACATAAAGGGTATGAGGATAGTCTGGGAAAAACACATTGAAGTGGATGATCAGCCATGATAGTATTGAATGGCGGAGCAGGCTCTGTGGGCTGAATGGCCTACTCCTGTTCATATATTCCAAAGCTGTCGAAATAGTTTCTCGCAAACTATCCCATTAGAAAACCTTCATATCTCAACAACTTTGATCAAGTCACCTTGATCCTCCTAAATTCCAGAGAATTATTCCCAGTTTGTGTAATATCACCTTATAATTTAACCCTTGGAGTCCAGTTATCATTCTGGTAAATCTACACTGGACTCAAATGGACATGGACCCCTCAAGTCTCTTTGGACCTCCAGTGTTTCTATCTTTTCACCATTTATAAAGTACTCTGTTCTAGTCTTTTTAACTGACATTGAAATCTATCTACCACAGTTTTAACCATTCACTTCAGATATCTCTTTGCATTGTTCTACTTCCAGCTACATTGCTAACAGTGCTGCCTATTTTTGTGTCATTGGTAAACTTGGGTATGTTGCATTCTACCACATCATCTTAAAGCATGAATAAATACAGCAAAACTGAGACACACACGGGCTTTGCACAAGTAGACAGGAGTGAATCATTCCATCCTAGAGGTTTTTTAATTCCAGATTTAGGTATTTTTTTCAAAAAAACAAAATTCAAATTCACAACAGCCCAGCGTGGGATTTGAACTCCTGCTTTTTCAATCATCAGATCAGGCCTTCAAATTAAAACCCATAAAATGAGATTCATTTTCCTCCTGCTGTTGTCTGACTGACTGAGGTTTTGTATATTGTTACCTTCTCCTCTTCTTCCATGTGTCTGAGGTCTTTGAAGTTTGTCAGACATTGGTAAACTACTTCATGTGGTGTTCTGTAAATACCTTCAATTCTGTGTATCTGGAAGGGACACAATTCAAATTCTCACCTTATTGCATCAACCAAAACCTGCAGGTCCATTCAAACAACTCTATTCCCTGTCTCTGCAAAGACAGCTCGCACTTCCAAAATGCAGGAATGTCTGAATGGAAACAGCTTTTGACACATTTCCCAACATGTTTGCTAACACTTTTCAGGATGAAGCTAAATTCAACTCACAGATTCCAAGCGCCAAATTGAGCTTTTGGGTACAACAGGGAACATTGATGAAATCCCAGATCTCTCTGTCCTGTCACCCATTCTAACATTGTACCATTTAGTTTATATCACTCAGTCTTCCTTCCAAAATGCATCACTTCACATTTCTCAGCATTGAAGTTAACCTGCCCTGTGTCTGTCCAATGATAGGTTGGATAGTAAGCTGTCAAGAGGACATAAAGTGTCTACAAAGAGATTTTTATAGGTTAAGTGAGTGAGCAAAAAATTGTCAGATGGAATACAATGTGGGAAAATGTGAGCTTGTCCACTTTAGCAGGAAGAATAAAAATCAGCATATTATTGAAATGGAGAGAGACTGCAGAACTGTACGGTACAGAGGGATCTGGGTGTCCTGGTACATGAATCACAAAATGTTACCGTGTAGCTACAGCGAGTGATTAGGAAGGCAAATGGAATGTTATTGTTTATTGCAAGGTGAATAGAATATCAAAGTAGGGAAGTGTTGCTACAGCTGTACAGGGCATAAGTTAGACGACGTCTGCAGGATTGTGGACACTTTTGGTCTCCTTACTGAAGAAATTATATAATTTCATTCGAAGTAGTTCAGAGAAGGTTCACTGGGCTGATTCCTGGGATGAAGGGGTTATCTTATGAGGAAAGGTTGAACAGGTTGGGTCTATACCCACTGGACTTTAGAAGAATGAGAGGTGATCTGAGTGAAATATCTCAGGTCCCGAGGGGACTGGACAGGGTGGATGCTGAGAGGATGTTTCCCCTTGTTGGGGAGACTAGAACTAGGGGACACAGTTTAAAAATTAGGGACGTTCCATTTAAAATTGGGATGAGGAGAAATGTGTTTCTCTCAGATGGGGGTCGGTCTGTGAAATTCTCTTCCCCAGAGAGCAGTGGAGGCTGGATCATTGAATATATTCAAGGCTGAGTTCGATAGATTTTTGATCAATGAGAGAGTCAAGGGTTATGGGACACAGAAAGGAAAGTGGAGTTGAGTTCACAATCAGATCAGCCATTGAATGGCAGAGCAGGCTCGAAGGCAGAATGGCTTACTCCTGCTCCTAATTCATTTGTTCTTGTGTGTTCCAATTCACGAGACTGCCTCCATCCTCCTGAAGTCTGCTACTAGTCCCTTCCCTTTTATTACATTGCAGATGACACAAACATTGGCAAACATTGAAGTTATGCCCTGCAAACACAAGTCCAAGTCATTAGCATATATCAAAAAGAGCAGTGGTCCTAATATAAACCTCCACTGTATACCTCCCTCCAGTCTGAAACAACCAGCCAATGTCGTATCCACTCAGCCACAGTCCCTTTCATCCCTGGAGCACCAATCTGGCTAACTGGTCAATTAGGAGGCACCATTAAGTCCTCCCCATGAGGACCCTGGTCCCAGACCTCTCTGTTTGCACTCTCCCATCAACATTCTCCAGACAGGTAAAGCATGGATTAGTTATAGAGTAATGCTCCTTCTACACTGTCCCATCCAACAGTCCCAGGACAGGAACATCATGGGGTGGATACAGAGTGAATCTCACTCTACACTGTCCGATGGAGACAGAGAGAGAGAGAGACAGAAAGAGAGAAATAGAGGGAGATACAGACAGACAGGGTGTCTGAGAGTGAAAGAAGGATATTTAACATCAGACATCGGAAGATGAGGAGGCAATTTAACCCCTCGACCCTGTTCCAGCATTCAATGAGATCAGGGCTGATCTGTGATCTAACTAACACCATATATCCCACCTTTGCCCTTTATCTCTTAATACCTTTGGTTAACAAAAATCTATCATTCTCAGATTTAAAAATTCACAAGTGTCTCAGCGTCAATTGCTGTTTGTGGAAGAGAGTTCCAAACTGATACCACACCTGGTGTGTTGAAGTGTTTCTTCATTTCACTCCTGAAAGGTTTTGAGACGAAGTTTAGATTTTTAGACTATGCCCACAAGTTCTATCAATCACAGGTTTAAAAATTGACCAATAAGTCAGCATAAAATTTCCACAAACAATATCATGAGGGTGCGATGGTTCCCACAGTGGAATAGTATGCTGAATATTTAAAATGGAGACTATTCCTTCTGGATCATCAAAAGTGTCCGCCTGGGCCCCCACTTCATCTGCATTCCTCCCTCTCCTAATGTTTTTTTCTCTCCATACCTATCTCAAGTATGTTTGTGTACACAGCAGTGAAGGATTAAATCAAGTTAATATATATTACATTATCCTCCATCCAATTCAACAATCTCTTTCTCTCTCCAAGTTTGTCCCTCTCCACAGCCCTCGCTATGCCTTCATATCTAACCCTCTGTCCCTCTGTCTCTCTCCTAGTGTCAGTGATAGCAGAGAGAGAGACAGAGATAGAAGGATAGGGAGGGAGTGACAGGGATGGAAAGACTGATGGAGGGACTAAGTGAGAGACAGAGAGTGAAGGAGAGAGATGGAGTGATGGGGGATGGGAGGACATATGGAGAGACGGAGAGAAAGACAGAGTTGAAGGATAGAGAGAGAGTGACAGGGCTGGAAAGACTGATGGAGGGACGAAGTGAGAGACAGAGAGTGAAGGAGAGAGATGGAGTGACAGGGAGAGAAAGACAGATGGATGGACAGAGAGGGCGACAGAGATAGAAGGAGAGAGATGGAGAAACAGGGAGGGAAGGACAGATTGAGGGATAGACAGAAATAGACAGAGAAAGAAGGAGAAAGACGGAGAGACAGAGAGGGAAAGACAGATGGAGGGACAGAGAGAGAGACAGAGTGAGTGGCAGAGACAGAGATAGAGGGAGAGAGAGGGAGTGACAGGGAGGGACAGACAGATGGAAAGACATAGAAAGAGACAGAGATAGAAGTAGAGAGAGGGAGTGTTATGGAGGGAAAGACAGATGGACAGATAGAGAGAGAGAGACAGAGATAGAAGTAGAGAGGGAGAGAGACAGAGAGGGAAAGACAGATGGAGGGACAGAGAGAGAGGCAGCTAGAGAGAGAGAAGGAGAGAGAGAAGGAGAATGATGGAGAGAGGGAAAGACAAATGGAGGGGCAAGAGAGAAAGACAGAGAGAGAGGCAGAGACAGAGATAGAAGTAGTGAGAGGGAGTGTCAGGAAGGGAAAGACAGATGGAGGGACACAGAGACGGAGACAGGGAGAGAGATGGAGTGACAGGGAGGGAAGGACTGATGGAGCGATAGAGAGAGAGAGACAGAGATAGACGGAGAGAGAGGGAGTGACAGGGAGGGAAAGACAGATGGCGGGACAGAGAGAGAGAGACAGAGAGAGAGGCAGAGACAGAGAGAGAAGGAGAGAGACGGAGAGACAGAGACAAGGAGAGAGGGAGTGACAGGGAGGGAAAGACAGATTGAGGAACAGAGAGAGAGACAGAGAGAGAAGGAGAGAGAGGGAGTGACAGAGGGAAAGACAGATGGAGGGGCAGAGAGAGAGACAGAGAGAGGAGAGAGATGGAGAGACAGAGAGGGAAAGACAGATGGAGGGACAGAGTGAGAGACAGACAGAGGTAGAAGGAGAGAGAAGGAGTGTCAGGAAGGGAAAGACAGATGGAGGGACAGAGAGAGATGCAGAGAGAGAAGGAGAGAGAGGCAGAGACAGAGAGAGAAGGTGAGAGAGGGAGAGACAGGGAGGGAAAGACAGATGGAGGGACAGAGAGAGGCAGCTAGAGAGAGAGAAGGAGAGAGAGAAGGAGAATGATGGAGAGACAGAGAGGGAAAGACAAATGGAGGGACAACAGAGAAAGACAGAGAGAGTGGCAGAGACAGAGATAGAAGTAGTGAGAGGGAGTGTCAGGAAGGGAAGGACAGATGGAGGGATAGAGAGAGAGTGACAAGATAGAAGGAGAGAGTGGAAGTGACGGGGGGGGGAAGACAGATGGAAGGATAGAGAGAGAGAAGTTGAGAGATGGAGAGGCGGAGAGAGGGAGTGACAGAGAGGGAAAGGGAAATGGAGGAACAGAGAGCGAGACAGAGATAGAAGGAGACAGATGGAGAGACTGAGAAGGAAAGACAGATGGAGGGACATAGAGAGAGACAGAGAGAGAGAGACAGAGAGAGAAGGAGGGAGAGTGAGAGACAGAGATGGAAAGACAGATGGAGGGACGGAGAGAGATACAAAGGGAGAGGCAGAGAGAGAGGCAGAGAGAGAGGCAGAGAGAGAGAAGGTGAGAGCGGGAGAGACAGGGAGGGAAAGACAGATGGAGAGACAGACAGAGAGACAGGGATAGAAGGAGAGAGAGGGAGAGACAGAGAGGGAAAGACAGATGGAGGGACGGAGAGAGATACAGAGATAGAAGGAGAGAGAGGCAGAGACAGAGAGAGAAGGTGAGAGAGGTAGAGACAGGGAGGGAAAGACAGATGGAGAGACAGAGAGAGAGACAGAGATAGAAGGAGAGAGAGGGAGTGACAGAGAGGGAAAGACAGATGGAGGGACAGAGAGAGAGACAGAGAGAGAGGCAGAGGCAGAGAGAGACGGTGAGAGAGGGAGAGACAGGGAGGGAAAGACAGATGGAGGGATAGAGAGAGAGACAGAGAGAGAGACAGAGACAGAGAGAGAACGTGAGAGAGGGCGAGACAGGGAGGGAAAGACAGATGGAGAGACAGAGAAAGAGACAGAGATAGAAGGAGAGAGAGGGAGAGACAGAGAGGGAAAGACAGGTGGACGGACAGTGAGAGTGGCAGAGAGAGAGGCACAGAGAGAGGCAGAGAGAGAGAGAGAAGGTGAGAGAGGGAGAGACAGGGAGGGAAGGACAGATGGAGGGATAGAGAGAGAGACAGAGATAGGAGTGTGAGGGAGTGACAGAGAGGGAAAGGCAGATGGAGGGACAGAAAGAGAGACAGAGATGGAAGTAGAGAGAGGGAGTGACAGAGAGTGAAAGACAGATGGAGTGACAGAGAGAGAGAGAGAGAGAGAGACAGGCAGAGAGAGAAGGAGAGAGAGGGAGCGACAGAGAAGGAAAGACAGATGGAGGGACAGAGAGAGAGACGGAGAGAGAGTGGCAGTGACAGAGATAGAAGGAGTGAGAGGGGGAGACAGAGAAGGTCCTGGGGGGGTATCTAGATGGGTTGTCTTGTAACAGGGGGATGGGGAGAATTGGATGGGGTTCTGTTCCTGGGTATGGTGATAGTGAGGGTATTAGATGGGGGTCAGTTAACAGGAGATATCAGATAGGGGTCTGTAGATGAGGATTATTTAGATTGGGTGGGGGTCTGTACAAGGGGGAAATGTTATCCGGGGGGGGTGAAATATTGCAGGGGATAAAATTTGCATCGTGGATATAATATGCGGTTGGAGGAAATTTTGCAGCCGGGTGGCGTGAAATTGAGGGGGGGGAATTGCAGGGGAGGGGGACTAAATTTGCTGGGGGGATAATTTGCGGGGGGGGGGAATAAATGGCGGGGGCAAATTAATTGCGGGGGGGAATAAATTGCGAGGGGGGAATAAATTGTGGGGGGAATTTAATTGCGGGGGGAAATTAATTGTGGGGGGAAATTAATTGCGGGGGGGAAATTAATGCGGGGGGGGGATTATTGCGTGGGGGATATTGCTTGGGGGGGATATTATTGCGGGGGGTAATTGTTGGGGGATAATTGCGGGGGGGGAATAATTGCGCAGGTGGGGATAATTGCGGGGGTGGTGATAATTTCGGGGGTGGGGATAATTGCGGGGGTGGGGATAAATTGCGAGGGGGAATAATTGCGGGGGGATAATTGCTGGGGGGATAATTGCGGGGGGGGGGGTAACTGAGGGGGAGGATAATTGCGGGGGGGGTAATTGCGGGGGGATAATTGCGGGGGATAATTGCGGGGGTGGATAATTGCGGGCAGGGGGATAATTGTGGGTGGGGATAATTGCGGGGGGGATAAATTGCGGGGGGGTGTGAGAAAAAGCAAGAGAGTAAAGATAGAAAGAGAGAGAAAGAAGGAGCAAAAAGATAGATAGAGAAAGAAAGAGCGAAAGAAGGAGAGAAAAGAGATAAAGAGAGAGAATAAGAAAGATACAAAGAAGGGAGAGAAAAAGAATGAGAGAAAAGATAGAAACAAACAGTCAGAAATAGAGAAACGACAGAAAGTCAGAAACACAGAAAAGATCAAATCAGAAAAAAACAGAAATTCAGAAATAGAGAAAAGACAAAGTCAGAAATATGAAAAGAGAAAGTCGGAGAAATAGAGAAAAGACAAAGTCAGAAATACAGAAAAGACAAAGTCAGAGAAATAGAGAAAAGACAAAGTGAGACAAAAACAGAATCTCAGAAATAGAGAAAAGACAAAGTCAGAGAAATAGAGAAAAGACAAAGTCAGAAAAAGACAAACTCAGAAATAGAGAAAAGACAACGTCAGAGAAATAGAGAAAAGACAAAGTCACAAAAAAAGAAAAGACAAAGTCAGAAATAGAGAAAAGAGAAAGTCAGAAATAGAGAAAAGAGAAAGTCAGAAAAAGACAGAGTCAGAAATAGAGAAAAGACAAAGTCAGACAAAGACAGAAACTCAGAAATAGAGAAAAGACAAAGTCAGAAAAAGACAGAATCTCAGAAATAGAGAAAAGACAAAGTCAGAGAAATAGAGAAAAGAGAAAGTCAGAAATACAGAAAAGACAAAGTCAGAGAAAGAGAGAAAAGACAAAGTCAGAAAAAGACAGAAACTCGTAAATAGAGAACAGACAAAGTTAGAGAAATAGAGAAAAGACAAAGTCAGAAATCAAGAAAAGACAAAGTCAGAAACAGAGAAAAGAGAAAGTCAGAAATAGAGAAAAGAGAAAGTCAGAGAAATAGAGATAAAACAAAGTCAGAAATACAGAAAAGACAGTCAGAAAATAGAGGAAAGACAAAGTCAGAAAAAGACAGATTCAGAAATAGAGAAAAGACAAAGTCAGACAAAGACAGAAATTCAGAAATAGAGAAAAGACAAAATCAGAAAAAGACAGAAAAGACAAAGTCAGAAAAAGACAGACAGACAGAAATAGAGAAAAGACAATGTCAGAAAAAGACAGAAAGTCAGAAATACAGAAAAGACAAAGTCAGAGAAATAGAGAAATGACAAAGTCAGAAATACAGAAAAGACGAAGTCTGAAATACAGAAAAGACAAAGTCAGAAATACAGAAAAGACAAAGTCAGAGAAATAGAGAAAAGGCAGTCAGAAATAGAGAAAAGTCAAATTCAGAAATACAGAAAAGACAACAAAGAACAAAGAACAAAGATAATTACAGCACAGGAACAGGCCCTTCGGCCCTCCAAGCCTGCGCCGATCCAGATCCTCTCTCTAAACATGTCGCCTATTTTCTAAGGTTCTGTATCTCTTTTCTTCCTGCCCATTCATGTATCTGTCTAGATACATCTTAAAAGACTCCATCGTGCCCGCATCTACCACCTCCGCTGGCAATGCGTTCCAGGTGCCCACCACCCTCTGCCTAAAGAACTTTCCACGCATATCCCCCTAAACTTTTCCCCTTTCACTTTGAACTCGTGTCCTCTAGTAATCGAAACCCCCACTCTGGGAAAAAGCTTCTTGCTATCCACCCTGTCTATACCTCTCATGATTTTGTACACCTCAATCAGGTCCCCCCTCAACCTCCGTCCTTCTAATGAAAATAATCCTAATCTGCTCAACCTCTCTTCATAGCTAGCGCCCTCCATACCAGGCGACATCCTGGTGAACCTCCTCTGCACCCTCTCCAAAGCATCCACATCCTTTTGATAATGTGGCGACCAGAACTGTACGCAGTATTCCAAATGTGGCCGAACCAAAGTCCTATACAACTGTAACATGGCCTGCCAACTCTTGTACTCAATGCCCCGTCCGATGAAGGAAAGCATGCCGTATGCCTTCTTGACCACTCTATTTACCTGCGTTGCCACCTTCAGGGAACAGTGGACCTGAACACCCAAATCTCTCTGGACATCAATTTTCCCCAGGACTTTTCCATTTACTGTATAGTTCACTCTTGAATTGGATCTTCCAAAATGCATCACCTCGCATTTGCCCTGATTGAACTCCATCTGCCATTTCTCTGCCCAACTCTCCAATCTATCTATATTCTGCTGTATTCTCTGACAGTCCCCTTCACTATCTGCTACTCCACCAATCTTAGTGTCGTCTGCAAACTTGCTAATCAGACCACCTGTACTTTCCTCCAAATCATTAATGTATATCACAAACAACAGTGGTCCCAGCACGGATCCCTGTGGAACACCACTGGTCACACATCTCCATTTTGAGAAACTCCCTTCTACTGCTACTCTCTGTCTCCTGTTGCCCAGCCAGTTCTTTATCCATCTAGCTAGTACACCTTGGACCCCAAGCGCCTTCACTTTCTCCATCAGCCTGCCATGGGGAACCTTATCAAACGCCTTACTGAAGTCCATGTATATGACATCGACAGCCCTTCCCTCATCAATCAACTTTGTCACTTCCTCAAAGAATTCTATTAAGTTGGTAAGACATGACCTTCCCTGCACAAAACCATGTTGCCTATCACTGATGAGCCCATTTTCTTCCAAATGGGAATAGATCCTATCCCTCAGTATCTTCTCCAGCAGCCTCCCTACCACTGACGTCAGGCTCACCGGTCTATAATTACCTGGATTATCCCTGCTACCCTTCTTAAACAAGGGGACAACATTAGATTAAGATTAGATTAGATTAGAGATACAGCACTGAAACAGGCCCTTCGGCCCACCGAGTCTGTGCCGAACATCAACCACCCATTTATACTAATCCTACACTAATCCCATATTCCTACCAAACATCCCCACCTGTCCCTATATTTCCCTACCACCTACCTATACTAGTGACAATTTTTTATAATGGCCAATTTACCTATCAACCTGCAAGTCTTTTGGCTTGTGGGAGGAAACCGGAGCACCCGGAGAAAGCACACGCAGACACAGGGAGAACTTGCAAACTCCACACAGGCAGTACCCGGAATCGAACCCGTGTCCCTGGAGCTGTGAGGCTGCGGTGCTTACCACTGCGCCACTCCAGTCCTCCGGGACCTCACCCGTGTTTAAGGATGCTGCAAAGATATCTGTTAAGGCCCCAGCTATTTCCTCTCTCGCTTCCCTCAGTAACCTGGGATAGATCCCATCCGGACCTGGGGACTTGTCCACCTTAATGCCCTTTAGAATACCCAACACTTCCTCCCTCCTTATGCCGACTTGACCTAGAGTAATCAAACATCTGTTCCTAACCTCAACATCCGTCATGTCCCTCTCCTCGGTGAATACCGATGCAAAGTACTCGTTTCGAATCTCACCCATTTTCTCTGAGTCCAAGCATAACATTCCTCCTTTGTCCTTTAGTGGGCCACTCCTTTCTCTAGTTACCCTCTTTCTCCTTATATATGAATAAAAGGCTTTGGGATTTTCCTTAACCCTGTTTGCTAAAGATATTTCATGACCCCTTTTAGCCCTCTTAATTCCTCGTTTCAGATTGGTCCTACATTCCCGATATTCTTTGAAAGCTTCGTCTTTCATCAGCCGCCGAGACCTTATGTATGCTTCCTTTTTCCTCTTAGCTAGTCTCACAATTTCACCTGTCATCCATGGTTCCCTAATCTTGCCATTTCTATCCCTCATTTTCACAGGAACATGTCTCTCCTGCGCGCTAATCAACCTCTCTTTAAAAGCCTCCCACATATCACATGTGGATTTACCTTCAAACAGCTGCTCCCAATCTACATTTCCCAGCTCCTGCCGAATTTTGGTATAGTTGGCCTTCCCCCAATTTAGCACTCTTCCTTTAGGACCACTCTCGTCTTTGTCCATGAGTATTTTAAAGCTTACGGAATTGTGATCACTATACCCAAAGTAGTCCCCTACTGAAACTTCAACAACCTGGCCGGGCTCATTCCCCAACACCAGGTCCAGTATGGCCCCTTCCCGAGTTGGACTATTTACATACTGCTCTAGAAAACCCTCCTGGATGCTCCTTACAAATTCTGCTCCATCTGGACCTCTAACACTAAGCGAATCCCAGTCAATGTTGGGAAAATTAAAATCTCCTATCACCACCACCCTGTTGCTCTTACATCTTTCCATAATCTGTTTACATATTTGTACCTCTATCTCACGCTCGCTGTTGGGAGGCCTGTAGTACAGCCCCAACATTGTTACCGCACCCTTCCCATTTCTGAGTTCTGTCCATATTGCCTCACTGCTCGAGTCCTCCATAGTGCCCTCCTTCAGCACAGCTGTGATATCCTCTTTGACCAGTAATGCAACTCCTCCACCCCTTTTACCTCCCTCTCTATCCCGCCTGAAGCATCGATATCCTGGGATATTTAGTTGCCAATCATGCCCTTCCCTCAACCAAGTCTCAGTGATAGCAATAACATCATACTCCCAGGTACTAATCCAAGCCCTAAGTTCATCTGCCTTACCTACTACACTTCTTGCATTAAAACAAATGCACCTCAGACCACCAGTCCCTTTATATTCATCATCTGCTCCCTGCCTGCTCTTCCCCTTAGTCACACTGACTTCATTATCTAGTTCCTCCCAGGCTTTTGTTACTGCCTCCTTACTGTCAACTGACCTCAATTGGTTCCCATCCCCCTGCCACATTAGTTTAAACCCTCCCCAACAGCGTTAGCAAAAGCACCTCCAAGGACATTGGTTCCAGTCAGGCCCAGGTGTAGACCGTCCAATTTGTAATCGTCCCACCTCCCACAGAACCGGTCCCAATGTCCCAAAAATCTGAACCCCTCCTTCCTGCACCATCTCTCAAGCCACGCATTCATCCTGACTATTCTTTCATTTTTACTCTGACTATCACGTGGCACTGGTAGTAATCCTGAGATTACTACCTCTGAGGTCCTACTTTTTAACTTGGCTCCTAACTCCCTAAACTCTGCTTGTAGGACCTCATCCCGTTTTTTACCTATAGCATTAGTGCCTATTTGCACAATGACAACTGGCTGTTCACCCTCCCCCTTTAGAATGTTCTGCAGCCGATCTGAGACGTCCCTGACCTGTGCACCTGGGAGGCAACATACCATTCGGGAGCCTCGTTTTCGACCACAGAACCGCCTATCTACTCCCCTTACAATCGAATCCCCTACGACTATAGTCCTTCCACTCTTTTTCCCGCCCTTCTGAACAGCAGAGCCAGCCACGGTGCCATGGACCTGGCTACTGCTGCCTTCCCCTGGTGAGCCATCTCCCTCAACAGTATCCAAAACGGTATACTTGTTTTGGATGGAGATGACCGCAGGGGACTCCTGCGCTGCCTTCCTGCTCTTTCTCTGCCTTTTGGTCACCCATTCCCTTTCTCCCTCAGCAATCCTAATCTGCGATGTGACCAATTCACTAAACGTGCTATCCACGACCTCCTCAGCATCGCGCATGCTCCAAAGTGAGTCCATCCGCAGCTCGAGAGCCGTCATGCGGTCTAACAAGAGCTGAAGCTGGACACACTTCCTGCACGTGAAGGAGTCAGGGTCATCAGCCATGTCCCTGAGCTCCCACATTGAGCAAGAGGAGCATGATACGGGTCTGAGATCTCCTGCCATTTTTAATCTTAAGTTTAAACTTAGTTAAATGAAAAAGGAACGAAAAGTTTTTACCAATCACAATAAAACCAGAGAAATCGAAAAAGCCTTACCTTATAAACACCCCACCGAGTCCTTTTTTTTTTGGTTAGAGGAGGAGGGCGGGTGGGAGACACTACATGTGTGGTGTCTCGGGTTAAGAAACCGCCCAAATATATAGTGTTTTACTTACCCAGCAGCCCCCTGGCCTCCGCCGAAAAACAAAAGGAAATTAAATTTACTTTCAAACTGACTTTCCCAGCTGCTCACTCGCTCACTCTCTGCTCCCGAAAAAGCTGCTGCACTGAAAAGTCAGCAATACAGAAAAGACAAAGTCAGAAATAGAGAAAAGACAAAGTCAGAAATACAGAAAAGACAGCGTCAGAAATACAGAAAAGACAAAGTCAGAAATACAGAAAAGACAAAGTCAGAGAAATAGAGAAAAGTCAAAGTCAGAAATACAGAAAAGACAAAGTCAGAGAAATAGAGAAAGTCAAAGTCAGAAATAGAGAAAAGACAAAGTCAGAAATACAGAAAAGACAAAGTCAGAGAAATACAGAAAAGTCAAAGTCAGAGAAATAGAGAAAAGTCAAAGTCAGAAATACAGAAAAGACAAAGCCAGAGAAATAGAGAAAAGACAAAGTCAGAAAAAGACAGAAAGTCAGAAATACAGAAAAGACAAAGTCAGAAAAAGACAGAAAGTCGGAAATACAGAAAAGACAAAGTCAGAGAAATAGAGAAATGACAAAGTCAGAAATACAGAAAAGACAAAGTCAGTAATACAGAAAAGACAAAGTCAGAGAAATAGAGAAAAGACAAAGTCAGAAAAAGACAGAAAAGACAAAGTCAGAAAAAGACAAAGTCAGAAATATAGAAAAGACAAAGTCAGAGAAATAGAGAAAAGACAAAGTCAGAAATACAGAAAAGACAATGTCAGAGAAATAGAGAAAAGACAAAGTCAGAAATGGAGAAAGGTCAAAGTCAGAAATAGAGAAAAGACAAAGTCAGAAATACAGAAAAGACAACGACAGAGAAGTAGGGAAAAGTCAAAATCAAAAATACAGAAAAGACAAAGTCAAAAATAGAGAAAAGACAAAGTCAGAAATAAAGAAAAGACAAAGTCAGAAGTAGCGAAAAGACAAAGTCAGAAATACAGAAAAGACAAAGACAGAGAAATAGAGAAAAGTCAAAGTCATAAATACAGAAAAGACAAAGTCAGAAATACAGAAAAGACAATGTCAGAAATACAGAAAGGACAAAGTCAGAAATAGAGAATAGGCAATGTCAGAAATAAAGAAAAGACAACGTCAGAGAAGTAGAGAAAAGACAAAGTCAGAAATAGAGAAAAGTCAAAGTCAGAAATGGAGAAGAGACAAAGTCAGAAATACAGAAAAGACAACGTCAGGGAAGTAGAGAAAAGTCAAAATCAGAAATACAGAAACGACAAAGTCAGAAATAGAGAAAAGACAAAGTCAGAAATAGAGAAAAGACAAAGTCACAAATACAGAAAAGAAAAAGTCAGAAATAATGAAAAGACAGTCAGAGAAATAGAGAAAGTCAAAGTCAGAAATACAGAAAAGACAAAGTCAGAAAAACAGAAAAGACAATGTCAGAAATGCAGAAAAGACAAAGTCAGAGAAATAGAGAAAAGTCAAAGTCAGAAATACAGAAAAGACAAAGTCAGAGAAATAGAGAAAAGACCAAGTAAGAAAAAGACAGAAAGTCAGAAATACAGAAAAGACAAAATGAGAAAAAGACAGAAAGTCGGAAATACAGAAAAGACAAAGTCAGAGAAATAGAGAAATGACAAAGTCAGAAATACAGAAAAGACAAATTCAGAGAAATAGAGAAAAGACAAAGTCAGCAAAAGACAGAAAAGACAATGTCAGAAAAAGACAAAGTCAGAAATAAAGAAAAGACGAAGTCAGAGAAATAGAGAAAAGACAAAGTCAGAAATACAGAAAAGACAAATTGAGAAATACGGAAAAGACAAAGTCAGAAATACAGAAAAGACAAGTCAGAGAAATAGAGAAAAGACAAAGTCTGAAATAGAGAAAGGTCAAAATCAGAAATACAGAAAAGGCAAAGTCAGAAATACAGAAAAGACAAAGTCAGAAATAGAGAAAGGACAAAGTCAGAAATACAGAAAAGACAACGTCAGAAATACAGAAAAGACAAAGTCAGAAATACAGAAAAGACAAAGTCAGAGAAATAGAGAAAAGTCAAAGTCAGAAATACAGAAAAGACAAAGTCAGAGAAACAAAGAAAAGACAAAGTCAGAAATACAGAAAAGACAAAGTCAGAAATGGAGAAAACACAAAGTCAGAGAAATAGAGAAAAGGCAAAGTCAGAAATAGAGAAAAGTCAAAGTCAGAAATACAGAAAAGACAAAGTCAGAAATACAGAGAGGACAAAGTCAGAAATAGAGAATAGACAAAGTCAGAAATACAGAAAAGACAAAGTCAGAGAAATAGAGAAAAGTCAAAGTCAGAAATAAAGAAAAGACAAAGTCAGAAAAACAGAAAAGACAATGTCAGAAATGCAGAAAAGACGAAGTCAGAGAAATAGAGAAAAGACAAAGTCAGAAAAAGAGAGAAAGTCAGAAATGCAGAAAAGACAAAATGAGAAAAAGACAGAAAGACAGAAATACAGAAAAGACAAAGTCAGAGAAATAGAGATAAGACAAAGTCAGAAATACAGAAAAGACAAATTCAGAGATATAGAGAAAAGACAAAGTCAGAAAAAGACAGAAAAGACAAAGTCAGAAAAAGGCAAAGTCAGAAATAAAGAAAAGACAAAGTCAGAGAAATAGAGAAAAGACAAAGTCAGAAATACAGAAAAGACAAAGTCAGAAACACAGAAAAGACAAAGTCAGAAATACAGAAAAGACAAAGTCAGAAATACAGAAAAGACAACGACAGAGAAGTAGGGAAAAGTCAAAATCAAAAATACAGAAAAGACAAAGTCAAAAATAGAGAAAAGACAAAGTCAGAAATAAAGAAAAGACAAAGTCAGAAGTAGCGAAAAGACAAAGTCAGAAATACAGAAAAGACAAAGACAGAGAAATAGAGAAAAGTCAAAGTCATAAATACAGAAAAGACAAAGTCAGAAATACAGAAAAGACAATGTCAGAAATACAGAAAGGACAAAGTCAGAAATAGAGAATAGGCAATGTCAGAAATAAAGAAAAGACAACGTCAGAGAAGTAGAGAAAAGACAAAGTCAGAAATAGAGAAAAGTCAAAGTCAGAAATGGAGAATAGACAAAGTCAGAAATACAGAAAAGACAACGTCAAGGAAGTAGAGAAAAGTCAAAATCAGAAATACAGAAACGACAAAGCCAGAAATAGAGAAAAGACAAAGTCAGAAATAGAGAAAAGTCAAAGACAGAAATACAGAAAAGACAAAGTCAGAAAAAGAGAAAAGACAAAGTCAGAGAAATAGGGAAAAGTCAAAGTCACAAATACAGAAAATAAAAAGTCAGAAATAATGAAAAGACAGTCAGAGAAATAGAGAAAGTCAAAGTCAGAAATACAGAAAAGACAAAGTCAGAAAAACAGAAAAGACAATGTCAGAAATGCAGAAAAGACAAAGTCAGAGAAATAGAGAAAAGTCAAAGTCAGAAATACAGAAAAGACAAAGTCAGAGAAATAGAGAAAAGACCAAGGAAGAAAAAGACAGAAAGTCAGAAATACAGAAAAGACAAAATGAGAAAAAGACAGAAAGTCGGAAATACAGAAAAGACAAAGTCAGAGAAATAGAGAAATGACAAAGTCAGAAATACAGAAAAGACAAATTCAGAGAAATAGAGAAAAGACAAAGTCAGCAAAAGACAGAAAAGACAATGTCAGAAAAAGACAAAGTCAGAAATAAAGAAAAGACGAAGTCAGAGAAATAGAGAAAAGACAAAGTCAGAAATACAGAAAAGACAAATTATGAAATAGAGAAAAGACAAAGTCAGAAATAGAGAAAGGTCAAATCAGAAATACAGAAAAGGCAAAGTCAGAAATACAGAAAAGACAATGTCAGAAATAGAGAAAGGACAAAGTCAGAAATACAGAAAAGACAACGTCAGAAATACAGAAAAGACAAAGTCAGAAATACAGAAAAGACAAAGTCAGAGAAATAGAGAAAAGTCAAAGTCAGAAATACTGAAAAGACAAAGTCAGAGAAACAAAGAAAAGACAAAGTCAGAAATACAGAAAAGACAAAGTCAGAAATGGAGAAAACACAAAGTCAGAGAAATAGAGAAAAGACAAAGTCAGAAATAGAGAAAAGTCAAAGTCAGAAATACAGAAAAGACAAAGTCAGAAATACAGAAAGGACAAAGTCAGAAATAGAGAATAGACAAAGTCAGAAATACAGAAAAGACAAAGTCAGAGAAATAGAGAAAAGTCAAAGTCAGAAATAAAGAAAAGACAAAGTCAGAAAAACAGAAAAGACAATGTCAGAAATGCAGAAAAGACGAAGTCAGAGAAATAGAGAAAAGACAAAGTCAGAAAAAGACAGAAAGTCAGAAATGCAGAAAAGACAAAATGAGAAAAAGACAGAAAGACAGAAATACAGAAAAGACAAAGTCAGAGATATAGAGAAAAGACAAAGTCAGAAAAAGACAGAAAAGACAAAGCCAGAAAAAGGCAAAGTCAGAAATAAAGAAAAGACAAAGTCAGAGAAATAGAGAAAAGACAAAGTCAGAAATACAGAAAAGACAAAGTAAGAAATACAGAAAAGACAAAGTCAGAAATACAGAAAAGACAAAGTCAGAGAAATAGAGAAAAGACAAAGTCAGAAATAGAGAAAGGTCAAAATCAGAAATACAGAAAAGACAAAGTCAGAAATAGAGAAAAGACAAAGTCAGAAATAGAGAAAAGACAAAGTCAGAAATACAGAAAAGACAACGTCAGAGAAGTAGAGAAAAGTCAAAATCAAAAATACAGAAAAGACAAAGTCAGAAATAGAGAAAAGACAAAGTCAGAAAGACAGAAAAGACAAAGTCAGAGAAATAAAGAAAAGACAAAGTCAGAAATACAGAAAAGACAAAGTCAGAAATAGAGAAAAGTCAAAGTCAGAAATACAGAACAGACAAAGTCCGAAATACAGAAAGGACAAAGTCAGAAATAGAGAATAGACAAAGTCAGAAATACAGAAAAGACAAGGTCAAAGAAGTAGAGAAAAGTCAAAATCAGAAATACAGAAACGACAAAGTCAGAAATAGAGAAAAGACAAAGTCAGAAATACAGAAAAGACAAAGTCAGAAATACAGAAAAGACAGTCAGAAATAGAGAAAAGACAAAGTCAGAAATACAGAAAAGACAAAGTCAGAAATACCGAAAAGACAAAGTGAGAGAAATAGAGAAAAGTCAAAGTCAGAAATACAGAAAAGACAAAGTCAGAGAAATAAAGAAAAGACAAAGTCAGAAATACGGAAAAGACAAAGTCAGAAATGGAGAAAAGACAAAGTCAGAAATACAGAAAAGACAAAGGCAGAGAAATAGAGAAAAGTCAAAGTCGGAAATAGAGAAAAGACAAAGTCAGAAATACAGAAAAGACAAGGTCAGAAAGACAGAAAAGACAGTCAGTAATACAGAAAAGACAAAGTCAGAGAAATACAGAAAAGACAAAGTCAGAAATAGAGAAAAGACAAAGTCAGAGAAATAAAGAAAAGACAAAGTCAGAAATAAAGAAAAGACAAAGTCAGAAATACGGAAAAGACAAAGTCAGAGAAATACAGAAAAGACAAAGTCAGCAATACAGAAAAGACAAAGTCGGAAATACAGAAAAGACAAAGTCAGAAAGACAGAAAAGACAAAGTCAGAAATACAGAAAAGACAAAGTCAGAGAAATAAAGAAAAGACAAAGTCAAAAATAGAGAAAGGACAAAGTCAGAAATACAGAAAAGACAACGTCAGAAATACAGAAAAGACAAAGTCAGAAATACAGAAAAGACAAAGTCAGAGAAATAGAGAAAAGTCAAAGTCAGAAATACAGAAAAGACAAAGTCAGAGAAACAAAGAAAAGACAAAGTCAGAAATACAGAAAAGACAAAGTCAGAAATGGAGAAAACACAAAGTCAGAGAAATAGAGAAAAGGCAAAGTCAGAAATAGAGAAAAGTCAAAGTCAGAAATACAGAAAAGACAAAGTCAGAAATACAGAGAGGACAAAGTCAGAAATAGAGAATAGACAAAGTCAGAAATACAGAAAAGACAAAGTCAGAGAAATAGAGAAAAGTCAAAGTCAGAAATAAAGAAAAGACAAAGTCAGAAAAACAGAAAAGACAATGTCAGAAATGCAGAAAAGACGAAGTCAGAGAAATAGAGAAAAGACAAAGTCAGAAAAAGAGAGAAAGTCAGAAATGCAGAAAAGACAAAATGAGAAAAAGACAGAAAGACAGAAATACAGAAAAGACAAAGTCAGAGAAATAGAGATAAGACAAAGTCAGAAATACAGAAAAGACAAATTCAGAGATATAGAGAAAAGACAAAGTCAGAAAAAGACAGAAAAGACAAAGTCAGAAAAAGGCAAAGTCAGAAATAAAGAAAAGACAAAGTCAGAGAAATAGAGAAAAGACAAAGTCAGAAATACAGAAAAGACAAAGTCAGAAACACAGAAAAGACAAAGTCAGAAATACAGAAAAGACAAAGTCAGAAATACAGAAAAGACAACGACAGAGAAGTAGGGAAAAGTCAAAATCAAAAATACAGAAAAGACAAAGTCAAAAATAGAGAAAAGACAAAGTCAGAAATAAAGAAAAGACAAAGTCAGAAGTAGCGAAAAGACAAAGTCAGAAATACAGAAAAGACAAAGACAGAGAAATAGAGAAAAGTCAAAGTCATAAATACAGAAAAGACAAAGTCAGAAATACAGAAAAGACAATGTCAGAAATACAGAAAGGACAAAGTCAGAAATAGAGAATAGGCAATGTCAGAAATAAAGAAAAGACAACGTCAGAGAAGTAGAGAAAAGACAAAGTCAGAAATAGAGAAAAGTCAAAGTCAGAAATGGAGAATAGACAAAGTCAGAAATACAGAAAAGACAACGTCAAGGAAGTAGAGAAAAGTCAAAATCAGAAATACAGAAACGACAAAGCCAGAAATAGAGAAAAGACAAAGTCAGAAATAGAGAAAAGTCAAAGACAGAAATACAGAAAAGACAAAGTCAGAAAAAGAGAAAAGACAAAGTCAGAGAAATAGGGAAAAGTCAAAGTCACAAATACAGAAAATAAAAAGTCAGAAATAATGAAAAGACAGTCAGAGAAATAGAGAAAGTCAAAGTCAGAAATACAGAAAAGACAAAGTCAGAAAAACAGAAAAGACAATGTCAGAAATGCAGAAAAGACAAAGTCAGAGAAATAGAGAAAAGTCAAAGTCAGAAATACAGAAAAGACAAAGTCAGAGAAATAGAGAAAAGACCAAGGAAGAAAAAGACAGAAAGTCAGAAATACAGAAAAGACAAAATGAGAAAAAGACAGAAAGTCGGAAATACAGAAAAGACAAAGTCAGAGAAATAGAGAAATGACAAAGTCAGAAATACAGAAAAGACAAATTCAGAGAAATAGAGAAAAGACAAAGTCAGCAAAAGACAGAAAAGACAATGTCAGAAAAAGACAAAGTCAGAAATAAAGAAAAGACGAAGTCAGAGAAATAGAGAAAAGACAAAGTCAGAAATACAGAAAAGACAAATTATGAAATAGAGAAAAGACAAAGTCAGAAATAGAGAAAGGTCAAATCAGAAATACAGAAAAGGCAAAGTCAGAAATACAGAAAAGACAATGTCAGAAATAGAGAAAGGACAAAGTCAGAAATACAGAAAAGACAACGTCAGAAATACAGAAAAGACAAAGTCAGAAATACAGAAAAGACAAAGTCAGAGAAATAGAGAAAAGTCAAAGTCAGAAATACTGAAAAGACAAAGTCAGAGAAACAAAGAAAAGACAAAGTCAGAAATACAGAAAAGACAAAGTCAGAAATGGAGAAAACACAAAGTCAGAGAAATAGAGAAAAGACAAAGTCAGAAATAGAGAAAAGTCAAAGTCAGAAATACAGAAAAGACAAAGTCAGAAATACAGAAAGGACAAAGTCAGAAATAGAGAATAGACAAAGTCAGAAATACAGAAAAGACAAAGTCAGAGAAATAGAGAAAAGTCAAAGTCAGAAATAAAGAAAAGACAAAGTCAGAAAAACAGAAAAGACAATGTCAGAAATGCAGAAAAGACGAAGTCAGAGAAATAGAGAAAAGACAAAGTCAGAAAAAGACAGAAAGTCAGAAATGCAGAAAAGACAAAATGAGAAAAAGACAGAAAGACAGAAATACAGAAAAGACAAAGTCAGAGATATAGAGAAAAGACAAAGTCAGAAAAAGACAGAAAAGACAAAGCCAGAAAAAGGCAAAGTCAGAAATAAAGAAAAGACAAAGTCAGAGAAATAGAGAAAAGACAAAGTCAGAAATACAGAAAAGACAAAGTAAGAAATACAGAAAAGACAAAGTCAGAAATACAGAAAAGACAAAGTCAGAGAAATAGAGAAAAGACAAAGTCAGAAATAGAGAAAGGTCAAAATCAGAAATACAGAAAAGACAAAGTCAGAAATAGAGAAAAGACAAAGTCAGAAATAGAGAAAAGACAAAGTCAGAAATACAGAAAAGACAACGTCAGAGAAGTAGAGAAAAGTCAAAATCAAAAATACAGAAAAGACAAAGTCAGAAATAGAGAAAAGACAAAGTCAGAAAGACAGAAAAGACAAAGTCAGAGAAATAAAGAAAAGACAAAGTCAGAAATACAGAAAAGACAAAGTCAGAAATAGAGAAAAGTCAAAGTCAGAAATACAGAACAGACAAAGTCAGAAATACAGAAAGGACAAAGTCAGAAATAGAGAATAGACAAAGTCAGAAATACAGAAAAGACAAGGTCAAAGAAGTAGAGAAAAGTCAAAATCAGAAATACAGAAACGACAAAGTCAGAAATAGAGAAAAGACAAAGTCAGAAATACAGAAAAGACAAAGTCAGAAATACAGAAAAGACAGTCAGAAATAGAGAAAAGACAAAGTCAGAAATACAGAAAAGACAAAGTCAGAAATACCGAAAAGACAAAGTGAGAGAAATAGAGAAAAGTCAAAGTCAGAAATACAGAAAAGACAAAGTCAGAGAAATAAAGAAAAGACAAAGTCAGAAATACGGAAAAGACAAAGTCAGAAATGGAGAAAAGACAAAGTCAGAAATACAGAAAAGACAAAGGCAGAGAAATAGAGAAAAGTCAAAGTCGGAAATAGAGAAAAGACAAAGTCAGAAATACAGAAAAGACAAGGTCAGAAAGACAGAAAAGACAGTCAGTAATACAGAAAAGACAAAGTCAGAGAAATACAGAAAAGACAAAGTCAGAAATAGAGAAAAGACAAAGTCAGAGAAATAAAGAAAAGACAAAGTCAGAAATAAAGAAAAGACAAAGTCAGAAATACGGAAAAGACAAAGTCAGAGAAATACAGAAAAGACAAAGTCAGCAATACAGAAAAGACAAAGTCGGAAATACAGAAAAGACAAAGTCAGAAAGACAGAAAAGACAAAGTCAGAAATACAGAAAAGACAAAGTCAGAGAAATAAAGAAAAGACAAAGTCAAAAATAGAGAAAAGACAAAGTCAGAAATACACAAAAGACAAAGTCAGAAATAGAGAAATGTCAAAGTCAGAAATACAGAAAAGACAATGTCAGAAAAAGACAGAAAATCAGAAATACAGAAAATAGAAAGTCAGAGAAATAGAGAAAAGACAAAGTCAGAAAAAGACAGAAAAGACAAAGTCGGAAAAAGACAGAAAAGACAAAGTCAGAAAAAGACAGAAAAGACAAAGTCAGAGAAATAGAGAAAAGTCAAAGTCAGAAATACAGAAAAGACAAAGTCAGAAATAGAGAAAAGAAAAAGTCAGAAATACACAAAAGACAAAGTCAGAGAAATAGAGAAAAGTCAGTCAGAAATACAGAAAAGACGAAGTAAGAGAAATAAGGAAAAGACAAAGTCAGAAATACAGAAAAGACAATGTCAGAAAGACAGAAAAGACAAAGTCAGAAATACAGAAAAGACAAAGTCAGAGAATTACAGAAAAGACAAAGTCAGAAATACAGAAAAGACAAAGTCAGAAATACAGAAAAGACAAAGTCAGAAATAGAGAAAAGTCAAAGTCAGAAATACAGAAAAGACAATGTCAGGAAAAGACAGAAAATCAGAAATACAGAAAATAGAAAGTCAGAGAAATAGAGAAAAGACAAAGTCAGAAAAAGACAGAAAAGACAAAGTCGGAAAAAGACAGAAAAGACAAAGTCAGAGAAATAGAGAAAAGTCAAAGTCAGAAATACAGAAAAGACAAAGTCAGAAATAGAGAAAAGACAAAGTCAGAAATACACAAAAGACAAAGTCAGAGAAATAGAGAAAAGTCAAAGTCAGAAATACAGAAAAGACAAAGTCAGAAATAGAGAAAAGACAAAGTCAGAAATACAGAAAAGACAACGTCAGAGAAGTAGAGAAAAGTCGAAATCAAAAATACAGAAAAGACAAAGTCAGAAATAGAGAAAAGACAAAGTCAGAGAAATAAAGAAAAGACAAAGTCAGAAATACAGAAAAGACAAAGTCAGAAATAGAGAAAAGTCAAAGTCAGAAATACAGACCAGATAAAGTCAGAAATACAGAAAGGACAAAGTCAGAAATAGAGAATAGACAAAGTCAGAAATACAGAAAAGACAAGGTCAAAGAAGTAGAGAAAAGTCAAAATCAGAAATACAGAAACGACAAAGTCAGAAATAGAGAAAAGACAAAGTCAGAAATACAGAAAAGACAAAGTCAGAAATACAGAAAAGACAGTCAGAAATAGAGAAAAGACAAAGTCAGAAATACAGAAAAGACAAAGTCAGAAATACCGAAAAGACAAAGTGAGAGAAATAGAGAAAAGTCAAAGTCAGAAATACAGAAAAGACAAAATCAGAGAAATAAAGAAAAGACAAAGTCAGAAATACGGAAAAGACAAAGTCAGAAATGGAGAAAAGACAAAGTCAGAAATACAGAAAAGACAAAGGCAGAGAAATAGAGAAAAGTCAAAGTCGGAAATAGAGAAAAGACAAAGTCAGAAATACAGAAAAGACAAAGTCAGAGAAATACAGAAAAGACAACGTCAGAAATAGAGAAAAGACAAAGTCAGAGAAATAAAGAAAAGACAAAGTCAGAAATAAAGAAAAGACAAAGTCAGAAATACGGAAAAGACAAAGTCAGAGAAATACAGAAAAGACAAAGTCAGCAATACAGAAAAGACAAAGTCGGAAATACTGAAAAGACAAAGTCAGAAAGACAGAAAAGACAAAGTCAGAAATATAGAAAAGACAAAGTCAGAGAAATAAAGAAAAGACAAAGTCAAAAATAGAGAAAAGACAAAGTCAGAAATACACAAAAGACAAAGTCAGAAATAGAGAAATGTCAAAGTCAGAAATACAGAAAAGACAATGTCAGAAAAAGACAGAAAATCAGAAATACAGAAAATAGAAAGTCAGAGAAATAGAGAAAAGACAAAGTCAGAAAAAGACAGAAAAGACAAAGTCGGAAAAAGACAGAAAAGACAAAGTCAGAAAAAGACAGAAAAGACAAAGTCAGAGAAATAGAGAAAAGACAAAGTCAGAAATACACAAAAGACAAAGTCAGAGAAATAGAGAAAAGTCAGTCAGAAATACAGAAAAGACGAAGTAAGAGAAATAAGGAAAAGACAAAGTCAGAAATACAGAAAAGACAATGTCAGAAAGACAGAAAAGATAAAGTCGGAAACACAGAAAAGACAAAGTCAGAGAATTACAGAAAAGACAAAGTCAGAAATACAGAAAAGACAAAGTCAGAAATAGAGAAAAGTCAAAGTCAGAAATACATAAAAGACAATGTCAGAAAAAGACAAAAGACAAAGTCAGAAATACACAAAAGACAAAGTCAGAGAAATAGAGAAAAGTCAGTCAGAAATTCAGAAAAGACGAAGTAAGAGAAATAAGGAAAAGACAAAGTCAGAAATACAGAAAAGACAAAGTCAGAAATAGAGAAAAGACAAAGTCAGAAATACAGAAAAGACAACGTCAGAGAAGTAGAGAAAAGTCAAAATCAAAAATACAGAAAAGACAAAGTCAGAAATAGAGAAAAGACAAAGTCAGAAAGACAGAAAAGACAAAGTCAGAGAAATAAAGAAAAGACAAAGTCAGAAATATAGAAAAGACAAAGTCAGAAATACAGACCAGATAAAGTCAGAAATACAGAAAGGACAAAGTCAGAAATAGAGAATAGACAAAGTCAGAAATACAGAAAAGACAAGGTCAAAGAAGTAGAGAAAAGTCAAAATCAGAAATACAGAAACGACAAAGTCAGAAATAGAGAAAAGACAAAGTCAGAAACACAGAAAAGACAAAGTCAGATAATTACAGAAAAGACAAAGTCAGAAATACAGAAAAGACAAAGTCAGAAATACAGAAAAGACAAAGTCAGAAATAGAGAAAAGTCAAAGTCAGAAATACATAAAAGACAATGTCTGAAAAAGACAGAAAATCAGAAATACAGAAAATAGAAAGTCAGAGAAATAGAGAAAAGACAAAGTCAGAAAAAGACAGAAAAGACAAAGTCGGAAAAAGACAGAAAAGACAAAGTCAGAAAAAGACAGAAAAGACAAAGTCAGAGAAATAGAGAAAAGTCAAAGTCAGAAATAGAGAAAAGTCAAAGTCAGAAATAGAGAAAAGACAAAGTCAGAAATACACAAAAGACAAAGTCAGAGAAATAGAGAAAAGTCAGTCAGAAATTCAGAAAAGACGAAGTAAGAGAAATAAGGAAAAGACAAAGTCAGAAATACAGAAAAGACAATATCAGAAAGACAGAAAAGACAAAGTCAGAAATACAGAAAAGACAAAGTCAGAGAATTACAGAAAAGACAAAGTCAGAAATACAGAAAAGACAAAGTCAGAAATACAGAAAAGACAAAGTCAGAAATAGAGAAAAGTCAAAGTCAGAAATACAGAAAAGACAAAGGCAGAAAAAGACAGAAATACAGAAATACAGAAAAGACAAAGTCAGAGAAATATAGAAAAGACAAAGTCAGAAATACAGAAAAGTCAAAGTCAGATAAAGACAGAAAAGACAAAGTCGGAAAAAGACAGAGAAGACAAAGTCAGAAAAAGACAGAAAGTCAGAAATGCATAAAAGACAAAGTCACAGAAATAGAGAAAAGTCAAAGTCAGAAATACAAAAAAGAACAAAGTCAGAAATATAGAAAACACAAAGTCAGAAATAGAGAAAAGCCAAAGACAGAAATACAGAAAAGACAAAGTCAGAGAAATAGAGAAAAGTCAAAGTCTGAAATACAGAAAAGACAAAGTCAGAAAAAGACAGAAAAGACAAAGTCAGAGAAATAGAGAAAAGTCAAAGTCAGAAATAGAGAAAAGACAAAGTCAGAAATACACAAAAGACAAAGTCAGAGAAATAGAGAAAAGTCAGTCAGAAATTCAGAAAAGACGAAGGAAGAGAAATAAGGAAAAGACAAAGTCAGAAATACAGAAAAGACAATATCAGAAAGACAGAAAAGACAAAGTCAGAAATACAGAAAAGACAAAGTCAGAGAATTACAGAAAAGACAAAGTCAGAAATACAGAAAAGACAAAGTCAGAAATACAGAAAAGAACAAAGTCAGAAATATAGAAAATACAAAGTCAGAAATAGAGAAAATCCAAAGACAGAAATACAGAAAAGACAAAGTCAGAGAAATAGAGAAAAGTCAAAGTCTGAAATACAGAAAAGACAAAGTCAGAAAAAGACAGAAAAGACAAAGTCAGAGAAATAGAGAAAAGTCAAAGTCAGAAATAGAGAAAAGACAAAGTCAGAAATACACAAAAGACAAAGTCAGAGAAATAGAGAAAAGTCAGTCAGAAATTCAGAAAAGACGAAGGAAGAGAAATAAGGAAAAGACAAAGTCAGAAATACAGAAAAGACAATATCAGAAAGACAGAAAAGACAAAGTCAGAGAATTACAGAAAAGACAAAGTCAGAAATACAGAAAAGACAAAGGCAGAAAAAGACAGAAATACAGAAATACAGAAAAGACAAAGTCAGAGAAATATAGAAAAGACAAAGTCAGAAATACAGAAAAGTCAAAGTCAGATAAAGACAGAAAAGACAAAGTCGGAAAAAGACAGAGAAGACAAAGTCAGAAAAAGACAGAAAGTCAGAAATGCATAAAAGACAAAGTCACAGAAATAGAGAAAAGTCAAAGTCAGAAATACAAAAAAGAACAAAGTCAGAAATATAGAAAACACAAAGTCAGAAATAGAGAAAAGCCAAAGACAGAAATACAGAAAAGACAAAGTCAGAGAAATAGGGAAAAGACAAAGTCAGAAATAGATAAAAGGCAAAGTCAGAAATACAGAAAAGACAAAGTCTGAAATTCAGATAAGACAAAGTCAGAAATACAGAAAAGACAAAGTCAGAAATACAGAAAAGCCAAAGTCAGAGAAATAGAGAAAAGTCAAAGTCTGAAATACAGAAAAGACAAAGTCAGAAAAAGACAGAAAAGACAAAGTCAGAAAAAGACAGAAAAGACAACGTCAGAGAAATAGAGAAAATTCAAAGTCAGAAATACAGAAAAGACCAAGTCAGAAAAAGTCTGAAAAGACAAAGTCAGAAATACACAAAAGACAAAGTCAGAAATAGAGAAATGTCAAAGTCAGAAATACAGAAAAGACAGTCAGAAAAAGACAGAAAAGACAAAGTCAGAAAAAGACAGAAAAGACAAAGTCTGAAAAATAGATAAAAGTCAAAGTCAGAAATACAGAAAAGACAAAGTCAGAAAAAGACAGAAAAGACAAAGTCAGAGAAATAGAGAAAAGTCAAAGTCAGAAATACAGAAAAGACAAAGTCAGAAATAGAGAAAAGACAAAGTCAGAAATACACAAAAGACAAAGTCAGAGAAATAGAGAAAAGTCAGTCAGAAATACAGAAAAGACGAAGTAAGAGAAATAAGGAAAAGACAAAGTCAGAAATACAGAAAAGACAATGTCAGAAAGACAGAAAAGACAAAGTCAGAAACACAGAAAAGACAAAGTCAGAAATACAGAAAAGACAAAGTCAGAAATAGAGAAAAGTCAAAGTCAGAAATACATAAAAGACAATGTCAGAAAAAGACAGAAAATCAGAAATACAGAAAATAGAAAGTCAGAGAAATAGAGAAAAGACAAAGTCAGAAAAAGACAGAAAAGGCAAAGTCGGAAAAAGACAGAAAAGACAAAGTCAGAAAAAGACAGAAAAGACAAAGTCAGAGAAATAGAGAAAAGTCAAAGTCAGAAATAGAGAAAAGTCAAAGTCAGAAATAGAGAAAAGACAAAGTCAGAAATACACAAAAGACAAAGTCAGAGAAATAGAGAAAAGTCAGTCAGAAATTCAGAAAAGACGAAGTAAGAGAAATAAGGAAAAGACAAAGTCAGAAATACAGAAAAGACAATATCAGAAAGACAGAAAAGACAAAGTCAGAAATACAGAAAAGACAAAGTCAGAGAATTACAGAAAAGACAAAGTCAGAAATACAGAAAAGACAAAGTCAGAAATACAGAAAAGACAAAGTCAGAAATAGAGAAAAGTCAAAGTCAGAAATACAGAAAAGACAAAGGCAGAAAAAGACAGAAATACAGAAATACAGAAAAGACAAAGTCAGAGAAATATAGAAAAGACAAAGTCAGAAATACAGAAAAGTCAAAGTCAGATAAAGACAGAAAAGACAAAGTCGGAAAAAGACAGAGAAGACAAAGTCAGAAAAAGACAGAAAGTCAGAAATGCATAAAAGACAAAGTCACAGAAATAGAGAAAAGTCAAAGTCAGAAATACAAAAAAGAACAAAGTCAGAAATATAGAAAACACAAAGTCAGAAATAGAGAAAAGCCAAAGACAGAAATACAGAAAAGACAAAGTCAGAGAAATAGGGAAAAGACAAAGTCAGAAATAGATAAAAGGCAAAGTCAGAAATACAGAAAAGACAAAGTCTGAAATTCAGATAAGACAAAGTCAGAAATACAGAAAAGACAAAGTCAGAAATACAGAAAAGCCAAAGTCAGAGAAATAGAGAAAAGTCAAAGTCTGAAATACAGAAAAGACAAAGTCAGAAAAAGACAGAAAAGACAAAGTCAGAAAAAGACAGAAAAGACAACGTCAGAGAAATTGAGAAAAGTCAAAGTCAGAAATACAGAAAAGACCAAGTCAGAAAAAGTCTGAAAAGACAAAGTCAGAAAAAGACAGAAAAGACAAAGTCAGAAATAGAGAAAAGACAAAGTCAGAAATACACAAAAGACAAAGTCAGAAATACAGAAAAGACAAAGTCAGAAATACAGAAAAGACAAAGTCAGAAATAGAGAAAAGACAAAGTCAGAAATACAGAAAAGACAAAGTCAGAAATACAGAAAAGACAAAGTCAGCAATACAGAAAAGACAAAGTCAGAAAGACAGAAAAGACAAAGTCAGAAATACAGAAAAGACAAAGTCAGAGAAATAAAGAAAAGACAAAGTCAGAAATAGAGAAATGTCAAAGTCAGAAATACAGAAAGGACATTGTCAGAAAAAGACAGAAAATAAGAAATACAGAAAATACAAAGTCAGAGAAATAGAGAAAAGACAAAGTCAGAAAAAGACAGAAAAGACAAAGTCAGAGAAATAAAGAAAAGACAAAGTCAAAAATAGAGAAAAGACAAAGTCAGAAATACACAAAAGACAAAGTCAGAAATAGAGAAATGTCAAAGTCAGAAATACAGAAAAGACAATGTCAGAAAAAGACAGAAAATCAGAAATACAGAAAATAGAAAGTCAGAGAAATAGAGAAAAGACAAAGTCAGAAAAAGACAGAAAAGACAAAGTCGGAAAAAGACAGAAAAGACAAAGTCAGAAAAAGACAGAAAAGACAGTCAGAGAAATAGAGAAAAGTCAAAGTCAGAAATACAGAAAAGACAAAGTCAGAAATAGAGAAAAGACAAAGTCAGAAATACACAAAAGACAAAGTCAGAGAAATAGAGAAAAATCAGTCAGAAATACAGAAAAGACGAAGTAAGAGAAATAAGGAAAAGACAAAGTCAGAAATACAGAAAAGACAATGTCAGAAAGACAGAAAAGACAAAGTCAGAAATACAGAAAAGACAAAGTCAGAGAATTACAGAAAAGACAAAGTCAGAAATACAGAAAAGACAAAGTCAGAAATACAGAAAAGACAAAGTCAGAAATAGAGAAAAGTCAAAGTCAGAAATACATAAAAGACAATGTCAGAAAAATACAGAAAATCAGAAATACAGAAAATAGAAAGTCAGAGAAATAGAGAAAAGACAAAGTCAGAAAAAGACAGAAAAGGCAAAGTCGGAAAAAGACAGAAAAGACAAAGTCAGAAATACAGAAAAGACAAAGTCAGAAATAGAGAAAAGTCAAAGTCAGAAATACATAAAAGACAATGTCAGAAAAAGACAGAAAATAAGAAATACAGAACATACAAAGTCAGAGAAATAGAGAAAAGACAAAGTCAGAAAAAGACAGAAAAGACAAAGTCAGAGAAATAAAGAAAAGACAAAGTCAAAAATAGAGAAAAGACAAAGTCAGAAATACACAAAAGACAAAGTCAGAAATAGAGAAATGTCAAAGTCAGAAATACAGAAAAGACAATGTCAGAAAAAGACAGAAAATCAGAAATACAGAAAATAGAAAGTCAGAGAAATAGAGAAAAGACAAAGTCAGAAAAAGACAGAAAAGACAAAGTCGGAAAAAGACAGAAAAGACAAAGTCAGAAAAAGACAGAAAAGACAAAGTCAGAGAAATATAGAAAAGACAAAGTCAGAAATACAGAAAAGTCAAAGTCAGATAAAGACAGAAAAGACAAAGTCGGAAAAAGACAGAGAAGACAAAGTCAGAAAAAGACAGAAAGTCAGAAATGCATAAAAGACAAAGTCACAGAAATAGAGAAAAGTCAAAGTCAGAAATACAAAAAAGAACAAAGTCAGAAATATAGAAAACACAAAGTCAGAAATAGAGAAAAGCCAAAGACAGAAATACAGAAAAGACAAAGTCAGAGAAATAGGGAAAAGACAAAGTCAGAAATAGATAAAAGGCAAAGTCAGAAATACAGAAAAGACAAAGTCTGAAATTCAGATAAGACAAAGTCAGAAATACAGAAAAGACAAAGTCAGAAATACAGAAAAGCCAAAGTCAGAGAAATAGAGAAAAGTCAAAGTCTGAAATACAGAAAAGACAAAGTCAGAAAAAGACAGAAAAGACAAAGTCAGAAAAAGACAGAAAAGACAACGTCAGAGAAATAGAGAAAATTCAAAGTCAGAAATACAGAAAAGACCAAGTCAGAAAAAGTCTGAAAAGACAAAGTCAGAAATACACAAAAGACAAAGTCAGAAATAGAGAAATGTCAAAGTCAGAAATACAGAAAAGACAGTCAGAAAAAGACAGAAAAGACAAAGTCAGAAAAAGACAGAAAAGACAAAGTCTGAAAAATAGATAAAAGTCAAAGTCAGAAATACAGAAAAGACAAAGTCAGAAAAAGACAGAAAAGACAAAGTCAGAGAAATAGAGAAAAGTCAAAGTCAGAAATACAGAAAAGACAAAGTCAGAAATAGAGAAAAGACAAAGTCAGAAATACACAAAAGACAAAGTCAGAGAAATAGAGAAAAGTCAGTCAGAAATACAGAAAAGACGAAGTAAGAGAAATAAGGAAAAGACAAAGTCAGAAATACAGAAAAGACAATGTCAGAAAGACAGAAAAGACAAAGTCAGAAACACAGAAAAGACAAAGTCAGAAATACAGAAAAGACAAAGTCAGAAATAGAGAAAAGTCAAAGTCAGAAATACATAAAAGACAATGTCAGAAAAAGACAGAAAATCAGAAATACAGAAAATAGAAAGTCAGAGAAATAGAGAAAAGACAAAGTCAGAAAAAGACAGAAAAGGCAAAGTCGGAGAAATAGAGAAAAGTCAAAGTCAGAAATAGAGAAAAGACAAAGTCAGAAATAGAGAAAAGACAAAGTCAGAAATACACAAAAGACAAAGTCAGAGAAATAGAGAAAAGTCAGTCAGAAATTCAGAAAAGACGAAGTAAGAGAAATAAGGAAAAGACAAAGTCAGAAATACAGAAAAGACAATATCAGAAAGACAGAAAAGACAAAGTCAGAAATACAGAAAAGACAAAGTCAGAGAATTACAGAAAAGACAAAGTCAGAAATACAGAAAAGACAAAGTCAGAAATACAGAAAAGACAAAGTCAGAAATAGAGAAAAGTCAAAGTCAGAAATACAGAAAAGACAAAGGCAGAAAAAGACAGAAATACAGAAATACAGAAAAGACAAAGTCAGAGAAATATAGAAAAGACAAAGTCAGAAATACAGAAAAGTCAAAGTCAGATAAAGACAGAAAAGACAAAGTCGGAAAAAGACAGAGAAGACAAAGTCAGAAAAAGACAGAAAGTCAGAAATGCATAAAAGACAAAGTCACAGAAATAGAGAAAAGTCAAAGTCAGAAATACAAAAAAGAACAAAGTCAGAAATATAGAAAACACAAAGTCAGAAATAGAGAAAAGCCAAAGACAGAAATACAGAAAAGACAAAGTCAGAGAAATAGGGAAAAGACAAAGTCAGAAATAGATAAAAGGCAAAGTCAGAAATACAGAAAAGACAAAGTCTGAAATTCAGATAAGACAAAGTCAGAAATACAGAAAAGACAAAGTCAGAAATACAGAAAAGCCAAAGTCAGAGAAATAGAGAAAAGTCAAAGTCTGAAATACAGAAAAGACAAAGTCAGAAAAAGACAGAAAAGACAAAGTCAGAAAAAGACAGAAAAGACAACGTCAGAGAAATTGAGAAAAGTCAAAGTCAGAAATACAGAAAAGACCAAGTCAGAAAAAGTCTGAAAAGACAAAGTCAGAAAAAGACAGAAAAGACAAAGTCAGAAATAGAGAAAAGACAAAGTCAGAAATACACAAAAGACAAAGTCAGAAATACAGAAAAGACAAAGTCAGAAATACAGAAAAGACAAAGTCAGAAATAGAGAAAAGACAAAGTCAGAAATACAGAAAAGTCAAAGTCAGAAATACAGAAAAGACAAAGTCAGCAATACAGAAAAGACAAAGTCAGAAAGACAGAAAAGACAAAGTCAGAAATACAGAAAAGACAAAGTCAGAGAAATAAAGAAAAGACAAAGTCAGAAATAGAGAAATGTCAAAGTCAGAAATACAGAAAGGACATTGTCAGAAAAAGACAGAAAATAAGAAATACAGAAAATACAAAGTCAGAGAAATAGAGAAAAGACAAAGTCAGAAAAAGACAGAAAAGACAAAGTCAGAGAAATAAAGAAAAGACAAAGTCAAAAATAGAGAAAAGACAAAGTCAGAAATACACAAAAGACAAAGTCAGAAATAGAGAAATGTCAAAGTCAGAAATACAGAAAAGACAATGTCAGAAAAAGACAGAAAATCAGAAATACAGAAAATAGAAAGTCAGAGAAATAGAGAAAAGACAAAGTCAGAAAAAGACAGAAAAGACAAAGTCGGAAAAAGACAGAAAAGACAAAGTCAGAAAAAGACAGAAAAGACAGTCAGAGAAATAGAGAAAAGTCAAAGTCAGAAATACAGAAAAGACAAAGTCAGAAATAGAGAAAAGACAAAGTCAGAAATACACAAAAGACAAAGTCAGAGAAATAGAGAAAAATCAGTCAGAAATACAGAAAAGACGAAGTAAGAGAAATAAGGAAAAGACAAAGTCAGAAATACAGAAAAGACAATGTCAGAAAGACAGAAAAGACAAAGTCAGAAATACAGAAAAGACAAAGTCAGAGAATTACAGAAAAGACAAAGTCAGAAATACAGAAAAGACAAAGTCAGAAATACAGAAAAGACAAAGTCAGAAATAGAGAAAAGTCAAAGTCAGAAATACATAAAAGACAATGTCAGAAAAATACAGAAAATCAGAAATACAGAAAATAGAAAGTCAGAGAAATAGAGAAAAGACAGTCAGAAAAAGACAGAAAAGGCAAAGTCGGAAAAAGACAGAAAAGACAAAGTCAGAAATACAGAAAAGACAAAGTCAGAAATAGAGAAAAGTCAAAGTCAGAAATACATAAAAGACAATGTCAGAAAAAGACAGAAAATAAGAAATACAGAAAATACAAAGTCAGAGAAATAGAGAAAAGACAAAGTCAGAAAAAGACAGAAAAGACAAAGTCAGAGAAATAAAGAAAAGACAAAGTCAAAAATAGAGAAAAGACAAAGTCAGAAATACACAAAAGACAAAGTCAGAAATAGAGAAATGTCAAAGTCAGAAATACAGAAAAGACAATGTCAGAAAAAGACAGAAAATCAGAAATACAGAAAATAGAAAGTCAGAGAAATAGAGAAAAGACAAAGTCAGAAAAAGACAGAAAAGACAAAGTCGGAAAAAGACAGAAAAGACAAAGTCAGAAAAAGACAGAAAAGACAAAGTCAGAGAAATAAGGAAAAGACAAAGTCAGAAATACAGAAAAGACAATGTCAGAAAGACAGAAAAGACAAAGTCAGAAATACAGAAAAGACAAAGTCAGAGAATTACAGAAAAGACAAAGTCAGAAATACAGAAAAGACAAAGTCAGAAATACAGAAAAGACAAAGTCAGAAATAGAGAAAAGTCAAAGTCAGAAATACAGAAAAGACAAAGTCAGAAATAGAGAAAAGACAAAGTCAGAAATACACAAAAGACAAAGTCAGAGAAATAGAGAAAAGTCAGTCAGAAATACAGAAAAGACAATGTCAGAAAGACAGAAAAGACAAAGTCAGAAATACAGAAAAGACAAAGTCAGAGAATTACAGAAAAGACAAAGTCAGAAATATAGAAAGGACAAAGTCAGAAATACAGAAAAGACAAAGTCAGAAATAGAGAAAAGTCAAAGTCAGAAATACAGAAAAGACAAAGTCAGAAAAAGACAGAAATACAGAAATACAGAAAAGACAAAGTCAGAGAAATATAGAAAAGACAAAGTCAGAAATACAGAAAAGACAAAGTCAGATAAAGACAGAAAAGACAAAGTCGGAAAAAGACAGAAAAGACAAAGTCAGAAAAAGACAGAAAGTCAGAAATGCATAAAAGACAAAGTCACAGAAATAGAGAAAAGTCAAAGTCAGAAATACAAAAAAGAACAAAGTCAGAAATATAGAAAACACAAAGTCAGAAATAGAGAAAAGCCAAAGACAGAGAAATAGAGAAAAGTCAAAGTCTGAAATACAGAAAAGACAAAGTCAGAAAAAGACAGAAAAGACAAAGTCAGAGAAATAGGGAAAAGACAAAGTCAGAAATAGATAAAAGGCAAAGTCAGAAATACAGAAAAGACAAAGTCTGAAATTCAGATAAGACAAAGTCAGAAATACAGAAAAGACAAAGTCAGAAATACAGAAAAGCCAAAGTCAGAGAAATAGAGAAAAGTCAAAGTCTGAAATACAGAAAAGACAAAGTCAGAAAAAGACAGAAAAGACAAAGTCAGAAAAAGACAGAAAAGACAACGTCAGAGAAATAGAGAAAAGTCAAAGTCAGAAATACAGAAAAGACCAAGTCAGAAAAAGTCTGAAAAGACAAAGTCAGAAAAAGACAGAAAAGACAAAGTCAGAAATAGAGAAAAGACAAAGTCAGAAATACACAAAAGACAAAGTCAGAAATACAGAAAAGACAAAGTCAGAAATACAGAAAAGACAAAGTCAGAAATAGAGAAAAGACAAAGTCAGAAATACAGAAAAGACAAAGTCAGAAATACAGAAAAGACAAAGTCAGCAATACAGAAAAGACAAAGTCAGAAAGACAGATAAGACCAAGTCAGAAATACAGAAAAGACAAAGTCAGAGAAATAAAGAAAAGACAAAGTCAGAAATAGAGAAATGTCAAAGTCAGAAATACAGAAAGGACATTGTCAGAAAAAGACAGAAAATAAGAAATACAGAAAATACAAAGTCAGAGAAATAGAGAAAAGACAAATTCAGAAAAAGACAGAAAAGACAAAGTCGGAAATACACAAAAGACAAAGTCAGAAATAGAGAAATGTCAAAGTCAGAAATACAGAAAGGACATTGTCAGAAAAAGACAGAAAGTAAGAAATACAGAAAATACAAAGTCAGAGAAATAGAGAAAAGACAATGTCAGAAAAAGACAGAAAAGACAAAGTCGGAAAAAGACAGAAAAGACAAAGTCAGAAAAAGACAGAAAAGACAAAGTCAGAGAAGTAGAGAAAAGTCAAAGTCAGAAATACAGATAAGACAAAGTCAGAAATAGAGAAAAGACAAAGTCAGAAATACACAAAAGAACAAAGTCAGAAATATAGAAAACACAAAGTCAGAAATACAGAAAAGCCAAAGACAGAAATACAGAAAAGACAAAGTCAGAGAAATAGGGAAAAGACAAAGTCAGAAATAGATAAAAGGCAAAGTCAGAAATACAGAAAAGGCAAGGTCTGAAATTCAGAAAAGACAAAGTCAGAAATGCAGAAAAGACAAAGTCAGAAATATAGAAAAGACAAAGTCTGAAATACAGAAAAGACAAAGTCAGAAATACAGAAAAGCCAAAGTCAGCGAAATAGAGAAAAGTCAAAGTCTGAAATACAGAAAAGACAAAGTCAGAAAAAGACAGAAAAGACAAAGTCAGAAAAAGACAGATAAGACAAAGTCAGAGAAATAGAGAAAAGTCAAAGTCAGAGACATACTGAAAAGACAAAGTCAGAAATAGAGAAAAGACAAAGTCAGAAATACACAAAAGACAAAGTCAGAAATACAGAAAAGACAAAGTCAGAAATACAGAAAAGACAAAGTCAGAGAAATAGAGAAAAGTCAAAGTCAGAAATACAGAAAAGACAAAGTCAGAAATAGAGAAAAGTCAAAGTCAGAAATACAGAAAAGGCAAAGTCAGAAAAAGACAGAAATACAGAAATACAGAAAAGACAAAGTCAGAGAAATATAGAAAAGACAATGTCAGAAATACAGAAAAGACAAAGTCAGATAAAGACAGAAAAGACAAAGTCGGAAAAAGACAGAAAGTCAGAAATGCAGAAAAGACAAAGTCACAGAAATAGAGAAAAGTCAAAGTCTGAAATACAAAAAAGAACAAAGTCAGAAATATAGAAAACACAAAGTCAGAAATAGAGAAAAGCCAAAGACAGAAATACAGAAAAGACAAAGTCAGAGAAATAGGGAAAAGACAAAGTCAGAAATAGATAAAAAGCAAAGTCAGAAATACAGAAAAGGCAAAGTCTGAAATTCAGAAAAGACAAAGTCAGAAATGCAGAAAAGACAAAGTCAGAAATACAGAAATGACAAAGTCAGAAATAGAGAAAAGACAAAATCAGAAATACAGAAAAGACAAAGTCAGAAATATAGAAAAGACAAAGTCTGAAATACAGAAAAGACAAAGTCAGAAATACAGAAAAGCCAAATTCAGAGAAATAGAGAAAAGTCAAAGTCTGAAATACAGAAAAGACAAAGTCAGAAAAAGACAGAAAAGACAACGTCAGAGAAATAGAGAAAAGTCAAAGTCAGAAATACAGAAAAGACCAAGTCAGAAAAAGTCTGAAAAGACAAAGTCAGAAAAAGACAGAAAAGACAAAGTCAGAAATAGAGAAAAGACAAAGTCAGAGACATACAGAAAAGACAAAGTCAGAAATAGAGAAAAGACAAAGTCTGAAATACACAAAAGACAAAGTCAGAAATACAGAAAAGACAAAGTCAGAAATAGAGATAAGACAAAGTCAGAAATACAGAAAAGACAAAGTCAGAAATACAGAAAAGACAAAGTCAGAGAAATAATGAAAAGACAAAGTCAGAAATAAAGAAAAGACAAAGTCAGAAATACGGAAAAGACAAAGTCAGAGAAATACAGAAAAGACAATGTCAGCAATACAGAAAAGACAAAGTCAGAAAGACAGAAAAGACAAAGTCAGAAATACAGAAAAGACAAAGTCAGAGAAATAAAGAAAAGACAAAGTCAGAAATAGAGAAAAGACAAAGTCAGAAATACACAAAAGACAAAGTCAGAAATAGAGAAATGTCAAAGTCAGAAATACAGAACGGACATTGTCAGAAAAAGACAGAAAATAAGAAATACAGAAAATACAAAGTCAGAGAAATAGAGAAAAGACAAAGTCAGAAAAAGACAGAAAAGACAAAGTCGGAAAAAGACAGAAAAGACAAAGCCGGAAAAAGACAGAAAAGACAAAGCCAGAAAAAGACAGAAAAGACAAAGTCAGAGAAATAGAGAAAAGTCAAAGTCAGAAATACAGAAAAGACAAAGTCAGAAATAGAGAAAAGACAGTCAGAAATAGACAAAAGACAAAGTCAGAGAAATAGAGAAAAGTCAGTCAGAAATACAGAAAAGACAAAGTCAGAGAAATAAGGAAAAGACAAAGTCAGAAATACAGAAAAGACAATGTCAGAAAGACAGAAAAGACAAAGTCAGAAATACATAAAAGACAAAGTCAGAGAAATAGAGAAAAGACAAATTCAGAAATAGAGAAAATACAAAGTCAGAGACATACAGAAAAGACAAAGTCAGAAATAGAGAGAAGACAAAGTCAGAGAAATAGAGAAAAGTCAAAGTCAGAAATACACAAAAGACAAAGTCAGAAATACAGAAAAGACAAAGTCAGAGAAATAGAGAAAAGTCAAAGTCTGAAATACAGAAAAGACAAAGTCAGAAAAAGACAGAAAAGACAAAGTCAGGGAAATAGAGAAAAGTCAAAGTCAGAAATACAGAAAAGACAAAGTCAGAAATAGAGAAAAGACAAAGTCAGAAATACAGAAAAGACAAAGTCAGAAATACAGAAAAGACAAAGTCAGAGAAATAAAGAAAAGACAAAGTCAGAAATAAAGAAAAGACAAAGTCAGAAAGACAGAAAAGACAAAGTCAGAAATACAGAAAAGACAAAGTCAGAGAAATAAAGAAAAGACAAAGTCAGAAATAGAGAAAAGACAAAGTCAGAAATACACAAAAGACAAAGTCAGAAAGAGAGAAATGTCAAAGTCAGAAATACAGAAAGGACATTGTCAGAAAAAGACAGAAAATAAGAAATACAGAAAATACAAAGTCAGAGAAATAGAGAAAAGACAAAGTCAGAAAAAGACAGAAAAGACAAAGTCGGAAAAAGACAGAAAAGACAAAGTCAGAAAAAGACAGAAAAGACAAAGTCAGAGAAATAGAGAAAAGTCAAAGTCAGAAATACAGAAAAGACAAAGTCAGAAATAGAGAAAAGACAAAGTCAGAAATACACAAAAGACAAAGTCAGAGAAATAGAGAAAAGTCAGTCAGAAATACAGAAAAGACAAAGTCAGAGAAATAAGGAAAAGACAAAGTCAGAAATACAGAAAAGACAATGTCAGAAAGACAGAAAAGTCAAAGTCAGAAATACAGAAAAGACAAAGTCAGAGAAATAGAGAAAAGACAAAGTCAGAAATAGAGAAAAGACAAAGTCAGAAATGCACAAAAGACAAAGTCCGAAATACAGAAAAGTCAGTCAGAAATACAGAAAAGATGAAGTAAGAGAAATAAGGAAAAGACAAAGTCAGAAATACAGAAAAGACAATGTCAGAAAGACAGAAAAGACAAAGTCAGAAATGCAGAAAAGACAAAGTCAGAGAAATGCAGAAAAGACAAAGTCAGAGAAATATAGAAAAGACAAAGTCAGAAATACAGAAAAGACAAAGTCAGATAAAGACAGAAAAGACAAAGTCGGAAAAAGACAGAAAAGACAAAGTCAGAAAAAGACAGAAAGTGAGAAACACAGAAAAGGCAAAGTCTGAAATTCAGAAATGACAAAGTCAGAAATAGAGAAAAGACAAAATCAGAGAAATAGAGAAAAGTCAAAGTCAGAAATACAGAAAAGACAAAGTCAGAAAAAGACAGAAAAGACAAAGTCAGAAAAAGACAGAAAAGACAAAGTCAGAGAAATAGAGAAAAGTCAAAGTCAGAGACATACAGAAAAGACAAAGTCAGAAATAGAGAAAAGACAAAGTCAGAAAGACACAAAAGACAAAGTCAGAAATACAGAAAAGACAAAGTCAGAAATACAGAAAAGACAAAGTCAGAGAAATAGAGAAAAGTCAAAGTCTGAAATACAGAAAAGACAAAGTCAGAAAAAGACTGAAAAGACAAAGTCAGAGAAATAGAGAAATGTCAAAGTCAGATATACAGAAAAGACAAAGTCAGATAAAGACTGAAAAGACAAAGTCAGAAAAAGACAGAAAAGACAAAGTCAGAAATAGAGAAATGACAAAGTCAGAAATACACAAAAGACAAAGTCAGAAATAGAGGAAAGTCAAAGTCAGAAATACAGAAAAGACAAAGTCAGAAAAAGATAGAAAGTCAGAAAGACAGAAAAGACAAAGTCGGAAAGAGACAGAAAAGACAAAGTCAGAAAAAGACCGAAAAGACAAAGTCAGAAATAGAGAAAAGACAAAGTCAGAAATAGAGAAAAGACAAAGTCAGAGAAATACAGAAAAGATAAAGTCAGCAATACAGAAAAGACAAAGTCAGAAATACAGAAAAGACAAAGTCAGAGAAATACAGAAAAGACAAAGTCAGAAATACAGAAAAGACAAAGTCAGAAATACAGAAAAGACAAAGTCAGAAATAGAGAAAAGACAAAGTCATAAATACAGAAAAGACAAAGTCAGAAAAACAGAAAAGACAAAGTCAGAGAAATAAAGAAAAGACAAAGTCAGAAATAAAGAAAAGACAAATTCAGAAATACAGAAAAGACAAAGTCAGAAATACGGAAAAGACAAAGTCAGAGAAATACAGAAAAGGCAAAGTCGGAAATACAGAAAAGACAAAGTCAGAAAGACAGAAAAGACAAAGTCAGAAATACAGAAAAGACAAAGTCAGAGAAATAAAGAAAAGACAAAGTCAGAAATAGAGAAAAGACAAAGTCAGAAATACACAAAAGACAAAGTCAGAAATAGAGAAAAGTCAAAGTCAGAGAAATACAGAAAAGACAAAGTCAGAAAAAGACAGAAAGTCAGAAATACAGAAAAGACAAAGTCAGAGAAATGGAGAAAAGACAAAGTCAGAAATACAGAAAAGACAAAGTCAGAAAAAGACAGAAAAGGCAAAGTCGGAAAAAGACAGAAAAGACAAAGTCAGAAAAAGACAGAAAGTCAGAAATAAAGAAAAGACAAAGTCAGAGAAATAGAGAAAAGTCAAAGTCAGAAATACAGATAAGAACAAAGTCAGAGAAATAGAGAAAAGACAAAGTCAGAAATACAGAAAAGACAAAGTCAGAAATGCAGAAAAGACAAAGTCAAAAATGCAGAAATTACGAAGTCAGAAATAGAGAAAAGACAAAATCAGAAATACAGAAAAGACAAAGTCAGATATACAGAAAAGACAAAGTCAGAGAAATAGAGAAAAGTCAAAGTCAGAAATACAGAAAAGACAGTCAGAAAAAGACAGAAAAGACAAAGTCAGAAAAAGACAGAAAAGACAAAGTCTGAAAAATAGAGAAAAGTCAAAGTCAGAAATACAGAAAAGACAAAGTCAGAAAAAGACAGAAAAGACAACGTCAGAAAAAGACAGAAAAGACAAATTCAGAAATAGAGAAGAGTCAAAGTCAGAAATACAGAAAAGACAAAGTCAGAAAAAGACAGAAATACAGAAATACTGAAAAGACAAAGTAAGAGAAATAGAGAAAAGTCAAAGTCAGAAATACAAAAAAGAACAAAGTCAGAAATATAGAAAACACAAAGTCAGAAATAGAGAAAAGCCAAAGACAGAAATACAGAAAAGGCAAAGTCAGAAATACAGAAAAGGCAAAGTCTGAAATTCAGAAAAGACAAAGTCAGAAATGCAGAAAAGACAAAGTCAGAAATACAGAAATAACGAAGTCAGAAATAGAGAAAAGACAAAATCAGAAATACAGAAAAGACACAGTCAGAAATATAGAAAAGAAAAAGTCTGAAATACAGAAAAGACAAAGTCAGAAATACAGAAAAGCCAAAGTCAGAGAAATAGAGAAAAGTCAAAGTCTGAAATGCAGAAAAGACAAAGTCAGAAAAAGACAGAAAAGATAAAGTCAGAGAAATAGAGAAAAGTCAAAGTCAGAAATACAGAAAAGACAAAGTCAGAAAAAGACTGAAAAGACAAAGTCAGAAAAAGACAGAAAAGACAAAGTCAGAAATAGAGAAAAGACAAAGTCAGAAATACACAAAAGACAAAGTCAGAAATAGAGGAAAGTCAAAGTCAGAAATACAGAAAAGACAAAGTCAGAAAAAGACAGAACGTCAGAAATACAGTAAAGACAAAGTCAGAGAAAGACAGAAAAGACAAAGTCGGAAAAAGACAGAAAAGACAAAGTCAGAAAAAGACAGAAAAGACAAAGTCAGAAATAGAGAAAAGACAAAGTCAGAAATAGAGAAAAGACAAAATCAGAGAAATACGGAAAAGACAAAGTCAGCAATACAGAAAAGACAAAGTCAGAAATACAGAAAAGACAAAGTCAGAGAAATACAGAAAAGACAAAGTGAGAAATACAGAAAAGACAAAGTCAGAAATACAGAAAAGACAAAGTCAGAAATAGAGAAAAGTCAAAGTCAGAAATACAGAAAAGACAAAGTCAGAAATACAGAAAAGACAAAGTCAGAAAAAGACAGAAAGTCAGAAATACAGAAAAGACAAAGTCAGAGAAAGACAGAAAAGACAAAGTCGGAAAAAGACAGAAAAGACAAAGTCAGAAAAAGACAGAAAAGACAAAGTCAGAAATAGAGAAAAGACAAAGTCAGAAACAGAGAAGAGTCAAAGTCAGAAATACAGAAAAGACAAAGTCAGAAAAAGACAGAAATACAGAAATACAGAAAAGACAAAGTCAGATAAAGACAGAAAAGACAAAGTCGGAAAAAGACAGAAAGTCAGAAATGCAGAAAAGACAAAGTCACAGAAATACAGAAAAGTCAAAGTCAGAAATACAAAAAAGAACAAAGTCAGAAATATAGAAAACACAAAGTCAGAAATAGAGAAAAGCCAAAGACAGAAATACAGAAAAGACAGTCAGAGAAATAGGGAAAAGACAAAGTCAGAAATAGATAAAAGGCAAAGTCAGAAATACAGAAAAGGCAAAGTCTGAAACTCAGAAAAGACAAAGTCAGAAATGCAGAAAAGACAGAGTCAGAAATGCAGAAATGACAAAGTCAGAAATAGAGAAAAGACAAAATCAGAAATAAAGAAAAGACAAAGTCAGAAATATAGAAAAGACAAAGTCTGAAATACAGAAAAGAAAATGTCAGAAATACAGAAAAGCCAAAGTCGGAGAAATAGAGAAAAGTCAAAGTCTGCAATACAGAAAATACAAAGTCAGAAAAAGACTGAAAAGACAAAGTCAGAAAAAGACAGAAAAGACAAAGTCAGAAATAGAGAAAAGACAAAGTCAGAAATACACAAAAGACAAAGTCAGAAATAGAGGAAAGTCAAAGTCAGAAATACAGAAAAGACAAAGTCAGAAAAAGACAGAAAGTCAGAAATACAGAAAACACAAAGTCAGAGAAAGACAGAAAAGACAAAGTCGTAAAAAGACAGAAAAGACAAAGTCAGAAAAAGACAGAAAAAACAAAGTCAGAAATAGAGAAAAGACAAAGTCAGAAATAGAGAAAAGACAAAGTCACAGAAATAGAGAAAAGACAAAGTCAGAAAAAGACAGAAAAGACAAAGTCAGAAATAGAGAAAAGACAAAGTCAGAAATAGAGAAAAGACAAAGTCAGAGAAATACAGAAAAGACAAAGTCAGCAATACAGAAAAGACAAAGTCAGAAATACAGAAAAGACAAAGTCAGAGAAATAAAGAAAAGACAAAGTCAGAAATAGAGAAAAGACAAAGTCAGAAATACACAAAAGACAAAGTCAGAAATAGAGAAAAGTCAAAGTCAGAGAAATACAGAAAAGACAAAGTCAGAAAAAGACAGAAAGTCAGAAATACAGAAAAGACAAAGTCAGCGAAATGGAGAAAAGACAAAGTCAGAAATACAGAAAAGACAAAGTCAGAAAAAGACAGAAAAGGCAAAGTCGGAAAAAGACAGAAAAGACAAAGTCAGAAAAAGACAGAAAGTCAGAAATAAAGAAAAGACAAAGTCAGAGAAATAGAGAAAAGTCAAAGTCAGAAATACAGATAAGAACAAAGTCAGAGAAATAGAGAAAAGACAAAGTCAGAAATAGAGAAAAGACAAAGTCAGAAATGCAGAAAAGACAAAGTCAAAAATGCAGAAATTACGAAGTCAGAAACAGAGAAAAGACAAAATCAGAAATACAGAAAAGACAAAGTCAGATATACAGAAAAGACAAAGTCAGAGAAATAGAGAAAAGTCAAAGTCAGAAATACAGAAAAGACAGTCAGAAAAAGACAGAAAAGACAAAGTCAGAAAAAGACAGAAAAGACAGTCTGAAAAATAGATAAAAGTCAAAGTCAGAAATACAGAAAAGACAAAGTCAGAAAAAGACAGAAAAGACAACGTCAGAAAAAGACAGAAAAGACAAAGTCAGAAATAGAGAAGAGTCAAAGTCAGAAATACAGAAAAGACAAAGTCAGAAAAAGACAGAAATACAGAAATACAGAAAAGACAAAGTAAGAGAAATGGAGTAAAGTCAAAGTCAGAAATACAAAAAAGAACAAAGTCAGAAATATAGAAAACACAAAGTCAGAAATAGAGAAAAGCCAAAGACAGAAATACAGAAAAGGCAAAGTCAGAAATACAGAAAAGGCAAAGTCTGAAATTCAGAAAAGACAAAGTCAGAAATGCAGAAAAGACAAAGTCAGAAATACAGAAAAGACGAAGTCAGAAATAGAGAAAAGACAAAATCAGAAATACAGAAAAGACAAAGTCAGAAATATAGAAAAGACAAAGTCTGAAATACAGAAAAGACAAAGTCAGAAATACAGAAAAGCCAAAGTCAGAGAAATAGAGAAAAGTCAAAGTCTGAAATGCAGAAAAGACAAAGTCAGAAAAAGACAGAAAAGACAAAGTCAGAGAAATAGAGAAAAGTCAAAGTCAGAAATACAGAAAAGACAAAGTCAGAAAAAGACTGAAAAGACAAAGTCAGAAAAAGACAGAAAATACAAAGTCAGAAATAGAGAAAAGACAAAGTCAGAAATACACAAAAGACAAAGTCAGAAATAGAGGAAAGTCAAAGTCAGAAATACAGAAAACACAAAGTCAGAAATAGAGAAAAGCCAAAGACAGAAATACAGAAAAGGCAAAGTCAGAAATACAGAAAAGGCAAAGTCTGAAATTCAGAAAAGACAAAGTCAGAAATGCAGAAAAGACAAAGTCAGAAATACAGAAATGACGAAGTCAGAAATAGAGAAAAGACAAAATCAGAAATACAGAAAAGACACAGTCAGAAATATAGAAAAGACGAAGTCTGAAATACAGAAAAGACAAAGTCAGAAATACAGAAAAGCCAAAGTCAGAGAAATAGAGAAAAGTCAAAGTCTGAAATGCAGAAAAGACAAAGTCAGAAAAAGACAGAAAAGATAAAGTCAGAGAAATAGAGAAAAGTCAAAGTCAGAAATACAGAAAAGACAAAGTCAGAAAAAGACTGAAAAGACAAAGTCAGAAAAAGACAGAAAAGACAAAGTCAGAAATAGAGAAAAGACAAAGTCAGAAATACACAAAAGACAAAGTCAGAAATAGAGGAAAGTCAAAGTCAGAAATACAGAAAAGACAAAGTCAGAAAAAGACAGAACGTCAGAAATACAGTAAAGACAAAGTCAGAGAAAGACAGAAAAGACAAAGTCGGAAAAAGACAGAAAAGACAAAGTCAGAAAAAGACAGAAAAGACAAAGTCAGAAATAGAGAAAAGACAAAGTCAGAAATAGAGAAAAGACAAAGTCAGAGAAATACGGAAAAGACAAAGTCAGCAATACAGAAAAGACAAAGTCAGAAATACAGAAAAGACAAAGTCAGAGAAATACAGAAAAGACAAAGTGAGAAATACAGAAAAGACAAAGTCAGAAATACAGAAAAGACAAAGTCAGAAATAGAGAAAAGTCAAAGTCAGAAATACAGAAAAGACAAAGTCAGAAATACAGAAAAGACAAAGCCAGAAAAAGACAGAAAGTCAGAAATACAGAAAAGACAAAGTCAGAGAAAGACAGAAAAGACAATGTCGGAAAAAGACAGAAAAGACAAAGTCAGAAAAAGACAGAAAAGACAAAGTCAGAAATAGAGAAAAGACAAAGTCAGAAACAGAGAAGAGTCAAAGTCAGAAATACAGAAAAGACAAAGTCAGAAAAAGACAGAAATACAGAAATACAGAAAAGACAAAGTCAGATAAAGACAGAAAAGACAAAGTCGGAAAAAGACAGAAAGTCAGAAATGCAGAAAAGACAAAGTCACAGAAATAGAGAAAAGTCAAAGTCAGAAATACAAAAAAGAACAAAGTCAAAAATATAGAAAACACAAAGTCAGAAATAGAGAAAAGCCAAAGACAGAAATACAGAAAAGACAAAGTCAGAGAAATAGGGAAAAGACAAAGTCAGAAATAGATAAAAGGCAAAGTCAGAAATACAGAAAAGGCAAAGTCTGAAACTCAGAAAAGACAAAGTCAGAAAAGCAGAAAAGACAGAGTCAGAAATGCAGAAATGACAACGTCAGAAATAGAGAAAAGACAAAATCAGAAATAAAGAAAAGACAAAGTCAGAAATATAGAAAAGACAAAGTCTGAAATACAGAAAAGAAAATGTCAGAAATACAGAAAAGCCAAAGTCGGAGAAATAGAGAAAAGTCAAAGTCTGCAATACAGAAAATACAAAGTCAGAAAAAGACTGAAAAGACAAAGTCAGAAAAAGAAAGAAAAGACAAAGTCAGAAATAGAGAAAAGACAAAGTCAGAAATACACAAAAGACAAAGTCAGAAATAGAGGAAAGTCAAAGTCAGAAATACAGAAAAGACAAAGTCAGAAAAAGACAGAAAGTCAGAAATACAGAAAACACAAAGTCAGAGAAAGACAGAAAAGACAAAGTCGTAAAAAGACAGAAAAGACAAAGTCAGAAAAAGACAGAAAAAACAAAGTCAGAAATAGAGAAAAGACAAAGTCAGAAATAGAGAAAAGACAAAGTCACAGAAATAGAGAAAAGACAAAGTCAGAAAAAGACAGAAAAGACAAAGTCAGAAATAGAGAAAAGACAAAGTCAGAAATAGAGAAAAGACAAAGTCAGAGAAATACAGAAAAGACAAAGTCAGCAATACAGAAAAGACAAAGTCAGAAATACAGAAAAGACAAAGTCAGAGAAATAAAGAAAAGACAAAGTCAGAAATAGAGAAAAGACAAAGTCAGAAATACACAAAAGACAAAGTCAGAAATAGAGAAAAGTCAAAGTCAGAGAAATACAGAAAAGACAAAGTCAGAAAAAGACAGAAAGTCAGAAATACAGAAAAGACAAAGTCAGCGAAATGGAGAAAAGACAAAGTCAGAAATACAGAAAAGACAAAGTCAGAAAAAGACAGAAAAGGCAAAGTCGGAAAAAGACAGAAAAGACAAAGTCAGAAAAAGACAGAAAGTCAGAAATAAAGAAAAGACAAAGTCAGAGAAATAGAGAAAAGTCAAAGTCAGAAATACAGATAAGAACAAAGTCAGAGAAATAGAGAAAAGACAAAGTCAGAAATAGAGAAAAGACAAAGTCAGAAATGCAGAAAAGACAAAGTCAAGAATGCAGAAATTACGAAGTCAGAAACAGAGAAAAGACAAAATCAGAAATACAGAAAAGACAAAGTCAGATATACAGAAAAGACAAAGTCAGAGAAATAGAGAAAAGTCAAAGTCAGAAATACAGAAAAGACAGTCAGAAAAAGACAGAAAAGACAAAGTCAGAAAAAGACAGAAAAGACAAAGTCTGAAAAATAGATAAAAGTCAAAGTCAGAAATACAGAAAAGACAAAGTCAGAAAAAGACAGAAAAGACAACGTCAGAAAAAGACAGAAAAGACAAAGTCAGAAATAGAGAAGAGTCAAAGTCAGAAATACAGAAAAGACAAAGTCAGAAAAAGACGGAAATACAGAAATACAGAAAAGACAAAGTAAGAGAAATGGAGTAAAGTCAAAGTCAGAAATACAAAAAAGAACAAAGTCAGAAATATAGAAAACACAAAGTCAGAAATAGAGAAAAGCCAAAGACAGAAATACAGAAAAGGCAAAGTCAGAAATACAGAAAAGGCAAAGTCTGAAATTCAGAAAAGACAAAGTCAGAAATGCAGAAAAGACAAAGTCAGAAATACAGAAAAGACGAAGTCAGAAATAGAGAAAAGACAAAATCAGAAATACAGAAAAGACAAAGTCAGAAATATAGAAAAGACAAAGTCTGAAATACAGAAAAGACAAAGTCAGAAATACAGAAAAGCCAAAGTCAGAGAAATAGAGAAAAGTCAAAGTCTGAAATGCAGAAAAGACAAAGTCAGAAAAAGACAGAAAAGACAAAGTCAGAGAAATAGAGAAAAGTCAAAGTCAGAAATACAGAAAAGACAAAGTCAGAAAAAGACTGAAAAGACAAAGTCAGAAAAAGACAGAAAATACAAAGTCAGAAATAGAGAAAAGACAAAGTCAGAAATACACAAAAGACAAAGTCAGAAATAGAGGAAAGTCAAAGTCAGAAATACAGAAAAGACAAAGTCAGAAAAAGACAGAACGTCAGAAATACAGAAAAGACAAAGTCAGAGAAAGACAGAAAAGACAAAGTCGGAAAAAGACAGAAAAGACAAAGTCAGAAAAAGACAGAAAAGACAAAGTCAGAAATAGAGAAAAGACAAAGTCAGAAATAGAGAAAAGACAAAGTCAGAAATACAGAAAAGACAAAGTCAGAGAAATACAGAAAAGACAAAGTCAGAAATACAGAAAAGACAAAGTCAGAAATACAGAAAAGACAAAGTCAGAAAAAGACAGAAAGTCAGAAATACAGAAAAGACAAAGTCAGAGAAAGACAGAAAAGACAAAGTCGGAAAAAGACAGAAAAGACAAAGTCAGAAAAAGACAGAAAAGACAAAGTCAGAAATAGAGAAAAGACAAAGTCAGAAATAGAGAAGAGTCAAAGTCAGAAATACAGAAAAGACAAAGTCAGAAAAAGACAGAAATACAGAAAAGACATAGTCAGAGAAATATAGAAAAGACAAAGTCAGAAATACAGAAAAGGCAAAGTCTGAAACTCAGAAAAGACAAAGTCAGAAATGCAGAAAAGACAGAGTCAGAAATACAGAAATGACAAAGTCAGAAATAGAGAAAAGACAAAATCAGAAATACAGAAAAGACAAAGTCATAAATATAGAAAAGACAAAGTCTGAAATACAGAAAAGACTATGTTAGAAATACAGAAAAGCCAAAGTCGGAGAAATAGAGAAAAGTCAAAGTCTGCAATACAGAAAAGACAAAGTCCGAAAAAGACAGAAAAGACAAAGTCAGAGAAATAGAGAAAAGTCAAAGTCAGAAATACAGAAAAGACAAAGTCAGAAAAAGACTGAAAAGACAAAGTCAGAAATAGAGAAAGGACAAAGTCAGAAATACACAAAAGACAAAGTCAGAAATAGAGGAAAGTCAAAGTCAGAAATACAGAAAAGACAAAGTCAGAAAAAGACAGAACGTCAGAAATACAGAAAAGACAAAGTCAGAGAAAGACAGAAAAGACAAAGTCGGGAAAAGACAGAAAAGACAAAGTCAGAAAAAGACAGAAAAGACAAAGTCAGAAATAGAGAAAAGAACAAAGTCAGAAATATAGAAAACACAAAGTCAGAAATAGAGAAAAGCCAAAGTCAGAAATACAGAAAAGCCAAAGTCAGAGAAATAGAGAAAAGTCAAAGTCTGAAATGCAGAAAAGACAAAGTCAGAAAAAGACAGAAAAGACAAAGTCAGAGAAATAGAGAAAAGTCAAAGTCAGAAATACAGAAAAGACAAAGTCAGAAAAAGACTGAAAGGACAAAGTCAGAAAAAGACAGAAAAGACAAAGTCAGAAATAGAGAAAAGACAAAGTCAGAAATACACAATAGACAAAGTCAGAAATAGAGGAAAGTCAAAGTCAGAAGTACAGAAAAGACAAAGTCAGAAAAAGACAGAAAGTCAGAAATACAGAAAAGACAAAGTCAGAGAAAGACAGAAAAGACAAAGTCGGAAAAAGACAGAAAAGACAAAGTCAGAAAAAGACAGAAAAGACAAAGTCAGAAATAGAGAAAAGACAAAGTCAGAAATAGAGAAAAGACAAAGTCACAGAAATAGAGAAAAGACAAAGTCGGAAAAAGACAGAAAAGACAAAGTCAGAAAAAGACAGAAAAGACAAAGTCAGAAATAGAGAAAAGACAAAGTCAGAAATAGAGAAAAGACAAAGTCAGAGAAATACAGAAAAGACAAAGTCAGCAATACAGAAAAGACAAAGTCAGAAATACAGAAAAGACAAAGTCAGAGAAATACAGAAAAGACAAAGTGAGAAATACAGAAAAGACAAAGTCAGAAATACAGAAAAGACAAAGTCAGAAATAGAGAAAAGTCAAAGTCAGAAATACAGAAAAGACAAAGTCAGAAATACAGAAAAGACAAAGTCAGAAAAAGACAGAAAGTCAGAAATACAGAAAAGACAAAGTCAGAGAAAGACAGAAAAGACAAAGTCGGAAAAAGACAGAAAAGACAAAGTCAGAAAAAGACAGAAAAGACAAAGTCAGAAATAGAGAAAAGACAAAGTCAGAAATAGAGAAGAGTCAAAGTCAGAAATAGAGAAAAGACAAAGTCAGAGAAATATAGAAAAGACAAAGTCAGAAATACAGAAAAGACAAAGTCAGATAAAGACAGAAAAGACAAAGTCGGAAAAAGACAGAAATACAAAGTCAGAAAAAGACAGAAAGTCAGAAATGCAGAAAAGACAAAGTCACAGAAATAGAGAAGAGTCAAAGTCAGAAATACAGAAAAGACAAAGTCAGAAAAAGACAGAAATACAGAAAAGACATAGTCAGAGAAATATAGAAAAGACAAAGTCAGAAATACAGAAAAGGCAAAGTCTGAAACTCAGAAAAGACAAAGTCAGAAATGCAGAAAATACAGAGTCAGAAATACAGAAATGACAAAGTCAGAAATAGAGAAAAGACAAAATCAGAAATACAGAAAAGACAAAGTCAGAAATATAGAAAAGACAAAGTCTGAAATACAGAAAAGACTATGTTAGAAATACAGAAAAGCCAAAGTCGGAGAAATAGAGAAAAGTCAAAGTCTGCAATACAGAAAAGACAAAGTCCGAAAAAGACAGAAAAGACAAAGTCAGAGAAATAGAGAAAAGTCAAAGTCAGAAATACAGAAAAGACAAAGTCAGAAAAAGACTGAAAAGACAAAGTCAGAAATAGAGAAAGGACAAAGTCAGAAATACACAAAAGACAAAGTCAGAAATAGAGGAAAGTCAAAGTCAGAAATACAGAAAAGACAAAGTCAGAAAAAGACAGAACGTCAGAAATACAGAAAAGACAAAGTCAGAGAAAGACAGAAAAGACAAAGTCGGGAAAAGACAGAAAAGACAAAGTCAGAAAAAGACAGAAAAGACAAAGTCAGAAATAGAGAAAAGAACAAAGTCAGAAATATAGAAAACACAAAGTCAGAAATAGAGAAAAGCCAAAGTCAGAAATACAGAAAAGCCAAAGTCAGAGAAATAGAGAAAAGTCAAAGTCTGAAATGCAGAAAAGACAAAGTCAGAAAAAGACAGAAAAGACAAAGTCAGAGAAATAGAGAAAAGTCAAAGTCAGAAATACAGAAAAGACAAAGTCAGAAAAAGACTGAAAGGACAAAGTCAGAAAAAGACAGAAAAGACAAAGTCAGAAATAGAGAAAAGACAAAGTCAGAAATACACAATAGACAAAGTCAGAAATAGAGGAAAGTCAAAGTCAGAAGTACAGAAAAGACAAAGTCAGAAAAAGACAGAAAGTCAGAAATACAGAAAAGACAAAGTCAGAGAAAGACAGAAAAGACAAAGTCGGAAAAAGACAGAAAAGACAAAGTCAGAAAAAGACAGAAAAGACAAAGTCAGAAATAGAGAAAAGACAAAGTCAGAAATAGAGAAAAGACAAAGTCACAGAAATAGAGAAAAGACAAAGTCGGAAAAAGACAGAAAAGACAAAGTCAGAAAAAGACAGAAAAGACAAAGTCAGAAATAGAGAAAAGACAAAGTCAGAAATAGAGAAAAGACAAAGTCAGAGAAATACAGAAAAGACAAAGTCAGCAATACAGAAAAGACAAAGTCAGAAATACAGAAAAGACAAAGTCAGAGAAATACAGAAAAGACAAAGTGAGAAATACAGAAAAGACAAAGTCAGAAATACAGAAAAGACAAAGTCAGAAATAGAGAAAAGTCAAAGTCAGAAATACAGAAAAGACAAAGTCAGAAATACAGAAAAGACAAAGTCAGAAAAAGACAGAAAGTCAGAAATACAGAAAAGACAAAGTCAGAGAAAGACAGAAAAGACAAAGTCAGAAAAAGACAGAAAAGACAAAGTCAGAAAAAGACAGCAAGTCAGAAATACAGAAAAGACAAAGTCAGAGAAATGGAGAAAAGACATAGTCAGAAATAGAGAAAAGTCAAAGTCAGAGAAATAGAGAAAAGTCAAAGACAGAAATACAGAAAGGACAAAGTCAGAGAAATAAAGAAAAGACAAAGTCAGAAACACAGAAAAGACAAAGTCAGAAATAGAGAAAAGACAAAGTTAGAAATACAGAAAAGACAAAGTCAAAAATAAAGAAAAGACAAAGCCAGAAATACAGAAAAGACAAAGTCAGAAATACTGAAAAGTCAAAGTCAGAAATGCAGAAAAGACAAAGTCAGAGAAATAAAGAAAAGACAAAGTCAGAAATACAGAAAAGACAAATTCAGAAATAGAGAAAAGACAAAAAAGAAATAGAGAAAAGACAAAGTCAGAAATACAGAAAAGAAAATGTCAGAAATACAGTAAAGACAAAGTCAGAGAAATAGAGAAAAGTCAATGTCAGAAATACAGAAAAGACAAAGTCAGAGAAATAAAGAGAAGACAAAGTCAGAAATAGAGAAAAGACAAAGTCAGAAATACAGAAAAGACAAAGTCAGAAATACAGACAAGACAAAGTCAGAAATACAGAAAAGACAAAGTCAGAGAAATAGAGAAAAGACAAAGTCAGAAATACATTAAAGACAAAGTCAGAGAAATAGAGAAAAGAGAAAGTCAGAAATACAGAAAAGGCAAAGTCAGAAATACAGAAAGGATAAAGTCGGAAAGACAGAAAAGACAAACTCAGAAATAGGGAAAAGAGAATGTCAGAGATAGAGAAAAGACAAAGTCAGAAATAGAGAAAAGACAAAGTCAGAAACACAGAAAAAACAAAGTCAGAAATAGAGAAAAGACAGAAAGTCAGAAAAAGACAGAAAAGACAAAGTCAGAAAAAGACAGAAAAGGCAAAGTCAGAAAAAGACAGCAAGTCAGAAATACTGAAAAGACAAAGTCAGAGAAATTGAGAAAAGACATAGTCAGAAATAGAGAAAAGGCAAAGTCAGAGAAATAGAGAAAAGTCAAAGACAGAAATACAGAAAGGACAAAGTCAGAGAAATAAAGAAAAGACAAAGTCAGAAACACAGAAAAGACAAAGTCAGAAATAGAGAAAAGACAAAGTCAGAGAAATAAAGACAAGACAAAGTCAGAAATAGAGAAAAGACAAAGTCAGAAATACAGAAAAGAAAAAGTCAGAAATACAGTAAAGACAAAGTCAGAGAAATAGAGAAAAGTCAATGTCAGAAATACAGAAAAGACAAAGTCAGAGAAATAAAGAGAAGACAAAGTCAGAAATAGAGAAAAGACAAAGTCAGAAATACAGAAAAGACAAAGTCAGAAATACAGACAAGACAAAGTCAGAAATACAGAAAAGACAAAGTCAGAGAAATAGAGAAAAGACAAAGTCAGAAATACATTAAAGACAAAGTCAGAGAAATAGAGAAAAGAGAAAGTCAGAAATACAGAAAAGGCAAAGTCAGAAATACAGAAATTATAAAGTCGGAAAGACAGAAAAGACAAACTCAGAAATAGGGAAAAGAGAAAGTCAGAGATAGAGAAAATACAAAGTCAGAAATAGAGAAAAGACAGAAAGTCAGAAAAAGACAGAAAAGACAAAGTCAGAAAAAGACAGAAAAGGCAAAGTCAGAAAAAGACAGCAAGTCAGAAATACTGAAAAGACAAAGTCAGAGAAATGGAGAAAAGACATAGTCAGAAATAGAGAAAAGGCAAAGTCAGAGAAATAGAGAAAAGTCAAAGACAGAAATACAGAAAGGACAAAGTCAGAGAAATAAAGAAAAGAAAATGTCAGAAACACAGAAAAGACAAAGTCAGAAATAGAGAAAAGACAAAGTCAGAGAAATAAAGAAAAGACCAAGTCAGAAATAGAGAAAAGACAAAGTGAGAAATACACAGAAGACAAAGTCAGAAATAGAGATATGTCAAAGTCAGAAATACAGAAAAGACAAAGTCAGAAAAAGACAGATAAGACAAAGTCGGAAAAAGACAGAAAAGTCAAAGTCAGAAATACAGAAAAGACAAAGTCAGAGAAATGCAGAAAAGACAAAGTCAGAAATAGAGAAAAGACAAAGTCAGAAATACACAAAAGACAAAGTCAGAAATAGAGAAAAGTCAAAGTCAGAGAAATAGAGAAAAGACAAAGTCAGAAATACATTAAAGACAAAGTCAGAGAAATAGAGAAAAGAGAAAGTCAGAAATACAGAAAAGGCAAAGTCAGAAATACAGAAAGGATAAAGTCGGAAAGACAGAAAAGACAAACTCAGAAATAGGGAAAAGAGAAAGTCAGAGATAGAGAAAAGACAAAGTCAGAAATAGAGAAAAGACAAAGTCAGAAACACAGAAAAAACAAAGTCAGAAATAGAGACAAGACAGAAAGTCAGAAAAAGACAGAAAAGACAAAGTCAGAAAAAGACAGAAAAGGCAAAGTCAGAAATAGAGAAAAGACAAAGTCAGAAATACAGAAAAGACAACGTCAGAGAAATAAAGAAAAGACAAAGTCAGAAATACAGAAAAGACAAAGTCAGAAATAGAGAAAAGTCAAAGTCAGAAATACAGAACAGACAAAGTCAGAAATACAGAAAGGACAAAGTCAGAAATAGAGAATAGACAAAGTCAGAAATACAGAAAAGACAAGGTCAAAGAAGTAGAGAAAAGTCAAAATCAGAAATACAGAAACGACAAAGTCAGAAATAGAGAAAAGACAAAGTCAGAAATACAGAAAAGACAAAGTCAGAAATACAGAAAAGACAGTCAGAAATAGAGAAAAGACAAAGTCAGAAATACAGAAAAGACAAAGTCAGAAATACCGAAAAGACAAAGTGAGAGAAATAGAGAAAAGTCAAAGTCAGAAATACAGAAAAGACAAAGTCAGAGAAATAAAGAAAAGACAAAGTCAGAAATACGGAAAAGACAAAGTCAGAAATGGAGAAAAGACAAAGTCAGAAATAAAGAAAAGACAAAGGCAGAGAAATACAGAAAAGACAAAGTCAGAAATAGAGAAAAGACAAAGTCAGAGAAATAAAGAAAAGACAAAGTCAGAAATAAAGAAAAGACAAAGTCAGAAATACGGAAAAGACAAAGTCAGAGAAATACAGAAAAGACAGAGTCAGCAATACAGAAAAGACAAAGTCGGAAATACAGAAAAGACAAAGTCAGAAAGACAGAAAAGACAAAGTCAGAAATACAGAAAAGACAAAGTCAGAGAAATAAAGAAAAGACAAAGTCAAAAATAGAGAAAAGACAAAGTCAGAAATACACAAAAGACAAAGTCAGAAATAGAGAAATGTCAAAGTCAGTAATACAGAAAAGGCAATGTCAGAAAAAGACAGAAAATCAGAAATACAGAAAATAGAAAGTCAGAGAAATAGAGAAAAGACAAAGTCAGAAAAAGACAGAAAAGACAAAGTCGGAAAAAGACAGAAAAGACAAAGTCAGAAAAAGACAGAAAAGACAAAGTCAGAAATAGAGAAAAGACAAAGTCAGAAATACAGAAAAGACAAAGTCAGAAATAGAGAAAAGACAAAGTCAGAAATACACAAAAGACAAAGTCAGAGAAATAGAGAAAAGACAAAGTCGAAATACAGAAAAGACAAAGTCAGAAATAGAGAAAAGACAAAGTCAGAGAATTACAGAAAAGACAAAGTCAGAAATACAGAAAAGACAAAGTCAGAAATACAGAAAAGACAAAGTCAGAAATAGAGAAAAGTCAAAGTCAGAAATACAGAAAAGACAAAGTCAGAAAAAGACAGAAATACAGAAATACAGAAAAGACAAAGTCAGAGTAATATAGAAAAGACAAAGTCAGAAATACAGAAAAGACAAAGTCAGATAAAGACAGAAAAGACAAAGTCGGAAAAAGACAGAAAAGACAAAGTCAGAGTAATATAGAAAAGACAAAGTCAGAAATACAAAAAAGAACAAAGTCAGAAATATAGAAAACACAAAGTCAGAAATAGAGAAAAGCCAAAGACAGAAATACAGAAAAGACAAAGTCAGAGAAATAGGGAAAAGACAAAGTCAGAAATAGATAAAAGGCAAAGTCAGAAATACAGAAAAGACAAAGTCTGAAATTCAGAAAAGTCAAAGTCAGAAATGCAGAAAAGACAAAGTCAGAAATACAGAAATGACAAAGTCAGAAATAGAGAAAAGAAAAAATCAGAAATACAGAAAAGACAAAGTCAGAAATATAGAAAAGACAAAGTCTGAAATACAGAAAAGACAAAGTCAGAAATACAGAAAAGCCAAAGTGAGAGAAATAGAGAAAAGTCAAAGTCTGAAATACAGAAAAGACAAAGTCAGAAAAAGACAGAAAAGACAAAGTCAGAAAAAGACAGAAATGACAACGTCAGAGAAATAGAGAAAAGTCAAAGTCAGAAATACAGAAAAGACAAGTCAGAAAAAGTCTGAAAAGACAAAGTCAGAAAAAGACAGAAAAGACAAAGTCAGAAATAGAGCAAAGACAAAGTCAGAAATACACAAAAGACAAAGTCAGAAATACAGAAAAGACAAAGTCAGAAATACAGAAAAGACAAAGTCAGAAATAGAGAAAAGACAAAGTCAGAAATACAGAAAAGACAAAGTCAGAAATACAGAAAAGACAAAGTCAGCAATACAGAAAAGACAAAGTCAGAAAGACAGAAAAGACAATGTCAGAAATACAGAAAAGACAAAGTCAGAGAAATAAAGAAAAGACAAAGTCAGAAATAGAGAAAAGACAAAGTCAGAAATACACAAAAGACAAAGTCAGAAATAGAGAAATGTCAAAGTCAGAAATACAGAAAGGACATTGTCAGAAAAAGACAGAAAATAAGAAATACAGAAAATACAAAGTCAGAGAAATAGAGAAAAGACAAAGTCAGAAAAAGACAGAAAAGACAAAGTCGGAAAAAGACAGAAAAGACAAAGTCAGAAAAAGACAGAAAAGACAAAGTCAGAGAAATAGAGAAAAGTCAAAGTCAGAAATACAGAAAAGACAAAGTCAGAAATAGAGAAAAGACAAAGTCAGAAATACACAAAAGAACAAAGTCAGAAATATAGAAAACTCAAAGTCAGAAATAGAGAAAAGCCAAAGACAGAAATACAGAAAAGACAAAGTCAGAGAAATAGGGAAAAGACAAAGTCAGAAATAGATAAAAGGCAAAGTCAGAAATACAGAAAAGGCAAGGTCTGAAATTCAGAAAAGACAAAGTCAGAAATGCAGAAAAGACAAAGTCAGAAATACAGAAATGACAAAGTCAGAAATACAGAAATGACAAAGTCAGAAATAGAGAAAAGACAAAGTCTGAAATACAGAAAAGACAAAGTCAGAAATACAGAAAAGCCAAAATCAGCGAAATAGAGAAAAGTCAAAGTCTGAAATACAGAAAAGACAAAGTCAGAAAAAGACAGAAAAGACAAAGTCAGAAAAAGACAGATAAGACAAAGTCAGAGAAATAGAGAAAAGTCAAAGTCAGATACATACAGAAAAGACAGTCAGAAATAGAGAAAAGACAAAGTCAGAAATACACAAAAGACAAAGTCAGAAATACAGAAAAGACAAAGTCAGAAATACAGAAAAGACAAAGTCAGAGAAATAGAGAAAAGTCAAAGTCAGAAATACAGAAAAGACAAAGTCAGAAATAGAGAAAAGTCAAAGTCAGAAATACAGAAAAGGCAAAGTCAGAAAAAGACAGAAATACAGAAATACAGAAAAGACAAAGTCAGAGAAATAAAGAAAAGACAAAGTCAGAAATACAGAAAAGACAAAGTCAGATAAAGACAGAAAAGACAAAGTCGGAAAAAGACAGAAAGTCAGAAATGCAGAAAAGACAAAGTCACAGAAATAGAGAAAAGTCAAAGTCAGAAATACAAAAAGGAACAAAGTCAGAAATATAGAAAACACAAAGTCAGAAATAGAGAAAAGCCAAAGACAGAAATACAGAAAAGACAAAGTCAGAGAAATAGGGAAAAGACAAAGTCAGAAATAGATAAAAGGCAAAGTCAGAAATACAGAAAAGAAAAAGTCAGAAATGCAGAAAAGACAAAGTCAGAAATACAGAAATGACAAAGTCAGAAATAGAGAAAAGACAAAATCAGAAATACAGAAAAGACAAAGTCAGAAATATAGAAAAGACAAAGTCTGAAATACAGAAAAGACAAAGTCAGAAATACAGGAAAGCCAAAGTCAGAAATGCAGAAAAGACAAAGTCAAAAATGCAGAAATTACGAATTCAGAAATAGAGAAAAGACAAAATCAGAAATACAGAAAAGACAAAGTCAGATATACAGAAAAGACAAAGTCAGAGAAATAGAGAAAAGTCAAAGTCAGAAATACAGAAAAGACAGTCAGAAAAAGACAGAAAAGACAAAGTCAGAAAAAGACAGAAAAGACAAAGTCTGAAAAATAGAGAAAAGTCAAAGTCAGAAATAGAGAAGAGTCAAAGTCAGAAATAGAGAAAAGACAAAGTCAGAAATACAGAAAAGACAAAGTCAGAAATACAGAAAAGACAAAGTCAGAGAAATAAAGAAAAGACAAAGTCAGAAATAAAGAAAAGACAAAGTCAGAAATACGGAAAAGACAAAGTCAGAGAAATACAGAAAAGACAAAGTCAGCAATACAGAAAAGACAAAGTCAGAAAGACAGAAAAGACAAAGTCAGAAATACAGAAAAGACAAAGTCAGAGAAATAAAGAAAGGACAAAGTCAGAAATAGAGAAAAGACAACGTCAGAAATACACAAAAGACAAAGTCAGAAATAGAGAAATGTCAAAGTCAGAAATACAGAAAGGACATTGTCAGAAAAAGACTGAAAATAAGAAATACAGAAAATACAAAGTCAGAGAAATAGAGAAAAGACAAAGTCAGAAAAAGACAGAAAAGACAAAGTCGGAAAAAGACAGAAAAGACAAAGTCAGAAAAAGACAGAAAAGACAAAGTCAGAGAAATAGAGAAAAGTCAAAGTCGAAATACAGAAAAGACAAAGTCAGAAATAGAGAAAAGACAAAGTCAGAAATACACAAAAGACAAAGTCAGAGAAATAGAGAAAAGTCAGTCAGAAATACAGAAAAGACAAAGTCAGAGAAATAAGGAAAAGACAAAGTCAGAAATACAGAGAAGACAATGTCAGAAAGACAGAAAAGACAAAGTCAGAAATACATAAAAGACAAAGTCAGAGAAATAGAGAAAAGACAAATTCAGAAATAGAGAAAAGACAAAGTCAGAGACATACAGAAAAGACAAAGTCAGAAATAGAGAAAAGACAAAGTCAGAAATACACAAAAGACAAAGTCAGAAATAAAGAAAAGACAAAGTCAGAAATACAGAAAAGACAAAGTCAGAGAAATAGAGAAAAGTCAAAGTCTGAAATACAGAAAAGACAAAGTCAGAAAAAGACAGAAAAGACAAAGTCAGAGAAATAGAGAAAAGTCAAAGTCAGAAATACAGAAAAGACAAAGTCAGAAATAGAGAAAAGACAAATTCAGAAATACAGAAAAGACAAAGTCAGAAATACAGAAAAGACAAAGTCAGAGAAATAAAGAAAAGACAAAGTCAGAAATAAAGAAAAGACAAAGTCAGAAATACGGAAAAGACAAAGTCAGAGAAATACAGAAAAGACAAAGTCAGCAATACAGAAAAGACAAAGTCAGAAATAGAGAAAAGACAAAGTCAGAAATACAGAAAAGACAAAGTCAGAGAAATAAAGAAAAGACAAAGTCAGAAATAGAGAAAAGACAAAGTCAGAAATACACAAAAGACAAAGTCAGAAAGAGAGAAATGTCAAAGTCAGAAATACAGAAAGGACATTGTCAGAAAAAGACAGAAAATAAGAAATACAGAAAATACAAAGTCAGAGAAATAGAGAAAAGACAAAGTCAGAAAAAGACAGAAAAGACAAAGTCGGAAAAAGACAGAAAAGACAAAGTCAGAAAAAGACAGAAAAGACAAAGTCAGAGAAATAGAGAAAAGTCAAAGTCAGAAATACATAAAAGACAAAGTCAGAGAAATAGAGAAAAGACAAATTCAGAAATAGAGAAAAGACAAAGTCAGAGACATACAGAAAAGACAAAGTCAGAAATAGAGAAAAGACAAAGTCAGAAATACACAAAAGACAAAGTCAGAAATAAAGAAAAGACAAAGTCAGAAATACAGAAAAGACAAAGTCAGAGAAATAGAGAAAAGTCAAAGTCTGAAATACAGAAAAGACAAAGTCAGAAAAAGACAGAAAAGACAAAGTCAGAGAAATGGAGAAAAGTCAAAGTCAGAAATACAGAAAAGACAAAGTCAGAAATAGAGAAAAGACAAAGTCAGAAATACAGAAAAGACAAAGTCAGAAATACAGAAAAGACAAAGTCAGAGAAATAAAGAAAAGACAAAGTCAGAAATAAAGAAAAGACAAAGTCAGAAATACGGAAAAGACAAAGTCAGAGAAATACTGAAAAGACAAAGTCAGCAATACAGAAAAGACAAAGTCAGAAAGACAGTAAAGACAAAGTCAGAAATACAGAAAAGACAAAGTCAGAGAAATAAAGAAAAGACAAAGTCAGAAATAGAGAAAAGACAAAGTCAGAAATACACAAAAGACAAAGTCAGAAAGAGAGAAATGTCAAAGTCAGAAATACAGAAAGGACATTGTCAGAAAAAGACAGAAAATAAGAAATACAGAAAATACAAAGTCAGAGAAATAGAGAAAAGACAAAGTCAGAAAAAGACAGAAAAGACAAAGTCGGAAAAAGACAGAAAAGACAAAGTCAGAAAAAGACAGAAAAGACAAAGTCAGAGAAATAGAGAAAAGTCAAAGTCAGAAATACAGAAAAGACAAAGTCAGAGAAATAGAGAAAAGTCAGTCAGAAATACAGAAAAGACAAAGTCAGAGAAATAAGGAAAAGACAAAGTCAGAAATACAGAAAAGACAATGTCAGAAAGACAGAAAAGACAAAGCCAGAAATACATAAAAGACAAAGTCAGAAATAGAGAAGAGTCAAAGTCAGAAATACAGAAAAGACAAAGTCAGAAAAAGACAGAAAGTGAGAAATACAGAAAAGGCAAAGTCTGAAATTCAGAAATGACAAAGTCAGAAATAGAGAAAAGACAAAATCAGAAATAGAGAAAAGACAAAGTCAGAAATATAGAAAAGACAAAGTCTGAAATACAGAAAAGACAAAGTCAGAAATACAGAAAAGCCAAAGTCAGAGAAAGAGAGAAAAGTCAAAGTCTGAAATACAGAAAAGACAAAGTCAGAAAAAGACAGAAAAGACAAAGTCAGAGAAATAGAGAAAAGTCAAAGTCAGAGACATACAGAAAAGACAAATACAGAAATAGAGAAAAGACAAAGTCAGAAATACAGAAAAGACAAAGTCAGAAATACAGAAAAGACAAAGTCAGAGAAATAGAGAAAAATCAAAGTCTGAAATACAGAAAAGACAAAGTCAGCAATACAGAAAAGACAAAGTCAGAAAGACAGTAAAGACAAAGTCAGAAATACAGAAAAGACAAAGTCAGAGAAATAAAGAAAAGATAAAGTCAGAAATAGAGAAAAGACAAAGTCAGAAATACACAAAAGACAAAGTCAGAAAGAGAGAAATGTCAAAGTCAGAAATACAGAAAGGACATTGTCAGAAAAAGACAGAAAATAAGAAATACAGAAAATACAAAGTCAGAGAAATAGAGAAAAGACAAAGTCTGAAAAAGACAGAAAAGACAAAGTCGGAAAAAGACAGAAAAGACAAAGTCAGAAAAAGACAGAAAAGACATAGTCAGAGAAATAGAGAAATGTCAAAGTCAGAAATACAGAAAAGACAAAGTCAGAAATAGAGAAAAGACAAAGTCAGAAATACACAAAAGACAAAGTCAGAGAAATAGAGAAAAGTCAGTCAGAAATACAGAAAAGACGAAGTCAGAGAAATAAGGAAAAGACAAAGTCAGAAATACAGAAAAGACAATGTCAGAAAGACAGAAAAGATAAAGTCAGAAATACATAAAAGACAAAGTCAGAAATAGAGAAGAGTCAAAGGTCAGAAATACAGAAAAGACAAAGTCAGAAAAAGACAGAAATACAGAAATACAGAAAAGACAAAGTCAGAGAAATATAGAAAAGACAAAGTCAGAAATACAGAAAAGACAAAGTCAGATAAAGACAGAAAAGACAAAGTCGGAAAAAGACAGAAAAGACAAAGTCAGAAAAAGACAGAAAGTGAGAAATACAGAAAAGGCAAAGTCTGAAATTCAGAAATGACAAAGTCAGAAATAGAGAAAAGACAAAATCAGAAATACAGAAAAGACAAAGTCAGAAATATAGAAAAGACAAAGTCTGAAATACAGAAAAGACAAAGTCAGAAATACAGAAAAGCCAAAGTCAGAGAAATAGAGAAAAGTCAAAGTCTGAAATACAGAAAAGACAAAGTCAGAAAAAGACAGAAAAGACAAAGTCAGAAAAAGACAGAAAAGACAAAGTCAGAGAAATAGAGAAAAGTCAAAGTCAGAGACATACAGAAAAGACAAAGACAGAAATACAGAAAAGACAAAGTCAGAAATACAGAAAAGACAAAGTCAGAGAAATAGAGAAAAGTCAAAGTCTGAAATACAGAAAAGACAAAGTCAGATAAAGACTGAAAATACAAAGTCAGAAAAAGACAGAAAAGACAAAGTCAGAAATAGAGGAAAGTCAAAGTCAGAAATACAGAAAAGACAAAGTCAGAAAAAGACAGAAAGTCAGAAATACAGAAAAGACAAAGTCAGAGAAATATAGAAAAGACAAAGACGGAAAAAGACAGAAAAGACAAAGTCAGAAAAAGACAGAAAAGACAAAGTCAGAAATAGAGAAAAGACAAAGTCAGAAATAGAGAAAAGACAAAGTCACAGAAATAGAGAAAAGACTAAGTCAGAAAAAGACCGAAAAGACAAAGTCAGAAATAGAGAAAAGACAAAGTCAGAAATAGAGAAAAGACAAAGTCAGAGAAATACAGAAAAGATAAAGTCAGCAATACAGAAAAGACAAAGTCAGAAATACAGAAAAGACAAAGTCAGAGAAATACAGAAAAGACAAAGTCAGAAATACAGAAAAGACAACGTCAGAAATACAGAAAAGACAAAGTCAGAAATAGAGAAAAGACAAAGTCATAAATACAGAAAAGACAAAGTCAGAAAAACAGAAAAGACAAAGTCAGAGAAATAAAGAAAAGACAAAGTCAGAAATAAAGAAAAGACAAATTCAGAAATACAGAAAAGACAAAGTCAGAAATACGGAAAAGACAAAGTCAGAAAAATACAGAAAAGACAAAGTCGGAAATACAGAAAAGACAAAGTCAGAAAGACAGAAAAGACAAAGTCAGAAATACAGAAAAGACAAAGTCAGAGAAATAAAGAAAAGACAAAGTCAGAAATAGAGAAAAGACAAAGTCAGAAATACACAAAAGACAAAGTCAGAAATAGAGAAATGTCAAAGACAGAAATACAGAAAAGACAAAGTCAGAAAAAGACAGAAAAGACAAAGTCGGAAAAAGACAGAAAAGTCAAAGTCAGAAATACAGAAAAGACAAAGTCAGAGAAATGCAGAAAAGACAAAGTCAGAAATAGAGAAAAGAGAAAGTCAGAAATACACAAAAGACAACGTCAGAAATAGAGAAAAGTCAAAGTCAGAAATACAGAAAAGACAAAGTCAGAAAAAGACAGAAAGTCAGAAATACAGAAAAGACAAAGTCAGCGAAATGGAGAAAAGACAAAGTCAGAAATACAGAAAAGACAAAGTCAGAAAAAGACAGAAAAGGCAAAGTCGGAAAAAGACAGAAAAGACAAAGTCAGAAAAAGACAGAAAGTCAGAAATAAAGAAAAGACAAAGTCAGAGAAATAGAGAAAAGTCAAAGTCAGAAATACAGATAAGAACAAAGGCAGAGAAATAGAGAAAAGACAAAGGCAGAAATAGAGAAAAGACAAAGTCAGAAATGCAGAAAAGACAAAGTCAAAAATGCAGAAATTACGAAGTCAGAAATAGAGAAAAGACAAAATCAGAAATACAGAAAAGACAAAGTCAGATATACAGAAAAGACAAAGTCAGAGAAATAGAGAAAAGTCAAAGTCAGAAATACAGAAAAGACAGTCAGAAAAAGACAGAAAAGACAAAGTCAGAAAAAGACAGAAAAGACAAAGTCTGAAAAATAGAGAAAAGTCAAAGTCAGAAATACAGAAAAGACAAAGTCAGAAAAAGCCCGAAAAGACAACGTCAGAAAAAGACAGAAAAGACAAAGTCAGAAATAGAGAAGAGTCAAAGTCAGAAATACAGAAAAGACAACGTCAGAAAAAGACAGAAATACAGAAATACAGAAAAGACAAAGTAAGAGAAATAGAGAAAAGTCAAAGACAGAAATACAAAAAAGAACAAAGTCAGAAATATAGAAAACACAAAGTCAGAAATAGAGAAAAGCCAAAGACAGAAATACAGAAAAGGCAAAGTCAGAAATACAGAAAAGGCAAAGTCTGAAATTCAGAAAAGACAAAGTCAGAAATGCAGAAAAGACAAAGTCAGAAATACAGAAATGACGAAGTCAGAAATAGAGAAAAGACAAAATCAGAAATACAGAAAAGACAAAGTCAGAAATATAGAAAAGACAAAGTCTGAAATACAGAAAAGACAAAGTCAGAAATACAGAAAAGCCAAAATCAGAGAAATAGAGAAAAGTCAAAGTCTGAAATGCAGAAAAGACAAAGTCAGAAAAAGACAGAAAAGACAAAGTCAGAGAAATAGAGAAAAGTCAAAGTCAGAAATACAGAAAAGACTAAGTCAGAAAAAGACTGAAAAGACAAAGTCAGAAAAAGACAGAAAAGACAAAGTCAGAAATAGAGAAAAGACAAAGTCAGAAATACACAAAAGACAAAGTCAGAAATAGAGGAAAGTCAAAGTCAGAAATACAGAAAAGACAAAGTCAGAAAAAGACAGAACGTCAGAAATACAGAAAAGACAAAGTCAGAGAAAGACAGAAAAGACAAAGTCGGAAAAAGACAGAAAAGACAAAGTCAGAAAAAGACAGAAAAGACAAAGTCAGAAATAGAGAAAAGACAAAGTCAGAAATAGAGAAAAGACAAAGTCAGAGAAATACAGAAAAGACAAAGTCAGCAATACAGAAAAGACAAAGTCAGAAATACAGAAAAGACAAAGTCAGAGGAATACAGAAAAGACAAAGTGAGAAATACAGAAAAGACAAAGTCAGAAATACAGAAAAGACAAAGTCAGAAATAGAGAAAAGTCAAAGTCAGAAATACAGAAAAGACAAAGTCAGAAATACAGAAAAGACAAAGTCAGAAAAAGACAGAAAGTCTGAAATACAGAAAAGACAAAGTCAGAAAAAGACAGAACAGACAAAGTCAGAGAAATAGAGAAAAGTCCAAGTCAGAAATACAGAAAAGACAAAGTCAGAAATAGAGAAAAGACAAAGTCAGAAATACAGAAAAGACAAAGTCAGAAATACAGAAAAGACAAAGTCAGAGAAATAAAGAAAAGACAAAGTCAGATATAAAGAAAAGACAAAGTCAGAAATACGGAAAAGACAAAGTCAGAGAAATACAGAAAAGACAAAGTCAGCAATACAGAAAAGACAAAGTCAGAAAGACAGAAAAGACAAAGTCACAAAAAGACAGAAATACAGAAATAGAGAAAAGACAAAGTCAGAAATAGAGAAGAGGCAAAGTCTGAAACTCTGAAAAGATAAAGTCAGAAATGCAGAAAAGACAGAGTCAGAAATACAGAAAAGACAAAGTCACAAAAAGACAGAAATACAGAAATACAGAAAAGACAAAGTCAGAGAAATATAGAAAAGACAAAGTCAGAGAAATAGGGAAAAGACAAAGTCAGAAATAGATAAAAGGCAAAGTCAGAAATACAGAAAAGGCAAAGTCTGAAACTCTGAAAAGATAAAGTCAGAAATGCAGAAAAGACAGAGTCAGAAATACAGAAATGACAAAGTCAGAAATAGAGAAATGACAAAATCAGAAATACAGAAAAGACAAAGTCAGAAATATAGAAAAGACAAAGTCTGAAATACAGAAAAGACAATGTCAGAAATACAGAAAAGCCAAAGTCGGAGAAATAGAGAAAAGTCAAAGTCTGCAATACAGAAAAGACAAAGTCAGAAAAAGACAGAAAAGACAAAGTCAGAGAAATAGAGAAAAGTCAAAGTCGGAAATACAGAAAAGACAAAGTCAGAAAAAGACTGAAATGACAAAGTCAGAAAAAGACAGAAAAGACAAAGTCAGAAATAGAGAAAAGACAAAGTCAGAAATACACAAAAGACAAAGTCAGAAATAGAGGAAAGTCAAAGTCAGAAATACAGAAAAGACAAAGTCAGAAAAAGACAGAAAGTCAGAAATACAGAAAAGACAAAGTCAGAAAAAGACAGAAAAGCCAATGTCAGAAATACATAAAAGCCAAAGTCAGAGAAATAGAGAAAAGTCAAAGTCTGAAATGCAGAAAAGACAAAGTCAGAAAAAGACAGAAAAGACAAAGTCAGAGAAATAGAGAAAAGTCAAAGTCAGAAATACAGAAAAGACAAAGTCAGAAAAAGACTGAAAGGACAAAGTCAGAAAAAGACAGAAAAGACAAAGTCAGAAATAGAGAAAAGACAAAGTCAGAAATACACAAAAGACAAAGTCAGAAATAGAGGAAAGTCAAAGTCAGAAATACAGAAAAGACAAAGTCAGAAAAAGACAGAACGTCAGAAATACAGAAAAGGCAAAGTCAGAGAAAGACAGAAAAGACAAAGTCGGAAAAAGACAGAAAAGCCAAAGACAGAAATACACAAAAGACAAAGTCAGAGAAATCGGGAAAAGACAAAGTCAGAAATAGATAAAAGGCAAAGACAGAAATACACAAAAGACAAAGTCAGAGAAATAGGGAAAAGACAAAGTCAGAAAGAGAGAAATGTCAAAGTCAGAAATGCAGAAAAGACAGAGTCAGAAATATAGAAAACACAAAGTCAGAAATAGAGAAAAGCCAAAGACAGAAATACACAAAAGACAAAGTCAGAGAAATAGGGAAAAGACAAAGTCAGAAATAGATAAAAGGCAAAGTCAGAAATGCAGAAAAGACAGAGTCAGAAATACAGAAATGACAAAGTCAGAAATACAGAAAAGACAAAATCAGAAATACAGAAAAGACAATGTCAGAAATACAGAAAAGCCAAAGTCAGAGAAATAGAGAAAAGTCAAAGTCTGCAATACAGAAAAGACAAAGTCAGAAAAAGACAGAAAAGACAAAGTCAGAGAAATAGAGAAAAGTCAAAGTCAGAAATACAGAAAAGACAAAGTCAGAAAAAGACTGAAAAGACAAAGACAGAAAAAGACAGAAAAGACAAAGTCAGAAATAGAGAAAAGACAAAGTCAGAAATACACAAAAGACAAAGTCAGAAATAGAGGAAAGTCAAAGTCAGAAATACAGAAAAGACAAAGTCAGAAAAAGACAGAAAGTCAGAAATACAGAAAAGACAAAGTCAGAGAAAGACAGAAAAGACAAAGTCGGAAAAAGACAGAAAAGACAAAGTCAGAAAAAGACAGAAAAGACAAAGTCAGAAATAGAGAAAAGACAAAGTCAGAAATTGAGAAAAGACAAAGTCACAGAAAAAGAGAAAAGACAAAGTCAGAAAAAGACCGAAAAGACAAAGTCAGAAATAGAGAAAAGACAAAGTCAGAAATAGAGAAAAGACAAAGTCAGAGAAATACAGAAAAGACAAAGTCAGCAATACAGAAAAGACAAAGTCAGAAATACAGAAAAGACAAAGTCAGAAATACAGAAAAGACAAAGTCAGAAATACGGAAAAGACAAAGTCAGAGAAATACAGAAAAGACAAAGTCGAAATACAGAAAAGACAAAGTCGGAAAAAGACAGAAAAGACAAAGTCAGAAACACAGAAAAGACAAAGTCAGAGAAATAAAGAAAAGACAAAGTCAGAAATAGAGAAAAGACAAAGTCAGAAATACACAGAAGACAAAGTCAGAAATAGAGAAATGTCAAAGTCAGAAATACAGAAAAGACAAAGTCAGAAAAAGACAGAAAAGACAAAGTCGGAAAAAGACAGAAAAGTCAAAGTCAGAAAGACAGAAAAGACAAAGTCGGAAATACAGAAAAGACAAAGTCAGAAAGACAGAAAAGACAAAGACAGAAATACAGAAAAGACAAAGTCAGAAATAGAGAAATGTCAAAGTCAGAAATACAGAAAAGACAAAGTCAGAAAAAGACAGAAAGTCAGAAGTACAGAAAAGACAAAGTCAGAAATGGACAGAAAAGACAAAGTCAGAAAAAGACAGAAAAGACAAAGTCAGAGAAATAGAGAAAAGTCAAAGTCAGAGACATACAGAAAAGACAAAGACAGAAATACAGAAAAGACAAAGTCAGAAATACAGAAAAGACAAAGTCAGAGAAATAGAGAAAAGTCAAAGTCTGAAATACAGAAAAGACAAAGTCAGAAAAAGACAGAAAAGTCAAAGTCAGAGAAATAGAGAAAAGTCAAAGTCAGAAATACAGAAAAGACAAAGTCACAGAAAGACTGAAAAGACAAAGTCAGAAAAAGACAGAAAAGACAAAGTCAGAAATAGAGAAAAGACAAAGTCAGAAATACACAAAAGACAAAGTCATAAATAGAGGAAAGTCAAAGTCAGAAATACAGAAAAGACAAAGTCAGAAAAAGACAGAAAGTCAGAAATACAGAAAAGACAAAGTCAGAGAAAGACAGAAAAGACAAAGACGGAAAAAGACAGAAAAGACAAAGTCAGAAAAAGACAGAAAAGACAAAGTCAGAAATAGAGAAAAGACAAAGTCAGAAATAGAGAAAAGACAAAGTCACAGAAATAGAGAAAAGACTAAGTCAGAAAAAGACCGAAAAGACAAAGTCAGAAATAGAGAAAAGACAAAGTCAGAAATAGAGAAAAGACAAAGTCAGAGAAATACAGAAAAGATAAAGTCAGCAATACAGAAAAGACAAAGTCAGAAATACAGAAAAGACAAAGTCAGAGAAATACAGAAAAGACAAAGTCAGAAATACAGAAAAGACAACGTCAGAAATACAGAAAAGACAAAGTCAGAAATAGAGAAAAGACAAAGTCATAAATACAGAAAAGACAAAGTCAGAAAAACAGAAAAGACAAAGTCAGAGAAATAAAGAAAAGACAAAGTCAGAAATAAAGAAAAGACAAATTCAGAAATACAGAAAAGACAAAGTCAGAAATACGGAAAAGACAAAGTCAGAAAAATACAGAAAAGACAAAGTCGGAAATACAGCAAAGACAAAGTCAGAAAGACAGAAAAGACAAAGTCAGAAATACAGAAAAGACAAAGTCAGAGAAATAAAGAAAAGACAAAGTCAGAAATAGAGAAAAGACAAAGTCAGAAATTGAGAAAAGACAAAGTCACAGAAAAAGAGAAAAGTCAAAGTCAGAAAAAGACCGAAAAGACAAAGTCAGAAATAGAGAAAAGACAAAGTCAGAAATAGAGAAAAGACAAAGTCAGAGAAATACAGAAAAGACAAAGTCAGCAATACAGAAAAGACAAAGTCAGAAATACAGAAAAGACAAAGTCAGAAATACAGAAAAGACAAAGTCAGAAATACGGAAAAGACAAAGTCAGAGAAATACAGAAAAGACAAAGTCGAAATACAGAAAAGACAAAGTCGGAAAAAGACAGAAAAGACAAAGTCAGAAACACAGAAAAGACAAAGTCAGAGAAATAAAGAAAAGACAAAGTCAGAAATAGAGAAAAGACAAAGTCAGAAATACACAGAAGACAAAGTCAGAAATAGAGAAATGTCAAAGTCAGAAATACAGAAAAGACAAAGTCAGAAAAAGACAGAAAAGACAAAGTCGGAAAAAGACAGAAAAGTCAAAGTCAGAAAGACAGAAAAGACAAAGTCGGAAATACAGAAAAGACAAAGTCAGAAAGACAGAAAAGACAAAGACAGAAATACAGAAAAGACAAAGTCAGAAATAGAGAAATGTCAAAGTCAGAAATACAGAAAAGACAAAGTCAGAAAAAGACAGAAAGTCAGAAGTACAGAAAAGACAAAGTCAGAAATGGACAGAAAAGACAAAGTCAGAAAAAGACAGAAAAGACAAAGTCAGAGAAATAGAGAAAAGTCAAAGTCAGAGACATACAGAAAAGACAAAGACAGAAATACAGAAAAGACAAAGTCAGAAATACAGAAAAGACAAAGTCAGAGAAATAGAGAAAAGTCAAAGTCTGAAATACAGAAAAGACAAAGTCAGAAAAAGACAGAAAAGTCAAAGTCAGAGAAATAGAGAAAAGTCAAAGTCAGAAATACAGAAAAGACAAAGTCACAGAAAGACTGAAAAGACAAAGTCAGAAAAAGACAGAAAAGACAAAGTCAGAAATAGAGAAAAGACAAAGTCAGAAATACACAAAAGACAAAGTCATAAATAGAGGAAAGTCAAAGTCAGAAATACAGAAAAGACAAAGTCAGAAAAAGACAGAAAGTCAGAAATACAGAAAAGACAAAGTCAGAGAAAGACAGAAAAGACAAAGACGGAAAAAGACAGAAAAGACAAAGTCAGAAAAAGACAGAAAAGACAAAGTCAGAAATAGAGAAAAGACAAAGTCAGAAATAGAGAAAAGACAAAGTCACAGAAATAGAGAAAAGACTAAGTCAGAAAAAGACCGAAAAGACAAAGTCAGAAATAGAGAAAAGACAAAGTCAGAAATAGAGAAAAGACAAAGTCAGAGAAATACAGAAAAGATAAAGTCAGCAATACAGAAAAGACAAAGTCAGAAATACAGAAAAGACAAAGTCAGAGAAATACAGAAAAGACAAAGTCAGAAATACAGAAAAGACAAAGTCAGAAATAGAGAAAAGACAAAGTCATAAATACAGAAAAGACAAAGTCAGAAAAACAGAAAAGACAAAGTCAGAGAAATAAAGAAAAGACAAAGTCAGAAATAAAGAAAAGACAAATTCAGAAATACAGAAAAGACAAAGTCAGAAATACGGAAAAGACAAAGTCAGAAAAATACAGAAAAGACAAAGTCGGAAATACAGCAAAGACAAAGTCAGAAAGACAGAAAAGACAAAGTCAGAAATACAGAAAAGACAAAGTCAGAGAAATAAAGAAAAGACAAAGTCAGAAATAGAGAAAAGACAAAGTCAGAAATACACAAAAGACAAAGTCAGAAATAGAGAAATGTCAAAGACAGAAATACAGAAAAGACAAAGTCAGAAAAAGACAGAAAAGACAAAGTTGGAAAAAGACAGAAAAGTCAAAGTCAGAAATACAGAAAAGACAAAGTCAGAGAAATGCAGAAAAGACAAAGTCAGAAATAGAGAAAAGACAAAGTCAGAAATACACAAAAGACAACGTCAGAAATAGAGAAAAGTCAAAGTCAGAAATACAGAAAAGACAAAGTCAGAAAAAGACAGAAAGTCAGAAATACAGAAAAGACAAAGTCAGCGAAATGGAGAAAAGACAAAGTCAGAAAAAGACAGAAAAGGCAAAGTCGGAAAAAGACAGAAAAGACAAAGTCAGAAAAAGACAGAAAGTGAGAAATAAAGAAAAGACAAAGTCAGAGAAATAGAGAAAAGTCAAAGTCAGAAATACAGATAAGAACAAAGTCAGAGAAATAGAGAAAAGACAAAGGCAGAAATAGAGAAAAGACAAAGTCAGAAATGCAGAAAAGACAAAGTCAAAAATGCAGAAATTACGAAGTATGAAATAGAGAAAAGACAAAATCAGAAATACAGAAAAGACAAAGTCAGATATACAGAAAAGACAAAGTCAGAGAAATAGAGAAAAGTCAAAGTCAGAAATACAGAAAAGACAGTCAGAAAAAGACAGAAAAGACAAAGTCAGAAAAAGACAGAAAAGACAAAGTCTGAAAAATAGAGAAAAGTCAAAGTCAGAAATACAGAAAAGACAAAGTCAGAAAAAGACCGAAAAGACAACGTCAGAAAAAGACAGAAAAGACAAAGTCAGAAATAGAGAAGAGTCAAAGTCAGAAACACAGAAAAGACAACGTCAGAAAAAGACAGAAATACAGAAATACAGAAAAGTCAAAGTAAGAGAAATAGAGAAAAGTCAAAGACAGAAATACAAAAAAGAACAAAGTCAGAAATATAGAAAACACAAAGTCAGAAATAGAGAAAAGCCAAAGACAGAAATACAGAAAAGGCAAAGTCAGAAATACAGAAAAGGCAAAGTCTGAAATTCAGAAAAGACAAAGTCAGAAATGCAGAAAAGACAAAGTCAGAAATACAGAAATGACGAAGTCAGAAATAGAGAAAAGACAAAATCAGAAATACAGAAAAGACAAAGTCAGAAATATAGAAAAGACAAAGTCTGAAATACAGAAAAGACAAAGTCAGAAATACAGAAAAGCCAAAATCAGAGAAATAGAGAAAAGTCAAAGTCTGAAATGCAGAAAAGACAAAGTCAGAAAAAGACAGAAAAGACAAAGTCAGAGAAATAGAGAAAAGTCAAAGTCAGAAATACAGAAAAGACAAAGTCAGAAAAAGACTGAAAAGACAAAGTCAGAAAAAGACAGAAAAGACAAAGTCAGAAATAGAGAAAAGACAAAGTCAGAAATACACAAAAGACAAAGTCAGAAATAGAGGAAAGTCAAAGTCAGAAATACAGAAAAGACAAAGTCAGAAAAAGACAGAACGTCAGAAATACAGAAAAGACAAAGTCAGAGAAAGACAGAAAAGACAAAGTCGGAAAAAGACAGAAAAGACAAAGTCAGAAAAAGACAGAAAAGACAAAGAAAGAAATAGAGAAAAGACAAAGTCAGAAATAGAGAAAAGACAAAGTCAGAGAAATACAGAAAAGACAAAGTCAGCAATACAGAAAAGACAAAGTCAGAAATACAGAAAAGACAAAGTCAGAGGAATACAGAAAAGACAAAGTGAGAAATACAGAAAAGACAAAGTCAGAAATACAGAAAAGACAAAGTCAGAAATAGAGAAAAGTCAAAGTCAGAAATACAGAAAAGACAAAGTCAGAAATGGACAGAAAAGACAAAGTCAGAAAAAGACAGAAAGTCTGAAATACAGAAAAGACAAAGTCAGAAAAAGACAGAAAAGAAAAAGTCAGAGAAATAGAGAAAAGTCCAAGTCAGAAATACAGAAAAGACAAAGTCAGAAATAGAGAAAAGACAAAGTCAGAAATACAGAAAAGACAATGTCAGAAATACAGAAAAGACAAAGTCAGAGAAATAAAGAAAAGACAAAGTCAGATATAAAGAAAAGACAAAGTCAGAAATACGGAAAAGACAAAGTCAGAGAAATACAGAAAAGACAAAGTCAGCAATACAGAAAAGACAAAGTCAGAAAGACAGAAAAGACAAAGTAAGAAATAGAGAAAAGACAAAGTCAGAAATAGAGAAGAGGTAAAGTCAGAAATACAGAAAAGACAAAGTCACAAAAAGACAGAAATACAGAAATACAGAAAAGACAAAGTCAGAGAAATATAGAAAAGACAAAGTCAGAGAAATAGGGAAAAGACAAAGTCAGAAATAGATAAAAGGCAAAGTCAGAAATACAGAAAAGGCAAAGTCTGAAACTCTGAAAAGATAAAGTCAGAAATGCAGAAAAGACAGTGTCAGAAATACAGAAATGACAAAGTCAGAAATAGAGAAATGACAAAATCAGAAATACAGAAAAGACAAAGTCAGAAATATAGAAAAGACAAAGTCTGAAATACAGAAAAGACAATGTCAGAAATACAGAAAAGCCAAAGTCGGAGAAATAGAGAAAAGTCAAAGTCTGCAATACAGAAAAGACAAAGTCAGAAAAAGACAGAAAAGACAAAGTCAGAGAAATAGAGAAAAGTCAAAGTCGGAAATACAGAAAAGACAAAGTCAGAAAAAGACTGAAATGACAAAGTCAGAAAAAGACAGAAAAGACAAAGTCAGAAATAGAGAAAAGACAAAGTCAGAAATACACAAAAGACAAAGTCAGAAATAGAGGAAAGTCAAAGTCAGAAATACAGAAAAGACAAAGTCAGAAAAAGACAGAAAGTCAGAAATACAGAAAAGACAAAGTCAGAAAAAGACAGAAAAGCCAATGTCAGAAATACAGAAAAGCCAAAGTCAGAGAAATAGAGAAAAGTCAAAGTCTGAAATGCAGAAAAGACAAAGTCAGAAAAAGACAGAAAAGACAAAGTCAGAGAAATAGAGAAACGTCAAAGTCAGAAATACAGAAAAGACAAAGTCAGAAAAAGACTGAAAGGACAAAGTCAGAAAAAGACATAAAAGACAAAGTCAGAAATAGAGAAAAGACAAAGTCAGAAATACACAAAAGACAAAGTCAGAAATAGAGGAAAGTCAAAGTCAGAAATACAGAAAAGACAAAGTCAGAAAAAGACAGAACGTCAGAAATACAGAAAAGACAAAGTCAGAGAAAGACAGAAAAGACAAAGTCGGAAAAAGACAGAAAAGCCAAAGACAGAAATACACAAAAGACAAAGTCAGAGAAATCGGGAAAAGACAAAGTCAGAAATAGATAAAAGGCAAAGACAGAAATACACAAAAGACAAAGTCAGAGAAATAGGGAAAAGACAAAGTCAGAAAGAGAGAAATGTCAAAGTCAGAAATGCAGAAAAGACAGAGTCAGAAATATAGAAAACACAAAGTCAGAAATAGAGAAAAGCCAAAGACAGAAATACACAAAAGACAAAGTCAGAGAAATAGGGAAAAGACAAAGTCAGAAATAGATAAAAGGCAAAGTCAGAAATGCAGAAAAGACAGAGTCAGAAATACAGAAATGACAAAGTCAGAAATACAGAAAAGACAAAATCAGAAATACAGAAAAGACAATGTCAGAAATACAGAAAAGCCAAAGTCAGAGAAATAGAGAAAAGTCAAAGTCTGCAATACAGAAAAGACAAAGTCAGAAAAAGACAGAAAAGACAAAGTCAGAGAAATAGAGAAAAGTCAAAGTCAGAAATACAGAAAAGACAAAGTCAGAAAAAGACTGAAAAGACAAAGACAGAAAAAGACAGAAAAGACAAAGTCAGAAATAGAGAAAAGACAAAGTCAGAAATACACAAAAGACAAAGTCAGAAATAGAGGAAAGTCAAAGTCAGAAATACAGAAAAGACAAAGTCAGAAAAAGACAGAAAGTCAGAAATACAGAAAAGACAAAGTCAGAGAAAGACAGAAAAGACAAAGTCGGAAAAAGACAGAAAAGACAAAGTCAGAAAAAGACAGAAAAGACAAAGTCAGAAATAGAGAAAAGACAAAGTCAGAAATTGAGAAAAGACAAAGTCACAGAAAAAGAGAAAAGACAAAGTCAGAAAAAGACCGAAAAGACAAAGTCAGAAATAGAGAAAAGACAAAGTCAGAAATAGAGAAAAGACAAAGTCAGAGAAATACAGAAAAGACAAAGTCAGCAATACAGAAAAGACAAAGTCAGAAATACAGAAAAGACAAAGTCAGAAATACATAAAAGACAAAGTCAGAAATACGGAAAAGACAAAGTCAGAGAAATACAGAAAAGACAAAGTCGAAATACAGAAAAGACAAAGTCGGAAAAAGACAGAAAAGACAAAGTCAGAAACACAGAAAAGACAAAGTCAGAGAAATAAAGAAAAGACAAAGTCAGAAATAGAGAAAAGACAAATTCAGAAATACACAGAAGACAAAGTCAGAAATAGAGAAATGTCAAAGTCAGAAATACAGAAAAGACAAAGTCAGAAAAAGACAGAAAAGACAAAGTCGGAAAAAGACAGAAAAGTCAAAGTCAGAAAGACAGAAAAGACAAAGTCAGAAATACAGAAAAGACAAAGTCAGAAAAAGACAGAAAGTCAGAAGTACAGAAAAGACAAAGTCAGAAATGGACAGAAAAGACAAAGTTGGAAAAAGACAGAAAAGACAAAGTCAGAAATAGAGAAAAGACAAAGTCAGAGAAATACAGAAAAGACAAAGTCAGCAATACAGAAAAGACAAAGTCAGAAATACAGAAAAGACAAAGTCACAGAAATACAGAAAAGACAAAGTCAGAAACACAGAAAAGACAAAGTCAGAGAAATAAAGAAAAGACAAAGTCAGAAATAAAGAAAAGACAAAGTCAGAAATACAGAAAAGACAAAGTCAGAAATACGGAAAAGACAAAGTCAGAGAAATACAGAAAAGACAAAGTCGAAATACAGAAAAGACAAAGTCGGAAAAAGACAGAAAAGACAAAGTCAGAAACACAGAAAAGACAAAGTCAGAGAAATAAAGAAAAGACAAAGTCAGAAATAGAGAAAAGACAAAGTCAGAAATACACAGAAGACAAAGTCAGAAATAGAGAAATGTCAAAGTCAGAAATACAGAAAAGACAAAGTCAGAAAAAGACAGAAAAGACAAAGTCGGAAAAAGACAGAAAAGTCAAAGTCAGAAAGACAGAAAAGACAAAGTCGGAAATACAGAAAAGACAAAGTCGGAAATACAGAAAAGACAAAGTCAGAAAGACAGAAAAGACAAAGACAGAAATACAGAAAAGACAAAGTCAGAAATAGAGAAATGTCAAAGTCAGAAATACAGAAAAGACAAAGTCAGAAAAAGACAGAAAGTCAGAAGTACAGAAAAGACAAAGTCAGAAATGGACAGAAAAGACAAAGTCAGAAAAAGACAGAAAAGACAAAGTCAGAGAAATAGAGAAAAGTCAAAGTCAGAGACATACAGAAAAGACAAAGACAGAAATACAGAAAAGACAAAGTCAGAAATACAGAAAAGACAAAGTCAGAGAAATAGAGAAAAGTCAAAGTCTGAAATACAGAAAAGACAAAGTCAGAAAAAGACAGAAAAGTCAAAGTCAGAGAAATAGAGAAAAGTCAAAGTCAGAAATACAGAAAAGACAAAGTCACAGAAAGACTGAAAAGACAAAGTCAGAAAAAGACAGAAAAGACAAAGTCAGAAATAGAGAAAAGACAAAGTCAGAAATACACAAAAGACAAAGTCATAAATAGAGGAAAGTCAAAGTCAGAAATACAGAAAAGACAAAGTCAGAAAAAGACAGAAAGTCAGAAATACAGAAAAGACAAAGTCAGAGAAAGACAGAAAAGACAAAGACGGAAAAAGACAGAAAAGACAAAGTCAGAAAAAGACAGAAAAGACAAAGTCAGAAATAGAGAAAAGACAAAGTCAGAAATAGAGAAAAGACAAAGTCACAGAAATAGAGAAAAGACTAAGTCAGAAAAAGACCGAAAAGACAAAGTCAGAAAAAGACAGAAAGTCAGAAGTACAGAAAAGACAAAGTCAGAAATGGACAGAAAAGACAAAGTTGGAAAAAGACAGAAAAGACAAAGTCAGAAATAGAGAAAAGACAAAGTCAGAGAAATACAGAAAAGACAAAGTCAGCAATACAGAAAAGACAAAGTCAGAAATACAGAAAAGACAAAGTCACAGAAATACAGAAAAGACAAAGTCAGAAACACAGAAAAGACAAAGTCAGAGAAATAAAGAAAAGACAAAGTCAGAAATAAAGAAAAGACAAAGTCAGAAAAAGACAGAAAGTCAGAAATACAGAAAAGACAAAGTCAGAAAAAGACAGAAAGTCAGAAATACAGAAAAGACAAAGTCAGAAAAAGACAGAAAAGCCAATGTCAGAAATACAGAAAAGCCAAAGTCAGAGAAATAGAGAAAAGTCAAAGTCTGAAATGCAGAAAAGACAAAGTCAGAAAAAGACAGAAAAGACAAAGTCAGAGAAATAGAGAAACGTCAAAGTCAGAAATACAGAAAAGACAAAGTCAGAAAAAGACTGAAAGGACAAAGTCAGAAAAAGACATAAAAGACAAAGTCAGAAATAGAGAAAAGACAAAGTCAGAAATACACAAAAGACAAAGTCAGAAATAGAGGAAAGTCAAAGTCAGAAATACAGAAAAGACAAAGTCAGAAAAAGACAGAACGTCAGAAATACAGAAAAGACAAAGTCAGAGAAAGACAGAAAAGACAAAGTCGGAAAAAGACAGAAAAGCCAAAGACAGAAATACACAAAAGACAAAGTCAGAGAAATCGGGAAAAGACAAAGTCAGAAATAGATAAAAGGCAAAGACAGAAATACACAAAAGACAAAGTCAGAGAAATAGGGAAAAGACAAAGTCAGAAAGAGAGAAATGTCAAAGTCAGAAATGCAGAAAAGACAGAGTCAGAAATATAGAAAACACAAAGTCAGAAATAGAGAAAAGCCAAAGACAGAAATACACAAAAGACAAAGTCAGAGAAATAGGGAAAAGACAAAGTCAGAAATAGATAAAAGGCAAAGTCAGAAATGCAGAAAAGACAGAGTCAGAAATACAGAAATGACAAAGTCAGAAATACAGAAAAGACAAAATCAGAAATACAGAAAAGACAATGTCAGAAATACAGAAAAGCCAAAGTCAGAGAAATAGAGAAAAGTCAAAGTCTGCAATACAGAAAAGACAAAGTCAGAAAAAGACAGAAAAGACAAAGTCAGAGAAATAGAGAAAAGTCAAAGTCAGAAATACAGAAAAGACAAAGTCAGAAAAAGACTGAAAAGACAAAGACAGAAAAAGACAGAAAAGACAAAGTCAGAAATAGAGAAAAGACAAAGTCAGAAATACACAAAAGACAAAGTCAGAAATAGAGGAAAGTCAAAGTCAGAAATACAGAAAAGACAAAGTCAGAAAAAGACAGAAAGTCAGAAATACAGAAAAGACAAAGTCAGAGAAAGACAGAAAAGACAAAGTCGGAAAAAGACAGAAAAGACAAAGTCAGAAAAAGACAGAAAAGACAAAGTCAGAAATAGAGAAAAGACAAAGTCAGAAATTGAGAAAAGACAAAGTCACAGAAAAAGAGAAAAGACAAAGTCAGAAAAAGACCGAAAAGACAAAGTCAGAAATAGAGAAAAGACAAAGTCAGAAATAGAGAAAAGACAAAGTCAGAGAAATACAGAAAAGACAAAGTCAGCAATACAGAAAAGACAAAGTCAGAAATACAGAAAAGACAAAGTCAGAAATACATAAAAGACAAAGTCAGAAATACGGAAAAGACAAAGTCAGAGAAATACAGAAAAGACAAAGTCGAAATACAGAAAAGACAAAGTCGGAAAAAGACAGAAAAGACAAAGTCAGAAACACAGAAAAGACAAAGTCAGAGAAATAAAGAAAAGACAAAGTCAGAAATAGAGAAAAGACAAATTCAGAAATACACAGAAGACAAAGTCAGAAATAGAGAAATGTCAAAGTCAGAAATACAGAAAAGACAAAGTCAGAAAAAGACAGAAAAGACAAAGTCGGAAAAAGACAGAAAAGTCAAAGTCAGAAAGACAGAAAAGACAAAGTCAGAAATACAGAAAAGACAAAGTCAGAAAAAGACAGAAAGTCAGAAGTACAGAAAAGACAAAGTCAGAAATGGACAGAAAAGACAAAGTTGGAAAAAGACAGAAAAGACAAAGTCAGAAATAGAGAAAAGACAAAGTCAGAGAAATACAGAAAAGACAAAGTCAGCAATACAGAAAAGACAAAGTCAGAAATACAGAAAAGACAAAGTCACAGAAATACAGAAAAGACAAAGTCAGAAACACAGAAAAGACAAAGTCAGAGAAATAAAGAAAAGACAAAGTCAGAAATAAAGAAAAGACAAAGTCAGAAATACAGAAAAGACAAAGTCAGAAATACGGAAAAGACAAAGTCAGAGAAATACAGAAAAGACAAAGTCGAAATACAGAAAAGACAAAGTCGGAAAAAGACAGAAAAGACAAAGTCAGAAACACAGAAAAGACAAAGTCAGAGAAATAAAGAAAAGACAAAGTCAGAAATAGAGAAAAGACAAAGTCAGAAATACACAGAAGACAAAGTCAGAAATAGAGAAATGTCAAAGTCAGAAATACAGAAAAGACAAAGTCAGAAAAAGACAGAAAAGACAAAGTCGGAAAAAGACAGAAAAGTCAAAGTCAGAAAGACAGAAAAGACAAAGTCGGAAATACAGAAAAGACAAAGTCGGAAATACAGAAAAGACAAAGTCAGAAAGACAGAAAAGACAAAGACAGAAATACAGAAAAGACAAAGTCAGAAATAGAGAAATGTCAAAGTCAGAAATACAGAAAAGACAAAGTCAGAAAAAGACAGAAAGTCAGAAGTACAGAAAAGACAAAGTCAGAAATGGACAGAAAAGACAAAGTCAGAAAAAGACAGAAAAGACAAAGTCAGAGAAATAGAGAAAAGTCAAAGTCAGAGACATACAGAAAAGACAAAGACAGAAATACAGAAAAGACAAAGTCAGAAATACAGAAAAGACAAAGTCAGAGAAATAGAGAAAAGTCAAAGTCTGAAATACAGAAAAGACAAAGTCAGAAAAAGACAGAAAAGTCAAAGTCAGAGAAATAGAGAAAAGTCAAAGTCAGAAATACAGAAAAGACAAAGTCACAGAAAGACTGAAAAGACAAAGTCAGAAAAAGACAGAAAAGACAAAGTCAGAAATAGAGAAAAGACAAAGTCAGAAATACACAAAAGACAAAGTCATAAATAGAGGAAAGTCAAAGTCAGAAATACAGAAAAGACAAAGTCAGAAAAAGACAGAAAGTCAGAAATACAGAAAAGACAAAGTCAGAGAAAGACAGAAAAGACAAAGACGGAAAAAGACAGAAAAGACAAAGTCAGAAAAAGACAGAAAAGACAAAGTCAGAAATAGAGAAAAGACAAAGTCAGAAATAGAGAAAAGACAAAGTCACAGAAATAGAGAAAAGACTAAGTCAGAAAAAGACCGAAAAGACAAAGTCAGAAATAGAGAAAAGACAAAGTCAGAAATAGAGAAAAGACAAAGTCAGAGAAATACAGAAAAGATAAAGTCAGCAATACAGAAAAGACAAAGTCAGAAATACAGAAAAGACAAAGTCAGAGAAATACAGAAAAGACAAAGTCAGAAATACAGAAAAGACAACGTCAGAAATACAGAAAAGACAAAGTCAGAAATAGAGAAAAGACAAAGTCATAAATACAGAAAAGACAAAGTCAGAAAAACAGAAAAGACAAAGTCAGAGAAATAAAGAAAAGACAAAGTCAGAAATAAAGAAAAGACAAATTCAGAAATACAGAAAAGACAAAGTCAGAAATACGGAAAAGACAAAGTCAGAAAAATACAGAAAAGACAAAGTCGGAAATACAGCAAAGACAAAGTCAGAAAGACAGAAAAGACAAAGTCAGAAATACAGAAAAGACAAAGTCAGAGAAATAAAGAAAAGACAAAGTCAGAAATAGAGAAAAGACAAAGTCAGAAATTGAGAAAAGACAAAGTCACAGAAAAAGAGAAAAGACAAAGTCAGAAAAAGACCGAAAAGACAAAGTCAGAAATAGAGAAAAGACAAAGTCAGAAATAGAGAAAAGACAAAGTCAGAGAAATACAGAAAAGACAAAGTCAGCAATACAGAAAAGACAAAGTCAGAAATACAGAAAAGACAAAGTCAGAAATACAGAAAAGACAAAGTCAGAAATACGGAAAAGACAAAGTCAGAGAAATACAGAAAAGACAAAGTCGAAATACAGAAAAGACAAAGTCGGAAAAAGACAGAAAAGACAAAGTCAGAAACACAGAAAAGACAAAGTCAGAGAAATAAAGAAAAGACAAAGTCAGAAATAGAGAAAAGACAAAGTCAGAAATACACAGAAGACAAAGTCAGAAATAGAGAAATGTCAAAGTCAGAAATACAGAAAAGACAAAGTCAGAAAAAGACAGAAAAGACAAAGTCGGAAAAAGACAGAAAAGTCAAAGTCAGAAAGACAGAAAAGACAAAGTCGGAAATACAGAAAAGACAAAGTCAGAAAGACAGAAAAGACAAAGACAGAAATACAGAAAAGACAAAGTCAGAAATAGAGAAATGTCAAAGTCAGAAATACAGAAAAGACAAAGTCAGAAAAAGACAGAAAGTCAGAAGTACAGAAAAGACAAAGTCAGAAATGGACAGAAAAGACAAAGTCAGAAAAAGACAGAAAAGACAAAGTCAGAGAAATAGAGAAAAGTCAAAGTCAGAGACATACAGAAAAGACAAAGACAGAAATACAGAAAAGACAAAGTCAGAAATACAGAAAAGACAAAGTCAGAGAAATAGAGAAAAGTCAAAGTCTGAAATACAGAAAAGACAAAGTCAGAAAAAGACAGAAAAGTCAAAGTCAGAGAAATAGAGAAAAGTCAAAGTCAGAAATACAGAAAAGACAAAGTCACAGAAAGACTGAAAAGACAAAGTCAGAAAAAGACAGAAAAGACAAAGTCAGAAATAGAGAAAAGACAAAGTCAGAAATACACAAAAGACAAAGTCATAAATAGAGGAAAGTCAAAGTCAGAAATACAGAAAAGACAAAGTCAGAAAAAGACAGAAAGTCAGAAATACAGAAAAGACAAAGTCAGAGAAAGACAGAAAAGACAAAGACGGAAAAAGACAGAAAAGACAAAGTCAGAAAAAGACAGAAAAGACAAAGTCAGAAATAGAGAAAAGACAAAGTCAGAAATAGAGAAAAGACAAAGTCACAGAAATAGAGAAAAGACTAAGTCAGAAAAAGACCGAAAAGACAAAGTCAGAAATAGAGAAAAGACAAAGTCAGAAATAGAGAAAAGACAAAGTCAGAGAAATACAGAAAAGATAAAGTCAGCAATACAGAAAAGACAAAGTCAGAAATACAGAAAAGACAAAGTCAGAGAAATACAGAAAAGACAAAGTCAGAAATACAGAAAAGACAACGTCAGAAATACAGAAAAGACAAAGTCAGAAATAGAGAAAAGACAAAGTCATAAATACAGAAAAGACAAAGTCAGAAAAACAGAAAAGACAAAGTCAGAGAAATAAAGAAAAGACAAAGTCAGAAATAAAGAAAAGACAAATTCAGAAATACAGAAAAGACAAAGTCAGAAATACGGAAAAGACAAAGTCAGAAAAATACAGAAAAGACAAAGTCGGAAATACAGCAAAGACAAAGTCAGAAAGACAGAAAAGACAAAGTCAGAAATACAGAAAAGACAAAGTCAGAGAAATAAAGAAAAGACAAAGTCAGAAATAGAGAAAAGACAAAGTCAGAAATACACAAAAGACAAAGTCAGAAATAGAGAAATGTCAAAGACAGAAATACAGAAAAGACAAAGTCAGAAAAAGACAGAAAAGACAAAGTTGGAAAAAGACAGAAAAGTCAAAGTCAGAAATACAGAAAAGACAAAGTCAGAGAAATGCAGAAAAGACAAAGTCAGAAATAGAGAAAAGACAAAGTCAGAAATACACAAAAGACAACGTCAGAAATAGAGAAAAGTCAAAGTCAGAAATACAGAAAAGACAAAGTCAGAAAAAGACAGAAAGTCAGAAATACAGAAAAGACAAAGTCAGCGAAATGGAGAAAAGACAAAGTCAGAAAAAGACAGAAAAGGCAAAGTCGGAAAAAGACAGAAAAGACAAAGTCAGAAAAAGACAGAAAGTGAGAAATAAAGAAAAGACAAAGTCAGAGAAATAGAGAAAAGTCAAAGTCAGAAATACAGATAAGAACAAAGTCAGAGAAATAGAGAAAAGACAAAGGCAGAAATAGAGAAAAGACAAAGTCAGAAATGCAGAAAAGACAAAGTCAAAAATGCAGAAATTACGAAGTATGAAATAGAGAAAAGACAAAATCAGAAATACAGAAAAGACAAAGTCAGATATACAGAAAAGACAAAGTCAGAGAAATAGAGAAAAGTCAAAGTCAGAAATACAGAAAAGACAGTCAGAAAAAGACAGAAAAGACAAAGTCAGAAAAAGACAGAAAAGACAAAGTCTGAAAAATAGAGAAAAGTCAAAGTCAGAAATACAGAAAAGACAAAGTCAGAAAAAGACCGAAAAGACAACGTCAGAAAAAGACAGAAAAGACAAAGTCAGAAATAGAGAAGAGTCAAAGTCAGAAACACAGAAAAGACAACGTCAGAAAAAGACAGAAATACAGAAATACAGAAAAGTCAAAGTAAGAGAAATAGAGAAAAGTCAAAGACAGAAATACAAAAAAGAACAAAGTCAGAAATATAGAAAACACAAAGTCAGAAATAGAGAAAAGCCAAAGACAGAAATACAGAAAAGGCAAAGTCAGAAATACAGAAAAGGCAAAGTCTGAAATTCAGAAAAGACAAAGTCAGAAATGCAGAAAAGACAAAGTCAGAAATACAGAAATGACGAAGTCAGAAATAGAGAAAAGACAAAATCAGAAATACAGAAAAGACAAAGTCAGAAATATAGAAAAGACAAAGTCTGAAATACAGAAAAGACAAAGTCAGAAATACAGAAAAGCCAAAATCAGAGAAATAGAGAAAAGTCAAAGTCTGAAATGCAGAAAAGACAAAGTCAGAAAAAGACAGAAAAGACAAAGTCAGAGAAATAGAGAAAAGTCAAAGTCAGAAATACAGAAAAGACAAAGTCAGAAAAAGACTGAAAAGACAAAGTCAGAAAAAGACAGAAAAGACAAAGTCAGAAATAGAGAAAAGACAAAGTCAGAAATACACAAAAGACAAAGTCAGAAATAGAGGAAAGTCAAAGTCAGAAATACAGAAAAGACAAAGTCAGAAAAAGACAGAACGTCAGAAATACAGAAAAGACAAAGTCAGAGAAAGACAGAAAAGACAAAGTCGGAAAAAGACAGAAAAGACAAAGTCAGAAAAAGACAGAAAAGACAAAGTCAGAAATAGAGAAAAGACAAAGTCAGAAATAGAGAAAAGACAAAGTCAGAGAAATACAGAAAAGACAAAGTCAGCAATACAGAAAAGACAAAGTCAGAAATACAGAAAAGACAAAGTCAGAGGAATACAGAAAAGACAAAGTGAGAAATACAGAAAAGACAAAGTCAGAAATACAGAAAAGACAAAGTCAGAAATAGAGAAAAGTCAAAGTCAGAAATACAGAAAAGACAAAGTCAGAAATGGACAGAAAAGACAAAGTCAGAAAAAGACAGAAAGTCTGAAATACAGAAAAGACAAAGTCAGAAAAAGACAGAAAAGAAAAAGTCAGAGAAATAGAGAAAAGTCCAAGTCAGAAATACAGAAAAGACAAAGTCAGAAATAGAGAAAAGACAAAGTCAGAAATACAGAAAAGACAATGTCAGAAATACAGAAAAGACAAAGTCAGAGAAATAAAGAAAAGACAAAGTCAGATATAAAGAAAAGACAAAGTCAGAAATACGGAAAAGACAAAGTCAGAGAAATACAGAAAAGACAAAGTCAGCAATACAGAAAAGACAAAGTCAGAAAGACAGAAAAGACAAAGTAAGAAATAGAGAAAAGACAAAGTCAGAAATAGAGAAGAGGTAAAGTCAGAAATACAGAAAAGACAAAGTCACAAAAAGACAGAAATACAGAAATACAGAAAAGACAAAGTCAGAGAAATATAGAAAAGACAAAGTCAGAGAAATAGGGAAAAGACAAAGTCAGAAATAGATAAAAGGCAAAGTCAGAAATACAGAAAAGGCAAAGTCTGAAACTCTGAAAAGATAAAGTCAGAAATGCAGAAAAGACAGAGTCAGAAATACAGAAATGACAAAGTCAGAAATAGAGAAATGACAAAATCAGAAATACAGAAAAGACAAAGTCAGAAATATAGAAAAGACAAAGTCTGAAATACAGAAAAGACAATGTCAGAAATACAGAAAAGCCAAAGTCGGAGAAATAGAGAAAAGTCAAAGTCTGCAATACAGAAAAGACAAAGTCAGAAAAAGACAGAAAAGACAAAGTCAGAGAAATAGAGAAAAGTCAAAGTCGGAAATACAGAAAAGACAAAGTCAGAAAAAGACTGAAATGACAAAGTCAGAAAAAGACAGAAAAGACAAAGTCAGAAATAGAGAAAAGACAAAGTCAGAAATACACAAAAGACAAAGTCAGAAATAGAGGAAAGTCAAAGTCAGAAATACAGAAAAGACAAAGTCAGAAAAAGACAGAAAGTCAGAAATACAGAAAAGACAAAGTCAGAAAAAGACAGAAAAGCCAATGTCAGAAATACAGAAAAGCCAAAGTCAGAGAAATAGAGAAAAGTCAAAGTCTGAAATGCAGAAAAGACAAAGTCAGAAAAAGACAGAAAAGACAAAGTCAGAGAAATAGAGAAACGTCAAAGTCAGAAATACAGAAAAGACAAAGTCAGCAAAAGACTGAAAGGACAAAGTCAGAAAAAGACATAAAAGACAAAGTCAGAAATAGAGAAAAGACAAAGTCAGAAATACACAAAAGACAAAGTCAGAAATAGAGGAAAGTCAAAGTCAGAAATACAGAAAAGACAAAGTCAGAAAAAGACAGAACGTCAGAAATACAGAAAAGACAAAGTCAGAGAAAGACAGAAAAGACAAAGTCGGAAAAAGACAGAAAAGCCAAAGACAGAAATACACAAAAGACAAAGTCAGAGAAATCGGGAAAAGACAAAGTCAGAAATAGATAAAAGGCAAAGACAGAAATACACAAAAGACAAAGTCAGAGAAATAGGGAAAAGACAAAGTCAGAAAGAGAGAAATGTCAAAGTCAGAAATGCAGAAAAGACAGAGTCAGAAATATAGAAAACACAAAGTCAGAAATAGAGAAAAGCCAAAGACAGAAATACACAAAAGACAAAGTCAGAGAAATAGGGAAAAGACAAAGTCAGAAATAGATAAACGGCAAAGTCAGAAATGCAGAAAAGACAGAGTCAGAAATACAGAAATGACAAAGTCAGAAATACAGAAAAGACAAAATCAGAAATACAGAAAAGACAATGTCAGAAATACAGAAAAGCCAAAGTCAGAGAAATAGAGAAAAGTCAAAGTCTGCAATACAGAAAAGACAAAGTCAGAAAAAGACAGAAAAGACAAAGTCAGAGAAATAGAGAAAAGTCAAAGTCAGAAATACAGAAAAGACAAAGTCAGAAAAAGACTGAAAAGACAAAGACAGAAAAAGACAGAAAAGACAAAGTCAGAAATAGAGAAAAGACAAAGTCAGAAATACACAAAAGACAAAGTCAGAAATAGAGGAAAGTCAAAGTCAGAAATACAGAAAAGACAAAGTCAGAAAAAGACAGAAAGTCAGAAATACAGAAAAGACAAAGTCAGAGAAAGACAGAAAAGACAAAGTCGGAAAAAGACAGAAAAGACAAAGTCAGAAAAAGACAGAAAAGACAAAGTCAGAAATAGAGAAAAGACAAAGTCAGAAACTGAGAAAAGACAAAGTCACAGAAAAAGAGAAAAGACAAAGTCAGAAAAAGACCGAAAAGACAAAGTCAGAAATAGAGAAAAGACAAAGTCAGAAATAGAGAAAAGACAAAGTCAGAGAAATACAGAAAAGACAAAGTCAGCAATACAGAAAAGACAAAGTCAGAAATACAGAAAAGACAAAGTCAGAAATACAGAAAAGACAAAGTCACAGAAATACAGAAAAGACAAAGTCAGAAACACAGAAAAGACAAAGTCAGAGAAATAAAGAAAAGACAAAGTCAGAAATAAAGAAAAGACAAAGTCAGAAATACAGAAAAGACAAAGTCAGAAATACGGAAAAGACAAAGTCAGAGAAATACAGAAAAGACAAAGTCGAAATACAGAAAAGACAAAGTCGGAAAAAGACAGAAAAGACAAAGTCAGAAACACAGAAAAGACAAAGTCAGAGAAATAAAGAAAAGACAAAGTCAGAAATAGAGAAAAGACAAAGTCAGAAATACACAGAAGACAAAGTCAGAAATAGAGAAATGTCAAAGTCAGAAATACAGAAAAGACAAAGTCAGAAAAATACAGAAAAGACAAAGTCAGAAATATAGAAAAGACAAAGTCTGAAATACAGAAAAGACAATGTCAGAAATACAGAAAAGCCAAAGTCGGAGAAATAGAGAAAAGTCAAAGTCTGCAATACAGAAAAGACAAAGTCAGAAAAAGACAGAAAAGACAAAGTCAGAGAAATAGAGAAAAGTCAAAGTCGGAAATACAGAAAAGACAAAGTCAGAAAAAGACTGAAATGACAAAGTCAGAAAAAGACAGAAAAGACAAAGTCAGAAATAGAGAAAAGACAAAGTCAGAAATACACAAAAGACAAAGTCAGAAATAGAGGAAAGTCAAAGTCAGAAATACAGAAAAGACAAAGTCAGAAAAAGACAGAAAGTCAGAAATACAGAAAAGACAAAGTCAGAAAAAGACAGAAAAGCCAATGTCAGAAATACAGAAAAGCCAAAGTCAGAGAAATAGAGAAAAGTCAAAGTCTGAAATGCAGAAAAGACAAAGTCAGAAAAAGACAGAAAAGACAAAGTCAGAGAAATAGAGAAACGTCAAAGTCAGAAATACAGAAAAGACAAAGTCAGAAAAAGACTGAAAGGACAAAGTCAGAAAAAGACATAAAAGACAAAGTCAGAAATAGAGAAAAGACAAAGTCAGAAATACACAAAAGACAAAGTCAGAAATAGAGGAAAGTCAAAGTCAGAAATACAGAAAAGACAAAGTCAGAAAAAGACAGAACGTCAGAAATACAGAAAAGACAAAGTCAGAGAAAGACAGAAAAGACAAAGTCGGAAAAAGACAGAAGAGCCAAAGACAGAAATACACAAAAGACAAAGTCAGAGAAATCGGGAAAAGACAAAGTCAGAAATAGATAAAAGGCAAAGACAGAAATACACAAAAGACAAAGTCAGAGAAATAGGGAAAAGACAAAGTCAGAAAGAGAGAAATGTCAAAGTCAGAAATGCAGAAAAGACAGAGTCAGAAATATAGAAAACACAAAGTCAGAAATAGAGAAAAGCCAAAGACAGAAATACACAAAAGACAAAGTCAGAGAAATAGGGAAAAGACAAAGTCAGAAATAGATAAAAGGCAAAGTCAGAAATGCAGAAAAGACAGAGTCAGAAATACAGAAATGACAAAGTCAGAAATACAGAAAAGACAAAATCAGAAATACAGAAAAGACAATGTCAGAAATACAGAAAAGCCAAAGTCAGAGAAATAGAGAAAAGTCAAAGTCTGCAATACAGAAAAGACAAAGTCAGAAAAAGACAGAAAAGACAAAGTCAGAGAAATAGAGAAAAGTCAAAGTCAGAAATACAGAAAAGACAAAGTCAGAAAAAGACTGAAAAGACAAAGACAGAAAAAGACAGAAAAGACAAAGTCAGAAATAGAGAAAAGACAAAGTCAGAAATACACAAAAGACAAAGTCAGAAATAGAGGAAAGTCAAAGTCAGAAATACAGAAAAGACAAAGTCAGAAAAAGACAGAAAGTCAGAAATACAGAAAAGACAAAGTCAGAGAAAGACAGAAAAGACAAAGTCGGAAAAAGACAGAAAAGACAAAGTCAGAAAAAGACAGAAAAGACAAAGTCAGAAATTGAGAAAAGACAAAGTCACAGAAAAAGAGAAAAGACAAAGTCAGAAAAAGACCGAAAAGACAAAGTCAGAAATAGAGAAAAGACAAAGTCAGAAATAGAGAAAAGACAAAGTCAGAGAAATACAGAAAAGACAAAGTCAGAGAAATACAGAAAAGACAAAGTCAGCAATACAGAAAAGACAAAGTCAGAAATACAGAAAAGACAAAGTCAGAAATATATAAAAGACAAAGTCAGAAATACGGAAAAGACAAAGTCAGAGAAATACAGAAAAGACAAAGTCGAAATACAGAAAAGACAAAGTCGGAAAAAGACAGAAAAGACAAAGTCAGAAACACAGAAAAGACAAAGTCAGAGAAATAAAGAAAAGACAAAGTCAGAAATAGAGAAATGTCAAAGTCAGAAATACAGAAAAGACAAAGTCAGAAAAAGACAGAAAAGACAAAGTCGGAAAAAGACAGAAAAGTCAAAGTCAGAAAGACAGAAAAGACAAAGTCAGAAATACAGAAAAGACAAAGTCAGAAAAAGACAGAAAGTCAGAAGTACAGAAAAGACAAAGTCAGAAATGGACAGAAAAGACAAAGTTGGAAAAAGACAGAAAAGACAAAGTCAGAAATAGAGAAAAGACAAAGTCAGAGAAATACAGAAAAGACAAAGTCAGCAATACAGAAAAGACAAAGTCAGAAATACAGAAAAGACAAAGTCACAGAAATACAGAAAAGACAAAGTCAGAAACACAGAAAAGACAAAGTCAGAGAAATAAAGAAAAGACAAAGTCAGAAATAAAGAAAAGACAAAGTCAGAAATACAGAAAAGACAAAGTCAGAAATACGGAAAAGACAAAGTCAGAGAAATACAGAAAAGACAAAGACGAAATACAGAAAAGACAAAGTCGGAAAAAGACAGAAAAGACAAAGTCAGAAACACAGAAAAGACAAAGTCAGAGAAATAAAGAAAAGACAAAGTCAGAAATAGAGAAAAGACAAAGTCAGAAATACACAGAAGACAAAGTCAGAAATAGAGAAATGTCAAAGTCAGAAATACAGAAAAGACAAAGTCAGAAAAAGACAGAAAAGACAAAGTCGGAAAAAGACAGAAAAGTCAAAGTCAGAAAGACAGAAAAGACAAAGTCGGAAATACAGAAAAGACAAAGTCAGAAAGACAGAAAAGACAAAGACAGAAATACAGAAAAGACAAAGTCAGAGAAATACAGAAAAGACAAAGTCAGAGAAATACAGAAAAGTCAAAGTCAGAAATACAGAAAAGACAAAGTCAGAAAAAGACTGAAATGACAAAGTCAGAAAAAGACAGAAAAGACAAAGTCAGAAATAGAGAAAAGACAAAGTCAGAAATACACAAAAGACAAAGTCAGAAACAGAGGAAAGTCAAAGTCAGAAATACAGAAAAGACAAAGTCAGAAAAAGACAGAAAGTCAGAAATAGAGAAAAGACAAAGTCAGAAAAAGACAGAAAAGCCAATGTCAGAAATACAGAAAAGCCAAAGTCAGAGAAATAGAGAAAAGTCAAAGTCTGAAATGCAGAAAAGACAAAGTCAGAAAAAGACAGAAAAGACAAAGTCAGAAATAGAGAAAAGACAAAGTCAGAAATACACAAAAGACAAAGTCAGAAATAGAGGAAAGTCAAAGTCAGAAATACAGAAAAGACAAAGTCAGAAAAAGACAGAACGTCAGAAATACAGAAAAGACAAAGTCAGAGAAAGACAGAAAAGACAAAGTCGGAAAAAGACAGAAAAGCCAAAGACAGAAATACACAAAAGACAAAGTCAGAGAAATAGGGAAAAGACAAAGTCAGAAATAGATAAAAGGCAAAGACAGAAATACACAAAAGACAAAGTCAGAGAAATAGGGAAAAGACAAAGTCAGAAAGAGAGAAATGTCAAAGTCAGAAATGCAGAAAAGACAGAGTCAGAAATATAGAAAACACAAAGTCAGAAATAGAGAAAAGCCAAAGACAGAAATACACAAAAGACAAAGTCAGAGAAATAGGGAAAAGACAAAGTCAGAAATAGATAAAAGGCAAAGTCAGAAATGCAGAAAAGACAGAGTCAGAAATACAGAAATGACAAAGTCAGAAATACAGAAAAGACAAAATCAGAAATACAGAAAAGACAATGTCAGAAATACAGAAAAGCCAAAGTCAGAGAAATAGAGAAAAGTCAAAGTCTGCAATACAGAAAAGACAAAGTCAGAAAAAGACAGAAAAGACAAAGTCAGAGAAATAGAGAAAAGTCAAAGTCAGAAATACAGAAAAGACAAAGTCAGAAAAAGACTGAAAAGACAAAGACAGAAAAAGACAGAAAAGACAAAGTCAGAAATAGAGAAAAGACAAAGTCAGAAATACACAAAAGACAAAGTCAGAAATAGAGGAAAGTCAAAGTCAGAAATACAGAAAAGACAAAGTCAGAAAAAGACAGAAAGTCAGAAATACAGAAAAGACAAAGTCAGAGAAAGACAGAAAAGACAAAGTCAGAAATAGAGAAAAGACAAAGTCAGAAATTGAGAAAAGACAAAGTCACAGAAAAAGAGAAAAGACAAAGTCAGAAAAAGACCGAAAAGACAAAGTCAGAAATAGAGAAAAGACAAAGTCAGAAATAGAGAAAAGACAAAGTCAGAGAAATACAGAAAAGACAAAGTCAGCAATACAGAAAAGACAAAGTCAGAAATACAGAAAAGACAAAGTCAGAAAAAGACAGAAAAGTCAAAGTCGGAAAAAGACAGAAAAGTCAAAGTCAGAAAGACAGAAAAGACAAAGTCGGAAATACAGAAAAGTCAAAGTCAGAAATACAGAAAAGACAAAGTCAGAAAAAGACAGAAAGTCAGAAGTACAGAAAAGACAAAGTCAGAAATGGACAGAAAAGACAAAGTTGGAAAAAGACAGAAAAGACAAAGTCAGAAATAGAGAAAAGACAAAGTCAGAAATACAGAAAAGACAAAGTCACAGAAATACAGAAAAGACAAAGTCAGAAACACAGAAAAGACAAAGTCAGAGAAATAAAGAAAAGACAAAGTCAGAAATAAAGAAAAGACAAAGTCAGAAATACAGAAAAGACAAAGTCAGAAATACGGAAAAGACAAAGTCAGAGAAATACAGAAAAGACAAAGTCGAAATACAGAAAAGACAAAGTCGGAAAAAGACAGAAAAGACAAAGTCAGAAACACAGAAAAGACAAAGTCAGAGAAATAAAGAAAAGACAAAGTCAGAAATAGAGAAAAGACAAAGTCAGAAATACACAGAAGACAAAGTCAGAAATAGAGAAATGTCAAAGTCAGAAATACAGAAAAGACAAAGTCAGAAAAAGACAGAAAAGACAAAGTCGGAAAAAGACAGAAAAGACAAAGTCGGAAATACAGAAAAGTCAAAGTCAGAAAAAGACAGAAAGTCAGAAGTACAGAAAAGACAAAGTCAGAAATGGACAGAAAAGACAAAGTTGGAAAAAGACAGAAAAGACAAAGTCAGAAATAGAGAAAAGACAAAGTCAGAGAAATACAGAAAAGACAAAGTCAGCAATACAGAAAAGACAAAGTCAGAAATACAGAAAAGACAAAGTCACAGAAATACAGAAAAGACAAAGTCAGAAACACAGAAAAGACAAAGTCAGAGAAATAAAGAAAAGACAAAGTCAGAAATAAAGAAAAGACAAAGTCAGAAAGACAGAAAAGACAAAGTCGGAAATACAGAAAAGTCAAAGTCAGAAATACAGAAAAGACAAAGTCAGAAAAAGACAGAAAGTCAGAAGTACAGAAAAGACAAAGTCAGAAATTGACAGAAAAGACAAAGTTGGAAAAAGACAGAAAAGACAGAAAGTCAGAAATACAGAAAAGACAAAGTCAGAAAAAGACAGAAAAGCCAATGTCAGAAATACAGAAAAGCCAAAGTCAGAGAAATAGAGAAAAGTCAAAGTCTGAAATGCAGAAAAGACAAAGTCAGAAAAAGACAGAAAAGACAAAGTCAGAAATAGAGAAAAGACAAAGTCAGAAATACACAAAAGACAAAGTCAGAAATAGAGGAAAGTCAAAGTCAGAAATACAGAAAAGACAAAGTCAGAAAAAGACAGAACGTCAGAAATACAGAAAAGACAAAGTCAGAGAAAGACAGAAAAGACAAAGTCGGAAAAAGACAGAAAAGCCAAAGACAGAAATACACAAAAGACAAAGTCAGAGAAATAGGGAAAAGACAAAGTCTGAAATAGATAAAAGGCAAAGACAGAAATACACAAAAGACAAAGTCAGAGAAATAGGGAAAAGACAAAGTCAGAAAGAGAGAAATGTCAAAGTCAGAAATGCAGAAAAGGCAGAGTCAGAAATATAGAAAACACAAAGTCAGAAATAGAGAAAAGCCAAAGACAGAAATACACAAAAGACAAAGTCAGAGAAATAGGGAAAAGACAAAGTCAGAAATAGATAAAAGGCAAAGTCAGAAATGCAGAAAAGACAGAGTCAGAAATACAGAAATGACAAAGTCAGAAATACAGAAAAGACAAAATCAGAAATACAGAAAAGACAATGTCAGAAATACAGAAAAGCCAAAGTCAGAGAAATAGAGAAAAGTCAAAGTCTGCAATACAGAAAAGACAAAGTCAGAAAAAGACAGAAAAGACAAAGTCAGAGAAATAGAGAAAAGTCAAAGTCAGAAATACAGAAAAGACAAAGTCAGAAAAAGACTGAAAAGACAAAGACAGAAAAAGACAGAAAAGACAAAGTCAGAAATAGAGAAAAGACAAAGTCAGAAATACACAAAAGACAAAGTCAGAAATAGAGGAAAGTCAAAGTCAGAAATACAGAAAAGACAAAGTCAGAAAAAGACAGAAAGTCAGAAATACAGAAAAGACAAAGTCAGAGAAAGACAGAAAAGACAAAGTCAGAAATAGAGAAAAGACAAAGTCAGAAATTGAGAAAAGACAAAGTCACAGAAAAAGAGAAAAGACAAAGTCAGAAAAAGACCGAAAAGACAAAGTCAGAAATAGAGAAAAGACAAAGTCAGAAATAGAGAAAAGACAAAGTCAGAGAAATACAGAAAAGACAAAGTCAGCAATACAGAAAAGACAAAGTCAGAAATACAGAAAAGACAAAGTCAGAAAAAGACAGAAAAGTCAAAGTCGGAAAAAGACAGAAAAGTCAAAGTCAGAAAGACAGAAAAGACAAAGTCGGAAATACAGAAAAGTCAAAGTCAGAAATGGACAGAAAAGACAAAGTTGGAAAAAGACAGAAAAGACAAAGTCAGAAATAGAGAAAAGACAAAGTCAGAAATACAGAAAAGACAAAGTCACAGAAATACAGAAAAGACAAAGTCAGAAACACAGAAAAGACAAAGTCAGAGAAATAAAGAAAAGACAAAGTCAGAAATAAAGAAAAGACAAAGTCAGAAATACAGAAAAGACAAAGTCAGAAATACGGAAAAGACAAAGTCAGAGAAATACAGAAAAGACAAAGTCGAAATACAGAAAAGACAAAGTCGGAAAAAGACAGAAAAGACAAAGTCAGAAACACAGAAAAGACAAAGTCAGAGAAATAAAGAAAAGACAAAGTCAGAAATAGAGAAAAGACAAAGTCAGAAATACACAGAAGACAAAGTCAGAAATAGAGAAATGTCAAAGTCAGAAATACAGAAAAGACAAAGTCAGAAAAAGACAGAAAAGACAAAGTCGGAAAAAGACAGAAAAGACAAAGTCGGAAATACAGAAAAGTCAAAGTCAGAAAAAGACAGAAAGTCAGAAGTACAGAAAAGACAAAGTCAGAAATGGACAGAAAAGACAAAGTTGGAAAAAGACAGAAAAGACAAAGTCAGAAATAGAGAAAAGACAAAGTCAGAGAAATACAGAAAAGACAAAGTCAGCAATACAGAAAAGACAAAGTCAGAAATACAGAAAAGACAAAGTCACAGAAATACAGAAAAGACAAAGTCAGAAACACAGAAAAGACAAAGTCAGAGAAATAAAGAAAAGACAACGTCAGAAATAAAGAAAAGACAAAGTCAGAAAGACAGAAAAGACAAAGTCGGAAATACAGAAAAGTCAAAGTCAGAAATACAGAAAAGACAAAGTCAGAAAAAGACAGAAAGTCAGAAGTACAGAAAAGACAAAGTCAGAAATGGACAGAAAAGACAAAGTTGGAAAAAGACAGAAAAGACAATGTCAGAAATAGAGAAAAGACAAAGTCAGAGAAATACAGAAAAGACAAAGTCAGCAATACAGAAAAGACAAAGTCAGAAATACAGAAAAGACAAAGTCACAGAAATACAGAAAAGACAAAGTCAGAAACACAGAAAAGACAAAGTCAGAGAAATAAAGAAAAGACAAAGTCAGAAATAAAGAAAAGACAAAGTCAGAAATACAGAAAAGACAAAGTCAGAAATACGGAAAAGACAAAGTCAGAGAAATACAGAAAAGACAAAGTCGAAATACAGAAAAGACAACGTCGGAAAAAGAAAGAAAAGACAAAGTCAGAAACACAGAAAAGACAAAGTCAGAGAAATAAAGAAAAGACAAAGTCAGAAATAGAGAAAAGACAAAGTCAGAAATACACAGAAGACAAAGTCAGAAATAGAGAAATGTCAAAGTCAGAAATACAGAAAAGACAAAGTCAGAAAAAGACAGAAAAGACAAAGTCGGAAAAAGACAGAAAAGTCAAAGTCAGAAAGACAGAAAAGACAAAGTCGGAAATACAGAAAAGACAAAGTCAGAAAGACAGAAAAGACAAAGACAGAAATACAGAAAAGACAAAGTCAGAGAAATACAGAAAAGACAAAGTCAGAGAAATAGAGAAAAGTCAAAGTCGGAAATACAGAAAAGACAAAGTCAGAAAAAGACTGAAATGACAAAGTCAGAAAAAGACAGAAAAGACAAAGTCAGAAATAGAGAAAAGACAAAGTCAGAAAAAGACAGAAAGTCAGAAATACAGAAAAGACAAAGTCAGAAAAAGACAGAAAAGCCAATGTCAGAAATACAGAAAAGCCAAAGTCAGAGAAATAGAGAAAAGGCAAAGTCTGAAATGCAGAAAAGACAAAGTCAGAAAAAGACAGAAAAGACAAAGTCAGAAATAGAGAAAAGACAAAGTCAGAAATACACAAAAGACAAAGTCAGAAATAGAGGAAAGTCAAAGTCAGAAATACAGAAAAGACAAAGTCAGAAAAAGACAGAACGTCAGAAATACAGAAAAGACAAAGTCAGAGAAAGACAGAAAAGACAAAGTCGGAAAAAGACAGAAAAGCCAAAGACAGAAATACACAAAAGACAAAGTCAGAGAAATAGGGAAAAGACAAAGTCAGAAATAGATAAAAGGCAAAGACAGAAATACACAAAAGACAAAGTCAGAGAAATAGGGAAAAGACAAAGTCAGAAAGAGAGAAATGTCAAAGTCAGAAATGCAGAAAAGACAGAGTCAGAAATATAGAAAACACAAAGTCAGAAATAGAGAAAAGCCAAAGACAGAAATACACAAAAGACAAAGTCAGAGAAATAGGGAAAAGACAAAGTCAGAAATAGATAACAGGCAAAGTCAGAAATGCAGAAAAGACAGAGTCAGAAATACAGAAATGACAAAGTCAGAAATACAGAAAAGACAAAATCAGAAATACAGAAAAGACAATGTCAGAAATACAGAAAAGCCAAAGTCAGAGAAATAGAGAAAAGTCAAAGTCTGCAATACAGAAAAGACAAAGTCAGAAAAAGACAGAAAAGACAAAGTCAGAGAAATAGAGAAAAGTCAAAGTCAGAAATACAGAAAAGAAAAAGTCAGAAAAAGACTGAAAAGACAAAGACAGAAAAGGACAGAAAAGATAAGGTCAGAAATAGAGAAAAAACAAAGTCAGAAATACACAAAAGACAAAGTCAGAAATAGAGGAAAGTCAAAGTCAGAAATACAGAAAAGACAAAGTCAGAAAAAGACAGAAAGTCAGAAATACAGAAAAGACAAAGTCAGAGAAAGACAGAAAAGACAAAGTCGGAAAAAGACAGAAAAGACAAAGTCAGAAAAAGACAGAAAAGACAAAGTCAGAAATAGAGAAAAGACAAAGTCAGAAATTGAGAAAAGACAAAGTCACAGAAAAAGAGAAAAGACAAAGTCAGAAAAAGACCGAAAAGACAAAGTCAGAAATAGAGAAAAGACAAAGTCTGAAATAGAGAAAAGACAAAGTCAGAGAAATACAGAAAAGACAAAGTCAGCAATACAGAAAAGACAAAGTCAGAAATACAGAAAAGACAAAGTCAGAAAAAGACAGAAAGTCAGAAGTACAGAAAAGACAAAGTCAGAAATGGACAGAAAAGACAACGTTGGAAAAAGACAGAAAAGACAAAGTCAGAAATAGAGAAAAGACAAAGTCAGAAATACAGAAAAGACAAAGTCACAGAAATACAGAAAAGACAAAGTCAGAAACACAGAAAAGACAAAGTCAGAGAAATAAAGAAAAGACAAAGTCAGAAATAAAGAAAAGACAAAGTCAGAAATACAGAAAAGACAAAGTCAGAAATACGGAAAAGACAAAGTCAGAGAAATACAGAAAAGACAGAGTCGAAATACAGAAAAGACAAAGTCGGAAAAAGACAGAAAAGACAAAGTCAGAAACACAGAAAAGACAAAGTCAGAGAAATAAAGAAAAGACAAAGTCAGAAATAGAGAAAAGACAAAGTCAGAAATACACAGAAGACAAAGTCAGAAATAGAGAGATGTCAAAGTCAGAAATACAGAAAAGACAAAGTCAGAAAAAGACAGAAAAGACAAAGTCGGAAAAAGACAGAAAAGTCAAAGTCAGAAAGACAGAAAAGACAAAGTCAGAAATACAGAAAAGTCAAAGTCAGAAATACAGAAAAGACAAAGTCAGAAAAAGACAGAAAGTCAGAAGTACAGAAAAGACAAAGTCAGAAATGGACAGAAAAGACAAAGTTGGAAAAAGACAGAAAAGACAAAGTCAGAAATAGAGAAAAGACAAAGTCAGAAATACAGAAAAGACAAAGTCACAGAAATACAGAAAAGACAAAGTCAGAAACACAGAAAAGACAAAGTCAGAGAAATAAAGAAAAGACAAAGTCAGAAATAAAGAAAAGACAAAGTCAGAAATACAGAAAAGACAAAGTCAGAAATACGGAAAGGACAAAGTCAGAGAAATACAGAAAAGACAGAGTCGAAATACAGAAAAGACAAAGTCGGAAAAAGACAGAAAAGACAAAGTCAGAAACACAGAAAAGACAAAGTCAGAGAAATAAAGAAAAGACAAAGTCAGAAATAGAGAAAAGACAAAGTCAGAAATACACAGAAGACAAAGTCAGAAATAGAGAAATGTCAAAGTCAGAAATACAGAAAAGACAAAGTCAGAAAAAGACAGAAAAGACAAAGTCGGAAAAAGACACAAAAGTCAAAGTCAGAAAGACAGAAAAGACAAAGTCGCTAATACAGAAAAGACAAAGTCAGAAAGACAGAAAAGACAAAGACAGAAATACAGAAAAGACAAAGTCAGAGAAATACAGAAAAGACAAAGTCAGAGAAATAGAGAAAAGTCAAAGTCGGAAATACAGAAAAGACAAAGTCAGAAAAAGACTGAAATGACAAAGTCAGAAAAAGACAGAAAAGACAAAGTCAGAAATAGAGAAAAGACAAAGTCAGAAATACACAAAAGACAAAGTCAGAAATAGAGGAAAGTCAAAGTCAGAAATACAGAAAAGACAAAGTCAGAAAAAGACAGAAAGTCAGAAATACAGAAAAGACAAAGTCAGAAAAAGACAGAAAAGCCAATGTCAGAAATACAGAAAAGCCAAAGTCAGAGAAATAGAGAAAAGTCAAAGTCTGAAATGCAGAAAAGACAAAGTCAGAAAAAGACAGAAAAGACAAAGTCAGAAATAGAGAAAAGACAAAGTCAGAAATACACAAAAGACAAAGTCAGAAATAGAGGAAAGTCAAAGTCAGAAATACAGAAAAGACAAAGTCAGAAAAAGACAGAACGTCAGAAATACAGAAAAGACAAAGTCAGAGAAAGACAGAAAAGACAAAGTCGGAAAAAGACAGAAAAGCCAAAGACAGAAATACACACAAGACAAAGTCAGAGAAATAGGGAAAAGACAAAGTCAGAAATAGATAAAAGGCAAAGACAGAAATAAACAAAAGACAAAGTCAGAGAAATAGGGAAAAGACAAAGTCAGAAAGAGAGAAATGTCAAAGTCAGAAATGCAGAAAAGACAGAGTCAGAAATATAGAAAACACAAAGTCAGAAATAGAGAAAAGCCAAAGACAGAAATACACAAAAGACAAAGTCAGAGAAATAGGGAAAAGACAAAGTCAGAAATAGATAAAAGGCAAAGTCAGAAATGCAGAAAAGACAGAGTCAGAAATACAGAAATGACAAAGTCAGAAATACAGAAAAGACAAAATCAGAAATACAGAAAAGACAATGTCAGAAATACAGAAAAGCCAAAGTCAGAGAAATAGAGAAAAGTCAAAGTCTGCAATACAGAAAAGACAAAGTCAGAAAAAGACAGAAAAGACAAAGTCAGAGAAATAGAGAAAAGTCAAAGTCAGAAATACAGAAAAGACAAAGTCAGAAAAAGACTGAAAAGACAAAGACAGAAAAAGACAGAAAAGACAAAGTCAGAAATAGAGAAAAGACAAAGTCAGAAATACACAAAAGACAAAGTCAGAAATAGAGGAAAGTCAAAGTCAGAAATACAGAAAAGACAAAGTCAGAAAAAGACAGAAAGTCAGAAATACAGAAAAGACAAAGTCAGAGAAAGACAGAAAAGACAAAGTCGGAAAAAGACAGAAAAGACAAAGTCAGAAAAAGACAGAAAAGACAAAGTCAGAAATAGAGAAAAGACAAAGTCAGAAATTGAGAAAAGACAAAGTCACAGAAAAAGAGAAAAGACAAAGTCAGAAAAAGACCGAAAAGACAAAGTCAGAAATAGAGAAAAGACAAAGTCAGAAATAGACAAAAGACAAAGTCAGAGAAATACAGAAAAGACAAAGTCAGCAATACAGAAAAGACAAAGTCAGAAATACAGAAAAGACAAAGTCAGAAATACATAAAAGACAAAGTCAGAAATACGGAAAAGACAAAGTCAGAGAAATACAGAAAAGACAAAGTCGAAATACAGAAAAGACAAAGTCGGAAAAAGACAGAAAAGACAAAGTCAGAAACACAGAAAAGACAAAGTCAGAGAAATAAAGAAAAGACAAAGTCAGAAATAGAGAAAAGACAAAGTCAGAAATACACAGAAGACAAAGTCAGAAATAGAGAAATGTCAAAGTCAGAAATACAGAAAAGACAAAGTCAGAAAAAGACAGAAAAGACAAAGTCGGAAAAAGACAGAAAAGTCAAAGTCAGAAAGACAGAAAAGACAAAGTCAGAAATAGAGAAATGTCAAAGTCAGAAATACAGAAAAGACAATGTCAGAAAAAGACAGAAAGTCAGAAATACAGAAAAGACAAAGTCAGAGAAATAGAGAAAAGACAAAGTCAGAAATACAGAAAAGACAAAGTCAGAAAAAGACCGAAAAGACAAAGTCGGAAAAAGACAGAAAAGACAAAGTCAGAAAAAGACAGAAAGACAGAAATACAGAAAAGACAAAGTCAGAGAAATGGAGAAAAGTCAAAGTCAGAAATACAGAAAAGACAAAGTCAGAGAAATAGAGAAAAGTCAAAGTCAGAAATACAGAAAAGACAAAGTCAGAAATACAGAAAAGACAAAGTCAGAAATACAGAAAAGACAAAGTAAGAGAAATACAGAAAAGACAAAGTCAGAGAAATAAGGAAAGGACAAAGTCAGAAATACAGAAAAGACAATGTCAGAAAGACAGAAAAGACAAAGTCAGAAATACAGAAAAGACAAAGTCAGAAATACATAAAAGACAAAGTCAGAAATACGGAAAAGACAAAGTCAGAGAAATACAGAAAAGACAAAGTCGAAATACAGAAAAGACAAAGTCGGAAAAAGACAGAAAAGACAAAGTCAGAAACACAGAAAAGACAAAGTCAGAGAAATAAAGAAAAGACAAAGTCAGAAATAGAGAAAAGACAAAGTCAGAAATACACAGAAGACAAAGTCAGAAATAGAGAAATGTCAAAGTCAGAAATACAGAAAAGACAAAGTCAGAAAAAGACAGAAAAGACAAAGTCGGAAAAAGACAGAAAAGTCAAAGTCAGAAAGACAGAAAAGACAAAGTCAGAAATAGAGAAATGTCAAAGTCAGAAATACAGAAAAGACAATGTCAGAAAAAGACAGAAAGTCAGAAATACAGAAAAGACAAAGTCAGAGAAATAGAGAAAAGACAAAGTCAGAAATACAGAAAAGACAAAGTCAGAAAAAGACCGAAAAGACAAAGTCGGAAAAAGACAGAAAAGACAAAGTCAGAAAAAGACAGAAAGACAGAAATACAGAAAAGACAAAGTCAGAGAAATGGAGAAAAGTCAAAGTCAGAAATACAGAAAAGACAAAGTCAGAGAAATAGAGAAAAGTCAAAGTCAGAAATACAGAAAAGACAAAGTCAGAAATACAGAAAAGACAAAGTCAGAAATACAGAAAAGACAAAGTAAGAGAAATACAGAAAAGACAAAGTCAGAGAAATAAGGAAAGGACAAAGTCAGAAATACAGAAAAGACAATGTCAGAAAGACAGAAAAGACAAAGTCAGAAATACATGAAAGACAAAGTCAGAGAAATAGAGAAAAGACAAAGTCAGAAATACACAGAAGACAAAGTCAGAAATAGAGAAATGTCAAAGTCAGAAATACAGAAAAGACAAAGTCAGAAAGACAGAAAAGACAAAGTCGGAAAAAGACAGAAAAGACAAAGTCAGAAAGACAGAAAAGACAAAGACAGAAATACAGAAAAGACAAAGTCAGAAATAGAGAAATATCAAAGTCAGAAATACAGAAAAGACAAAGTCAGAAAAAGACAGAAAGTCAGAAGTACAGAAAAGACAAAGTCAGAAATGGACAGAAAAGACAAAGTTGGAAAAAGACAGAAAAGACAAAGTCAGAAATAGAGAAAAGACAAAGTCAGAGAAATACAGAAAAGACAAAGTCAGCAATACAGAAAAGACAAAGTCAGAAATACAGAAAAGACAAAGTCACAGAAATACAGAAAAGACAAAGTCAGAAACACAGAAAAGACATAGTCAGAGAAATAAAGAAAAGACAAAGTCAGAAATAAAGAAAAGACAAAGTCAGAAATACAGAAAAGACAAAGTCAGAAATACGGAAAAGACAAAGTCAGAGAAATACAAAAAAGACAAAGTCGAAATACAGAAAAGACAAAGTCGGAAAAAGACAGAAAAGACAAAGTCAGAAACACAGAAAAGACAAAGTCAGAGAAATAAAGAAAAGACAAAGTCAGAAATAGAGAAAAGACAAAGTCAGAAATACACAGAAGACAAAGTCAGAAATAGAGAGATGTCAAAGTCAGAAATACAGAAAAGACAAAGTCAGAAAAAGACAGAAAAGACAAAGTCGGAAAAAGACAGAAAAGTCAAAGTCAGAAAGACCGAAAAGACAAAGTCGGAAATACAGAAAAGACAAAGTCAGAAAGACAGAAAAGACAAAGACAGAAATACAGAAAAGACAAAGTCAGAAATAGAGAAATGTCAAAGTCAGAAATACAGAAAAGACAAAGTCAGAAAAAGACAGAAAGTCAGAAGTACAGAAAAGACAAAGTCAGAAATGGACAGAAAAGACAAAGTTGGAAAAAGACAGAAAAGACAAAGTCAGAAAAAGACAGAAAAGACAAAGTCAGAAAAATAGAGAAAAGTCAAAGTCAGAAATACTGAAAAGACAAAGTCAGAAAAAGACAGAAAAGACAACGTCAGAAAAAGACAGAAAAGACAAAGTCAGAAATAAAGAAAGGACAAAGTCAGAAATACAGAAAAGACAAATTCAGAGAAATAGAGAAAAGACAAAGTCAGAAATACAGAAAAGACAAAGTCAGAGAAATACAGAAAAGACAAAGTCTGAAATAGAGAAAAGACAAAGTCAGAAATACAGAAAAGACAAAGTCAGAGAAATACAGAAAAGACAAAGTCAGAAATAGAGAAAAGACAAAGTCAGAAATACACAAAAGACAAAGTCAGAAATAGAGAAATGTCAAAGTCAGAAATACAGAAAAGGCAATGTCAGAAAAAGACAGAAAGTCAGAAATACAGAAAAGACAAAGTCAGAGAAATAGAGAAAAGACAAAGTCAGAAATACAGAAAAGACAAAGTCAGAAAAAGACAGAAAAGACAAAGTCGGAAAAAGACAGAAAAGACAAAGTCAGAAAAAGACAGAAAGACAGAAATACAGAAAAGACAAAGTCAGAGAAATGGAGAAAAGACAAAGTCAGAAATACAGAAAAGACAAAGTCAGAAATACAGAAAAGACAAAGTCAGAAATACAGAAAAGACAAAGTAAGAGAAATACAGAAAAGACAAAGTCAGAGAAATAAGGAAAAGACAAAGTCAGAAATACAGAAAAGACAATGTCAGAAAGACAGAAAAGACAAAGTCAGAAATACATGAAAGACAAAGTCAGAGAAATAGAGAAAAGACAAAGTCAGAAATAGAGAAAAGACAATGTCAGAAATACACAAAAGACAAAGTCAGAAATACACAAAAGACAATGTCAGAAAAAGACAGAAAGTCAGAAATACAGAAAAGACAAAGTAAGAGAAATACAGAAAAGACAAAGTCAGAGAAATAAGGAAAAGACAAAGTCAGAAATACAGAAAAGACAATGTCAGAAAGACAGAAAAGACAAAGTCAGAAATACATGAAAGACAAAGTCAGAGAAATAGAGAAAAGACAAAGTCAGAAATAGAGAAATGTCAAAGTCAGAAATACAGAAAAGACAATGTCAGAAAAAGACAGAAAGTCAGAAATACAGAAAAGACAAAGTCAGAGAAATAGAGAAAAGACAATGTCAGAAATACAGAAAAGACAAAGTCAGAAAAAGACAGAAAAGACAAGTCTGAAAAAGACGGAAAAGACAAAGTCAGAAAAAGACAGAAAGACAGAAATACAGAAAAGACAAAGTCAGAGAAAAAGAGAAAAGTCAAAGTCAGAAATACAGAAAAGACAAAGTCAGAGAAATAGAGAATAGTCAAAGTCAGAAATACAGAAAAGACCAAGTGTAGGAAATAAAGAGAAGACAAAGTCAGAAATACAGAAAAGACAAAGTCAGAAATACAGAAAAGACAAAGTCAGAAATACAGAAAAGACAAAATAAGAGAAATACAGAAAAGACAAAGTCAGAAATACAGGAAAGACAAAGTCGGAAATACAGAAAAGACAAAGTCAGAAAGACAGAAAAGACAAAGTCAGAAAAACAGAAAAGACAAAGTCAGAAATAGAGAAATGTCAAAGTCAGAAATACATAAAAGACAAAGTCAGAAAAAGACAGAAAGTCAGAAATACAGAAAAGACAAAGTAAGAGAAATAAAGAAAAGACAAAGTCAGAAGTACAGAAAAGACAAAGTCAGAAATGGACAGAAAAGACAAAGTCAGAAAAAGACAGAAAAGACAAAGTCAGAAAAATAGAGAAAAGTCAAAGTCAGAAATACAGAAAAGACAAAGTCAGAAAAAGACAGAAAAGATAACGTCAGAAAAAGACAGAAAAGACAAAGTCAGAAATAGAGAAAGGACAAAGTCAGAAATACAGAAAAGAAAAATTCAGAGAAATAGAGAAAAGACAAAGTCAGAAATAGAGAGAAGTCAAAGTCAAAATACAGAAAAGACAAAGTCAGAAATACAGAAAGACAAAGTCAGAAATAGAGAAAAGACAAAGTCGGATATACAGAAAAGACAAAGTCAGACAAGTAGAGAAAAGTCAAAATCGGAAATACAGAAAAGACAAAGTCAGAAATAGAGAAAAGACAAAGTCAGAAATACAGCAAAGACAAAGTCAGAAATACAGAAAAGACAAAGTCAGAAATAGAGAAAATACAGAGTCAGAAATACAGAAAAGACAAAGTCAGAAATACAGAAAAGACAAAGTCAGAGAAATAAAGAAAAGACAAAGTCAGAAATACAGAAAAGACAAAGTCAGAAATACAGAAAAGACAAAGTCAGAGAAATACAGAAAAGACAAAGTCAGAAATAAAGAAAAGAAAAAGTCGGAAATACAGAAAAGACAAGGTCAGAAAGACAGAAAAGACAAAGTCAGAAATACAGAAAAGACAAAGTCAGAAATACACAAAAGACAAAGTCAGAAATAGAGAAATGTCAAAGTCATAAATACAGAAAAGACAATGTCAGAAAAAGACAGAAAGTCAGAAATACAGAAAAGACAAAGTCAGAGAAATAGAGAAAAGACAATGTCAGAAATACTGAAAAGGCAAAGTCAGAAAAAGACAGAAGAGACAAAGTCGGAAAAAGACAGAAAAGACAAAGTCAGAAAAAGACAGAAGGACAGAAATACAGAAAAGACAGTCAGAGAAATAGAGACAAGTCAAAGTCAGAAATACAGAAAAGACAAAGTCAGAGAAATAGAGAAAAGTCAAAGTCAGAAATACAGAAAAGACAAAGTCAGAGAAATAAAGAAAAGACAAAGTCAGAAATACAGAAAAGACAAAGTCAGAAATACAGAAAAGACAAAGTCAGAAATACAGAAAAGACAAAGTCAGAAAAAGATAGAAAAGACAAAGTCGGAAAAAGACAGAAAAGACAAAGTCAGAAAAAGACAGAAAGACAGAAATACAGAAAAGACAAAGTCAGAGAAATGGAGAAAAGTCAAAGTCAGAAATAAAGAAAAGACAAAGTCAGAGAAATAGAGAAAAGTCAAAGTCAGAAATACAGAAAAGACAAAGTCATAGAAATACAGAAAAGACAAAGTCAGAAATACAGAAAAGACAAAGTCAGAAATACAGAAAAGACAAAGTCAGAAATACAGAAAAGACAAAGTAAGAGAAATACAGAAAAGACAAAGTCAGAGAAATAAGGAAAAGACAAAGTCAGAAATACAGAAAAGACAATGTCAGAAAGACAGAAAAGACAAAGTCAGAAATACATGAAAGACAAAGTCAGAGAAATACACAAAAGACAAAGTCAGAAATAGAGAAAAGACAAAGTCAGAAATACACAAAAGACAAAGTGAGAGAAATACAGAAAAGACAAAGTCAGAAATACAGAAAAGACAAAGTCAGAAATACACAAAAGACAAAGTCAGAAATAGAGAAATGTCAAAGTCAGAAATACAGAAAAGACAATGTCAGAAAAAGACAGAAAGTCAGAAATACAGAAAAGACAAAGTCAGAGAAATAGAGAAAAGACAATGTCAGAAATACAGAAAAGACAAAGTCAGAAAAAGACAGAAAAGACAAGTCTGAAAAAGACGGAAAAGACAAAGTCAGAAAAAGACAGAAAGACAGAAATACAGAAAAGACAAAGTCAGAGAAAAAGAGAAAAGTCAAAGTCAGAAATACAGAAAAGACAAAGTCCGAGAAATAGAGAATAGTCAAAGTCAGAAATACAGAAAAGACCAAGTGTAGGAAATAAAGAAAAGACAAAGTCAGAAATACAGAAAAGACAAAGTCAGAAATACAGAAAAGACAAAGTCAGAAATACAGAAAAGACAAAATAAGAGAAATACAGAAAAGACAAAGTCAGAAATACAGAAAAGACAAAGTCGGAAATACAGAAAAGACAAAGTCAGAAAGACAGAAAAGACAAAGTCAGAAATACAGAAAGACAAAGTCAGAGAAATACAGAAAAGACAAAGTCGGAAATACAGAAAAGACAAAGTCAGAAAGACAGAAAAGACAAAGACAGAAATACACAAAAGACAAAGTCAGAAATAGAGAAATGTCAAAGTCAGAAATACAGAAAAGACAAAGTCAGAAAAAGACAGAAAGTCAGAAATACAGAAAAGACAAAGTCAGAAGTACAGAAAAGACAAAGTCAGAAATGGACAGAAAAGTCAAAGTTGGAAAAAGACAGAAAAGACAAAGTCAGAAAAAGACAGAAAAGACAAAGTCACAAAAATAGAGAAAAGTCAAAGTCAGAAATACAGAAAATACAAAGTCAGAAAAAGACAGAAAAGACAACGTCAGAAAAAGACAGAAAAGACAAAGTCAGAAATAGAGAAAGGACAAAGTCAGAAATACAGAAAAGACAAATTCAGAGAAATAGAGAAAAGACAAAGTCAGAAATAGAGAGAAGTCAAAGTCAGAAATACAGAAAAGACAAAGTCAGAAATACAGAAAGACAAAGTCAGAAATAGAGAAAAGACAAAGTCGGAAATACAGAAAAAACAAAGTCAGACAAGTAGAGAAAAGTCAAAATCGGAAATACAGAAAAGACAAAGTCAGAAATAGAGAAAAGACAAAGTCAGAAATACAGCAAAGACAAAGTCAGAAATACAGAAAAGACAAAGTCAGAAACAGAGAAAATAAAGAGTCAGAAATACAGAAAAGACAAAGTCAGAAAAAGACAGAACAGACAAAGTCAGAGAAATAAAGAAAAGACAAAGTCAGAAATACAGAAAAGACAAAGTCAGAAATACATAAAAGACAAAGTCAGAGAAATACAGAAAAGACAAAGTCAGAAATAAAGAAAAGAAAAAGTCGGAAATACAGAAAAGACAAAGTCAGAAATACAGAAAAGACAAAGTCAGAAATAGAGAAAAGACAAAGTCAGAAATACACAAAAGACAAAGTCAGAAATAGAGAAATGTCTAAGTCAGAAATACAGAAAAGACAATGTCAGAAAAAGACAGAAAGTCAGAAATACAGAAAAGACAAAGTCAGAGAAATAGAGAAAAGACAATGTCAGAAATACTGAAAAGACAAAGTCAGAAAAAGACAGAAGAGACAAAGTCGGAAAAAGACAGAAAAGACAAAGTCAGAAAAAGACAGAAAGACAGAAATACAGAAAAGACAGTCAGAGAAATAGAGACAAGTCAAAGTCAGAAATACAGAAAAGACAAAGTCAGAGAAATAGAGAAAAGTCAAAGTCAGAAATACAGAAAAGACAAAGTCAGAGAAATAAAGAAAAGACAAAGTCAGAAATACAGAAAAGACAAAGTCAGAAATACAGAAAAGACAAAGTCAGAAATACAGAAAAGACAAAGTAAGAGAAATAAAGAAAAGACAAAGTCAGAAATACAGAAAAGACAAAGTCGGAAATACAGAAAAGACAAAGTCAGAAAGACAGAAAAGACAAAGTCAGAAATACAGAAAAGACAAAGTCAGAGAAATACAGAAAAGACAAAGTCAGGAATAGAGAAAAGACAAAGACAGAAATACACAAAAGACAAAGTCAGAAATAGAGAAATGTCAAAGTCAGAAATACAGAAAAGACAAAGTCAGAGAAATAGAGAAAAGACAAAGTCAGAAATACAGAAAAGACAAAGTCAGAAATGGACAGAAAAGACAAAGTCGGAAAAAGACAGAAAAGACAAAGTCAGAAAAAGACAGAAAGTCAGAAATGCAGAAAAGACAAAGTCAGAGAAATAAAGAAAAGACAAAGTCAGAAATACAGAAAAGACAAAGTCAGAAATACAGAAAAGACAAAGTCAGAAATACAGAAAAGACAAAGTCAGAGAAATACAGAAAAGACAAAGTCAGAAATAAAGAAAAGAAAAAGTCGGAAATGCAGAAAAGACAAAGTCAGAAAGACAGAAAAGACAATGTCAGAAATACAGAAAAGAAAAAGTCAGAGAAATACAGAAAAGACAAAGTCAGAAATAGAGAAAAGACAAAGTCAGAAATACACAAAAGACAAAGTCAGAAGTGCAGAAAAGACAAAGTCAGAAAAAGACAGAAAAGACAAAGTCAGAAAAAGACAGAAAAGACAAAGTCAGAAAAAGACAGCAAGTCAGAAATACAGAAAAGACAAAGTCAGAGAAATGGAGAAAAGACATAGTCAGAAATAGAGAAAAGTCAAAGTCAGAGAAATAGAGAAAAGTCAAAGACAGAAATACAGAAAGGACAAAGTCAGAGAAATAAAGAAAAGACAAAGTCAGAAACACAGAAAAGACAAAGTCAGAAATAGAGAAAAGACAAAGTCAGAAATACAGAAAAGACAAAGTCAAAAATAAAGAAAAGACAAAGCCAGAAATACAGAAAAGACAAAGTCAGAAATACTGAAAAGTCAAAGTCAGAAATGCAGAAAAGACAAAGTCAGAGAAATAAAGAAAAGACAAAGTCAGAAATACAGAAAAGACAAATTCAGAAATAGAGAAAAGACAAAAAAGAAATAGAGAAAATACAAAGTCAGAAATACAGAAAAGAAAAAGTCAGAAATACAGTAAAGACAAAGTCAGAGAAATAGAGAAAAGTCAATGTCAGAAATACAGAAAAGACAAAGTCAGAGAAATAAAGAGAAGACAAAGTCAGAAATACAGACAAGACAAATTCAGAAATACAGAAAAGACAAAGTCAGAGAAATAGAGAAAAGACAAAGTCAGAAATACATTAAAGACAAAGTCAGAGAAATAGAGAAAAGAGAAAGTCAGAAATACAGAAAAGGCAAAGTCAGAAATACAGAAAGGATAAAGTCGGAAAGACAGAAAAGACAAACTCAGAAATAGGGAAAAGAGAAAGTCAGAGATAGAGAAAAGACAAAGTCTGAAATAGAGAAAAGACAAAGTCAGAAACACAGAAAAAACAAAGTCAGAAATAGAGAAAAGACAGAAAGTCTGAAAAAGACAGAAAAGACAAAGTCAGAAAAAGACAGAAAAGGCAAAGACAGAAAAAGACAGCAAGTCAGAAATACTGAAAAGACAAAGTCAGAGAAATGGAGAAAAGACATAGTCAGAAATAGAGAAAAGGCAAAGTCAGAGAAATAGAGAAAAGTCAAAGACAGAAATACAGAAAGGACAAAGTCAGAGAAATAAAGAAAAGACAAAGACAGAAATACACAAAAGACAAAGTCAGAAATAGAGAAATGTCAAAGTCAGAAATACAGAAAAGACAAAGTCAGAGAAATAGAGAAAAGACAAAGTCAGAAATACAGAAAAGACAAAGTCAGAAATGGACAGAAAAGACAAAGTCGGAAAAAGACAGAAAAGACAAAGTCAGAAAAAGACAGAAAGTCAGAAATGCAGAAAAGACAAAGTCAGAGAAATAAAGAAAAGACAAAGTCAGAAATACAGAAAAGACAAAGTCAGAAATACAGAAAAGACAAAGTCAGAAATACAGAAAAGACAAAGTCAGAGAAATACAGAAAAGACAAAGTCAGAAATAAAGAAAAGAAAAAGTCGGAAATGCAGAAAAGACAAAGTCAGAAAGACAGAAAAGACAAAGTCAGAAATACAGAAAAGAAAAAGTCAGAGAAATACAGAAAAGACAAAGTCAGAAATAGAGAAAAGACAAAGTCAGAAATACACAAAAGACAAAGTCAGAAGTACAGAAAAGACAAAGTCAGAAAAAGACAGAAAAGACAAAGTCAGAAAAAGACAGAAAAGACAAAGTCAGAAAAAGACAGCAAGTCAGAAATACAGAAAAGACAAAGTCAGAGAAATGGAGAAAAGTCAAAGACAGAAATACAGAAGGACAAAGTCAGAGAAATAAAGAAAAGACAAAGTCAGAAACACAGAAAAGACAAAGTCAGAAATAGAGAAAAGACAAAGTCAGAAATACAGAAAAGACAAAGTCAAAAATAAAGAAAAGACAAAGCCAGAAATACAGAAAAGACAAAGTCAGAAATACTGAAAAGTCAAAGTCAGAAATGCAGAAAAGACAAAGTCAGAGAAATAAAGAAAAGACAAAGTCAGAAATACAGAAAAGACAAATTCAGAAATAGAGAAAAGACAAAAAAGAAATAGAGAAAAGACAAAGTCAGAAATACAGAAAAGAAAAAGTCAGAAATACAGTAAAGACAAAGTCAGAGAAATAGAGAAAAGTCAATGTCAGAAATACAGAAAAGACAAAGTCAGAGAAATAAAGAGAAGACAAAGTCAGAAATACAGACAAGACAAATTCAGAAATACAGAAAAGACAAAGTCAGAGAAATAGAGAAAAGACAAAGTCAGAAATACATTAAAGACAAAGTCAGAGAAATAGAGAAAAGAGAAAGTCAGAAATACAGAAAAGGCAAAGTCAGAAATACAGAAAGGATAAAGTCGGAAAGACAGAAAAGACAAACTCAGAAATAGGGAAAAGAGAAAGTCAGAGATAGAGAAAAGACAAAGTCTGAAATAGAGAAAAGACAAAGTCAGAAACACAGAAAAAACAAAGTCAGAAATAGAGAAAAGACAGAAAGTCTGAAAAAGACAGAAAAGACAAAGTCAGAAAAAGACAGAAAAGGCAAAGACAGAAAAAGACAGCAAGTCAGAAATACTGAAAAGACAAAGTCAGAGAAATGGAGATAAGACATAGTTAGAAATAGAGAAAAGGCAAAGTCAGAGAAATAGAGAAAAGTCAAAGACAGAAATACAGAAAGGACAAAGTCAGAGAAATAAAGAAAAGACAAAGTCAGAAACACAGAAAAGACAAAGTCAGAAATAGAGAAAAGACAAAGTCAGAGAAATAAAGAAAAGACAAAGTCAGAAATAGAGAAAAGACAAAGTCAGAAATACACAGAAGACAAAGTCAGAATTAGAGATATGTCAAAGTCAGAAATACAGAAAAGACAAAGTCAGAAAAAGACAGAAAATACAAAGTCGGAAAAAGATAGAAAAGTCAAAGTCAGAAATACAGAAAAGACAAAGTCAGAGAAATGCAGAAAAGACAAAGTCAGAAAAAGACAGAACAGACAAAGTCAGAGAAATAAAGAAAAGACAAAGTCAGAAATACAGAAAAGACAAAGTCAGAAATACAGAAAAGACAAAGTCAGAGAAATACAGAAAAGACAAAGTCAGAAATAAAGAAAAGAAAAAGTCGGAAATACAGAAAAGACAAAGTCAGAAATACACAAAAGACAAAGTCAGAAATAGAGAAATGTCTAAGTCAGAAATACAGAAAAGACAATGTCAGAAAAAGACAGAAAGTCAGAAATACAGAAAAGACAAAGTCAGAGAAATAGAGAAAAGACAATGTCAGAAATACTGAAAAGACAAAGTCAGAAAAAGACAGAAGAGACAAAGTCGGAAAAATACAGAAAAGACAAAGTCAGAAATACAGAAAAGACAAAGTCAGAAATACAGAAAAGACAAAGTAAGAGAAATATAGAAAAGACAAAGTCAGAAATACAGAAAAGACAAAGTCGGAAATACAGAAAAGACAAAGTCGGAAATACAGAAAAGACAAAGTCAGAAAGACAGAAAAGACAAAGTCAGAAATACAGAAAAGACAAAGTCAGAGAAATACAGAAAAGACAAAGTCAGGAATAGAGAAAAGACAAAGACAGAAATACACAAAAGACAAAGTCAGAAATAGAGAAATGTCAAAGTCAGAAATACAGAAAAGACAAAGTCAGAAAAAGACAGAAAGTCAGAAATACAGAAAAGACAAAGTCAGAGAAATAGAGAAAAGACAAAGTCAGAAATACAGAAAAGACAAAGTCAGAAATGGACAGAAAAGACAAAGTCGGAAAAAGACAGAAAAGACAAAGTCAGAAAAAGACAGAAAGTCAGAAATACAGAAAAGACAAAGTCAGAGAAATAAAGAAAAGACAAAGTCAGAAATACAGAAAAGACAAAGTCAGAAATACAGAAAAGACAAAGTCAGAAATACAGAAAAGACAAAGTCAGAGAAATACAGAAAAGACAAAGTCAGAAATAAAGAAAAGAAAAAGTCGGAAACACAGAAAAGACAAAGTCAGAAATAGAGAAAAGACAAAGTCAGAAATGCAGCAAAGACAAAGTCAGAAATACAGAAAAGACAAAGTCAGAAATAGAGAAAATACAGAGTCAGAAATTCAGAAAAGACAAAGTCAGAAATACAGAAAAGACAAAGTCAGAGAAATAAAGAAAAGACAAAGTCAGAAATACAGAAAAGACAAAGTCAGAAATACAGAAAAGACAAAGTCAGAAATACAGAAAAGACAAAGTCAGAGAAATACAGAAAAGACAAAGTCAGAAATAAAGAAAAGAAAAAGTCGGAAATACAGAAAAGACAAAGTCAGAAAGACAGAAAAGACAAAGTCAGAAATACAGAAAAGACAGTCAGAGAAATACAGAAAAGACAAAGTCAGAAATAGAGAAAAGACAAAGTCAGAAATACACAAAAGACAAAGTCAGAAATACACAAAAGACAAAGTCAGAAATAGAGAAAAGACAATGTCAGAAAAAGACAGAAAGTCAGAAATACAGAAAAGACAAAGTCAGAGAAATAGAGAAAAGACAATGTCAGAAATACTGAAAAGACAAAGTCAGAAAAAGACAGAAGAGACAAAGTCGGAAAAAGACAGAAAAGACAAAGTCAGAAAAAGACAGAAAGACAGAAATACAGAAAAGACAGTCAGAGAAATAGAGACAAGTCAAAGTCAGAAATACAGAAAAGACAAAGTCAGAGAAATAGAGAAAAGTCAAAGTCAGAAATACAGAAAAGACAAAGTCAGAGAAATAAAGAAAAGACAAAGTCAGAAATACAGAAAAGACAAAGTCAGAAATACAGAAAAGACAAAGTCAGAAATACAGAAAAGACAAAGTAAGAGAAATAAAGAAAAGACAAAGTCAGAAATACAGAAAAGACAAAGTCGGAAATACAGAAAAGACAAAGTCAGAAAGACAGAAAAGACAAAGTCAGAAATACAGAAAAGACAAAGTCAGAGAAATACAGAAAAGACAAAGTCAGGAATAGAGAAAAGACAAAGACAGAAATACACAAAAGACAAAGTCAGAAATAGAGAAATGTCAAAGTCAGAAATACAGAAAAGACAATGTCAGAAAAAGACAGAAAGTCAGAAATACAGAAAAGACAAAGTCAGAGAAATAGAGAAAAGACAAAGTCAGAAATACAGAAAAGACAAAGTCAGAAATGGACAGAAAAGACAAAGTCGGACAAAGACAGAAAAGACAAAGTCAGAAAAAGACAGAAAGTCAGAAATGCAGAAAAGACAAAGTCAGAGAAATAAAGAAAAGACAAAGTCAGAAATACAGAAAAGACAAAGTCAGAAATACAGAAAAGACAAAGTCAGAGAAATACAGAAAAGACAAAGTCAGAAATAAAGAAAAGACAAAGTCAGAAATACAGAAAAGACAAAGTCAGAAAGACAGAAAAGAGAAAGTCAGAAATACAGAAAAGACAAAGTCAGAGAAATACAGAAAAGACAAAGTCAGAAATAGAGAAAAGACAAAGTCAGAAATACACAAAAGACAAAGTCAGAAGTACAGAAAAGACAAAGTCAGAAAAAGACAGAAAAGACAAAGTCAGAAAAAGACAGAAAAGACAAAGTCAGAAAAAGACAGCAAGTCAGAAATACAGAAAAGACAAAGTCAGAGAAATGGAGAAAAGACATAGTCAGAAATAGAGAAAAGTCAAAGTCAGAGAAATAGAGAAAAGTCAAAGACAGAAATACAGAAAGGACAAAGTCAGAGAAATAAAGAAAAGACAAAGTCAGAAACACAGAAAAGACAAAGTCAGAAATAGAGAAAAGACAAAGTCAGAAATACAGAAAAGACAAAGTCAAAAATTAAGAAAAGACAAAGCCAGAAATACAGAAAAGACAAAGTCAGAAATACTGAAAAGTCAAAGTCAGAAATGCAGAAAAGACAAAGTCAGAGAAATAAAGAAAAGACAAAGTCAGAAATACAGAAAAGACAAATTCAGAAATAGAGAAAAGACAAAAGAGAAATAGAGGAAAGACAAAGTCAGAAATACAGAAAAGAAAAAGTCAGAAATACAGTAAAGACAAAGTCAGAGAAATAGAGAAAAGTCAATGTCAGAAATACAGAAAAGACAAAGTCAGAGAAATAAAGAGAAGACAAAGTCAGAAATACAGACAAGACAAAGTCAGAAATACAGAAAAGACAAAGTCAGAGAAATAGAGAAAAGACAAAGTCAGAAATACATTAAAGACAAAGTCAGAGAAATAGAGAAAAGAGAAAGTCAGAAATACAGAAAAGGCAAAGTCAGAAATACAGAAAGGATAAAGTCGGAAAGACAGAAAAGACAAACTCAGAAATAGGGAAAAGAGAAAGTCAGAGATAGAGAAAAGACAAAGTCTGAAATATAGAAAAGACAAAGTCAGAAACACAGAAAAAACAAAGTCACAAATAGAGAAAAGACAGAAAGTCTGAAAAAGACAGAAAAGACAAAGTCAGAAAAAGACAGAAAAGGCAAAGACAGAAAAAGACAGCAAGTCAGAAATACTGAAAAGACAAAGTCAGAGAAATGGAGAAAAGACATAGTCAGAAATAGAGAAAAGGCAAAGTCAGAGAAATAGAGAAAAGTCAAAGACAGAAATACAGAAAGGACAAAGTCAGAGAAATAAAGAAAAGACAAAGTCAGAAACACAGAAAAGACAAAGTCAGAAATAGAGAAAAGACAAAGTCAGAGAAATAAAGAAAAGACAAAGTCAGAAATAGAGAAAAGACAAAGTCAGAAATACACAGAAGACAAAGTCAGAATTAGAGATATGTCAAAGTCAGAAATACAGAAAAGACAAAGTCAGAAAAAGACAGAAAAGACAAAGTCAGAAAAAGACAGAAAAGTCAAAGTCAGAAATACAGAAAAGACAAAGTCAGAGAAATGCAGAAAAGACAAAGTCAGAAATAGAGAAAGGACAAAGTCAGAAATACACAAAAGACAAAGTCAGAAATAGAGAAAAGTCAAAGTCAGAAATACAGAAAAGACAAAGTCAGAAATACAGAAAAGACAAAGTCAGAGAAAGACAGAAAAGACAAAGTCGGAAAAAGACAGAAAAGACAAAGTCAGATAAAGACAGAAAAGACAAAGTCAGAAACAGAGAAAAGACAAAGTCAGAAATAGAGAAAAGACAAAGTCACAGAAATAGAGAAAAGACAAAGTCAGAAAAAGACCGAAAAGACAAAGTCAGAAATAGAGAAAAGACAAAGTCAGAGAAATACAGAAAAGACAAAGTCAGAAATACAGAAAAGACAAAGTCAGAGAAATACAGAAAAGACAAAGTCAGAAATAGAGAAAAGACAGTCAGAAATACAGAAAAGACAAAGTCAGAAATGCAGAAAAGACAAAGTCAGAGAAATAAAGAAAAGACAAAGTCAGAAATACAGAAAAGACAAAGTCAGAGATATACAGAAAAGACAAAGTCAGAAATACAGAAAAGACACAGTCAGAAATACAGAAAAGACAAAGTCAGAAATACAGAAAAGGCAAAGACAGAGAAATAAAGAAAAGACAAAGTCAGAAATACAGAAAAGACAAAGACAGAAATACGGAAAAGTCAAAGTCAGAGAAATACAGAAAAGACAAAGTCGAAATACAGAAAAGACAAAGTCAGAAAGACAGAAAAAACAAAGTCAGAAATACAGAAAAGACAAAGTCAGAGAAATAAAGAAAAGACAAAGTCAGAAATAGAGAAAAGACAAAGTCAGAAATACACAGAAGACAAAGTCAGAAATAGAGAAATGTCAAAGTCAGAAATACAGAAAAGACAAAGTCAGAAAAAGACAGAAAAGACAAAGTCGGAAAAAGACAGAAAAGTCAAAGTCAGAAATACAGAAAAGACAAAGTCAGAGAAATGCAGAAAAGACAAAGTCAGAAATACAGAAAAGACAAAGTCGAAAATACAGAAAAGACAAAGTCAGAAAGACAGAAAAGACAAAGTCAGAAATACAGAAAAGACAAAGTCAGAGAAATACAGAAAAGACAAAGTCAGGAATAGAGAAAAGACAAAGACAGAAATACACAAAAGACAAAGTCAGAAATAGAGAATTGTCAAAGTCAGAAATACAGAAAAGACAATGTCAGAAAAAGACAGAAAGTCAGAAATACAGAAAAGACAAAGTCAGAGAAATAGAGAAAAGACAAAGTCAGAAATACAGAAAAGACAAAGTCAGAAATGGACAGAAAAGACAAAGTCGGAAAAAGACAGAAAAGACAAAGTCAGAAAAAGACAGAAAGTCAGAAATGCAGAAAAGACAAAGTCAGAGAAATAAAGAAAAGACAAAGTCAGAAATACAGAAAAGACAAAGTCAGAAATACAGAAAAGACAAAGTCAGAGAAATACAGAAAAGACAAAGTCAGAAATAAAGAAAAGAAAAAGTCGGAAATACAGAAAAGACAAAGTCAGAAAGACAGAAAAGACAAAGTCAGAAATACAGAAAAGACAAAGTCAGAGAAATACAGAAAAGACAAAGTCAGAAATAGAGAAAAGACAAAGTCAGAAATACACAAAAGACAAAGTCAGAAGTACAGAAAAGACAAAGTCAGAAAAAGACAGAAAAGACAAAGTCAGAAAAAGACAGAAAAGACAAAGTCAGAAAAATACAGCAAGTCAGAAATACAGAAAAGACAAAGTCAGAGAAATGGAGAAAAGACATAGTCAGAAATAGAGAAAAGTCAAAGTCAGAGAAATAGAGAAAAGTCAAAGACAGAAATACAGAAAGGACAAAGTCAGAGAAATAAAGAAAAGACAAAGTCAGAAACACAGAAAAGACAAAGTCAGAAATAGAGAAAAGACAAAGTCAGAAATACAGAAAAGACAAAGTCAAAAATAAAGAAAAGACAAAGCCAGAAATACAGAAAAGACAAAGTCAGAAATACTGAAAAGTCAAAGTCAGAAATGCAGAAAAGACAAAGTCAGAGAAATAAAGAAAAGACAAAGTCAGAAATACAGAAAAGACAAATTCAGAAATAGAGAAAAGACAAAAAAGAAATAGAGGAAAGACAAAGTCAGAAATACAGAAAAGAAAAAGTCAGAAATACAGTAAAGACAAAGTCAGAGAAATAGAGAAAAGTCAATGTCAGAAATACAGAAAAGACAAAGTCAGAGAAATAAAGAGAAGACAAAGTCAGAAATACAGACAAGACAAAGTCAGAAATACAGAAAAGACAAAGTCAGAGAAATAGAGAAAAGACAAAGTCAGAAATACATTAAAGACAAAGTCAGAGAAATAGAGAAAAGAGAAAGTCAGAAATACAGAAAAGGCAAAGTCAGAAATACAGAAAGGATAAAGTCGGAAAGACAGAAAAGACAAACTCAGAAATAGGGAAAAGAGAAAGTCAGAGATAGAGAAAAGACAAAGTCTGAAATATAGAAAAGACAAAGTCAGAAACACAGAAAAAACAAAGTCAGAAATAGAGAAAAGACAGAAAGTCTGAAAAAGACAGAAAAGACAAAGTCAGAAAAAGACAGAGAAGGCAAAGACAGAAAAAGACAGCAAGTCAGAAATACTGAAAAGACAAAGTCAGAGAAATGGAGAAAAGACATAGTCAGAAATAGAGAAAAGGCAAAGTCAGAGAAATAGAGAAAAGTCAAAGACAGAAATACAGAAAGGACAAAGTCAGAGAAATAAAGAAAAGACAAAGTCAGAAACACAGAAAAGACAAAGTCAGAAATAGAGAAAAGACAAAGTCAGAGAAATAAAGAAAAGACAAAGTCAGAAATAGAGAAAAGACAAAGTCAGAAATACACAGAAGACAAAGTCAGAATTAGAGATATGTCAAAGTCAGAAATACAGAAAAGACAAAGTCAGAAAAAGACAGAAAAGACAAAGTCGGAAAAAGACAGAAAAGTCAAAGTCAGAAATACAGAAAAGACAAAGTCAGAGAAATGCAGAAAAGACAAAGTCAGAAATAGAGAAAAGACAAAGTCAGAAATACACAAAAGACAAAGTCAGAAATAGAGAAAAGTCAAAGTCAGAAATACAGAAAAGACAAAGTCAGAAATACAGAAAAGACAAAGTCAGAGAAAGACAGAAAAGACAAAGTCGGAAAAAGACAGAAAAGACAAAGTCAGATAAAGACAGAAAAGACAAAGTCAGAAACAGAGAAAAGACAAAGTCAGAAATAGAGAAAAGACAAAGTCACAGAAATAGAGAAAAGACAAAGTCAGAAAAAGACCGAAAAGACAAAGTCAGAAATAGAGAAAAGACAAAGTCAGAGAAATACAGAAAAGACAAAGTCAGAAATACAGAAAAGACAAAGTCAGAGAAATACAGAAAAGAAAAAGTCAGAAATAGAGAAAAGACAGTCAGAAATACAGAAAAGACAAAGTCAGAAATGCAGAAAAGACAAAGTCAGAGAAATAAAGAAAAGACAAAGTCAGAAATACAGAAAAGACAAAGTCAGAGATATACAGAAAAGACAAAGTCAGAAATACAGAAAAGACAAAGTCAGAAATACAGAAAAGACAAAGTCAGAAATACAGAAAAGGCAAAGTCAGAGAAATAAAGAAAAGACAAAGTCAGAAATACAGAAAAGACAAAGACAGAAATACGGAAAAGTCAAAGTCAGAGAAATACAGAAAAGACAAAGTCGAAATACAGAAAAGACAAAGTCAGAAAGACAGAAAAGACAAAGTCAGAAATACAGAAAAGACAAAGTCAGAGAAATAAAGAAAAGACAAAGTCAGAAATAGAGAAAAGACAAAGTCAGAAATACACAGAAGACAAAGTCAGAAATAGAGAAATGTCAAAGTCAGAAATACAGAAAAGACAAAGTCAGAAAAAGACAGAAAAGACAAAGTCGGAAAAAGACAGAAAAGTCAAAGTCAGAAATACAGAAAAGACAAAGTCAGAGAAATGCAGAAAAGACAAAGTCAGAAATAGAGAAAAGACAAAGTCAGAAATACACAAAAGACAAAGTCAGAAATAGAGAAAAGTCAAAGTCAGAAATACAGAAAAGACAAAGTCAGAAATACAGAAAAGACAAAGTCAGAAAAAGACAGAAAGTCAGAAATACAGAAAAGACAAAGTCAGAGAAAGACAGAAAAGACAAAGTCGGAAAAAGACAGAAAAGACAAAGTCAGAAAAAGACAGAAAAGACAAAGTCAGAAATAGAGAAAAGACAAAGTCAGAGAAATACAGAAAAGACAAAGTCAGAAATACAGAAAAGACAAAGTCAGAGAAATACAGAAAAGACAAAGTCAGAAATAGAGAAAAGACAAAGTCAGAAATACAGAAAAGACAAAGTCAGAAATACAGAAAAGACAAAGTCAGAGAAATAAAGAAAAGACAAAGTCAGAAATACAGAAAAGACAAAGTCAGAGAAATACAGAAAAGACAAAGTCAGAAATACAGAAAAGACAAAGTCAGAAATACAGAAAAGGCAAAGTCAGAGAAATAAAGAAAAGACAAAGTCAGAAATAATGAAAAGACAAAGTCAGAAATACAGAAAAGACAAAGTCGAAATACAGAAAAGACAAAGTCAGAAATACAGAAAAGACAAAGTCAGAAATACAGAAAAGACAAAGTCAGAGAAATACAGAAAAGACAAAGTCAGAAATACAGAAAAGACAAAGTCAGAAATACAGAAAAGACAAAGTCAGAAATACAGAAAAGGCAAAGTCAGAGAAATAAAGAAAAGACAAAGTCGAAATACAGAAAAGACAAAGTCAGAAATACGGAAAAGACAAAGTCAGAAACAGAGAAAAGACAAAGTCAGAAATAGAGAAAAGACAAAGTCACAGAAATAGAGAAAAGACAAAGTCAGAAAAAGACCGAAAAGACAAAGTCAGAAATAGAGAAAAGACAAAGTCAGAGAAATACAGAAAAGACAAAGTCAGAAATACAGAAAAGACAAAGTCAGAGAAATACAGAAAAGACAAAGTCAGAAATAGAGAAAAGACTGTCAGAAATACAGAAAAGACAAAGTCAGAAATGCAGAAAAGATAAAGTCAGAGAAATAAAGAAAAGACAAAGTCAGAAATACAGAAAAGACAAAGTCAGAGATATACAGAAAAGACAAAGTCAGAAATACAGAAAAGACAAAGTCAGAAATACAGAAAAGGCAAAGTCAGAGAAATAAAGAAAAGACAAAGTCAGAAATACAGAAAAGACAAAGACAGAAATACGGAAAAGTCAAAGTCAGAGAAATACAGAAAAGACAAAGTCGAAATACAGAAAAGACAAAGTCAGAAAGACAGAAAAGACAAAGTCGGAAATACAGAAAAGACAAAGTCAGAGAAATAAAGAAAAGACAAAGTCAGAAATAGAGAAAAGACAAAGTCAGAAATACACAGAAGACAAAGTCAGAAATAGAGAAATGTCAAAGTCAGAAATACAGAAAAGACAAAGTCAGAAAAAGACAGAAAAGACAAAGTCGGAAAAAGACAGAAAAGTCAAAGTCAGAAATACAGAAAAGACAAAGTCAGAGAAATGCAGAAAAGACAAAGTCAGAAATAGAGAAAAGACAAAGTCAGAAATACACAAAAGACAAAGTCAGAAATAGAGAAAAGTCAAAGTCAGAAATACAGAAAAGACAAAGTCAGAAATACAGAAAAGACAAAGTCAGAAAAAGACAGAAAGTCAGAAATACAGAAAAGACAAAGTCAGAGAAAGACAGAAAAGACAAAGTCGGAAAAAGACAGAAAAGACAAAGTCAGAAAAAGACAGAAAAGACAAAGTCAGAAATAGAGAAAAGACAAAGTCAGAGAAATACAGAAAAGACAAAGTCAGAAATACAGAAAAGACAAAGTCAGAGAAATACAGAAAAGACAAAGTCAGAAATAGAGAAAAGACAAAGTCAGAAATACAGAAAAGACAAAGTCAGAAATACAGAAAAGACAAAGTCAGAGAAATAAAGAAAAGACAAAGTCAGAAATACAGAAAAGACAAAGTCAGAGAAATACAGAAAAGACAAAGTCAGAAATACAGAAAAGACAAAGTCAGAAATACAGAAAAGGCAAAGTCAGAGAAATAAAGAAAAGACAAAGTCAGAAATAAAGAAAAGACAAAGTCAGAAATACAGAAAAGACAAAGTCGAAATACAGAAAAGACAAAGTCAGAAATACAGAAAAGACAAAGTCAGAAATACAGAAAAGACAAAGTCAGAGAAATAAAGAAAAGACAAAGTCAGAAATACAGAAAAGACAAAGTCAGAGAAATACAGAAAAGACAAAGTCAGAAATACAGAAAAGACAAAGTCAGAAATACAGAAAAGACAAAGTCAGAAATACAGAAAAGGCAAAGTCAGAGAAATAAAGAAAAGACAAAGTCGAAATACAGAAAAGACAAAGTCAGAAATACGGAAATGACAAAGTCAGAGAAATACAGAAAAGACAAAGTCGAAATACAGAAAAGACAAAGTCAGAAAGACAGAAAAGACAAAGTCAGAAATACAGAAAAGACAAAGTCAGAGAAATAAAGAAAAGACAAAGTCAGAAATAGAGAAAAGACAAAGTCAGAAATACACAGAAGACAAAGTCAGAAATAGAGAAATGTCAAAGTCAGAAATACAGAAAAGACAAAGTCAGAAAAAGACAGAAAAGACAAAGTCGGAAAAAGACAGAAAAGTCAAAGTCAGAAATACAGAAAAGACAAAGTCAGAGAAATGCAGAAAAGACAAAGTCAGAAATAGAGAAAAGACAAAGTCAGAAATACACAAAAGACAAAGTCAGAAATAGAGAAAAGTCAAAGTCAGAAATACAGAAAAGACAAAGTCAGAAATACAGAAAAGACAAAGTCAGAAAAAGACAGAAAGTCAGAAATACAGAAAAGACAAAGTCAGAGAAAGACAGAAAAGACAAAGTCGGAAAAAGACAGAAAAGACAAAGTCAGAAAAAGACAGAAAAGACAAAGTCAGAAATAGAGAAAAGACAAAGTCAGAGAAATACAGAAAAGACAAAGTCAGAAATACAGAAAAGACAAAGTCAGAGAAATACAGAAAAGACAAAGTCAGAAATAGAGAAAAGACAAAGTCAGAAATACAGAAAAGACAAAGTCAGAAATACAGAAAAGACAAAGTCAGAGAAATAAAGAAAAGACAAAGTCAGAAATACAGAAAAGACAAAGTCAGAGAAATACAGAAAAGACAAAGTCAGAAATACAGAAAAGACAAAGTCAGAAATACAGAAAAGGCAAAGTCAGAGAAATAAAGAAAAGACAAAGTCAGAAATAAAGAAAAGACAAAGTCAGAAATACAGAAAAGACAAAGTCGAAATACAGAAAAGACAAAGTCAGAAATACAGAAAAGACAAAGTCAGAAATACAGAAAAGACAAAGTCAGAGAAATAAAGAAAAGACAAAGTCAGAAATACAGAAAAGACAAAGTCAGAGAAATACAGAAAAGAAAAAGTCAGAAATACAGAAAAGACAAAGTCAGAAATACAGAAAAGACAAAGTCAGAAATACAGAAAAGGCAAAGTCAGAGAAATAAAGAAAAGACAAAGTCGAAATACAGAAAAGACAAAGTCAGAAATACGGAAAAGACAAAGTCAGAGAAATACAGAAAAGACGAAGTCGAAATACAGAAAAGACAAAGTCAGAAAGACAGAAAAGACAAAGTCAGAAATACAGAAAAGACAAAGTCAGAGAAATAAAGAAAAGACAAAGTCAGAAATAGAGAAAAGACAAAGTCAGAAATACACAGAAGACAAAGTCAGAAATAGAGAAATGTCAAAGTCAGAAATACAGAAAAGACAAAGTCAGAAAAAGACAGAAAGTCAGAAATACAGAAAAGACAAAGTCAGAGAAAGACAGAAAAGACAAAGTCGGAAAAAGACAGAAAAGACAAAGTCAGAAATAGACAGAAAAGACAAAGTCAGAAATAGAGAAAAGACAAAGTCAGAGAAATACAGAAAAGACAAAGTCAGAAATAGAGAAAAGACAAAGTCAGAGAAATAAAGAAAAGACAAAGTCAGAAATACAGAAAAGACAAAGTCAGAGAAATACAGAAAAGACAAAGTCAGAAATACAGAAAAGACAAAGTCAGAAATACAGAAAAGACAAAGTCAGAAATACAGAAAAGGCAAAGTCAGAGAAATAAAGAAAAGACAAAGTCAGAAATAAAGAAAAGACAAAATCAGAAATACAGAAAAGACAAAGTCGAAATACAGAAAAGACAAAGTCAGAAATACAGAAAAGACAAAGTCAGAAATACAGAAAAGACAAAGTCAGAGAAATAAAGAAAAGACAAAGTCAGAAATACAGAAAAGACAAAGTCAGAGAAATACAGAAAAGACAAAGTCAGAAATAGAGAAAAGTCAAAGTCAGAAATACAGAAAAGACAAAGTCAGAAATAGAGAAAAGTCAAAGTCAGAAATACAGAAAAGGCAAAGTCAGAAAAAGACAGAAAGTCAGAAATACAGAAAAGACAAAGTCAGAGAAAGTCAGAAAAGACAAAGTCGGAAAAAGACAGAAAAGACAAAGTCAGAAAAAGACAGAAAAGACAAAGTCAGAAATAGAGAAAAGACAAAGTCAGACAAATACAGAAAAGACAAAGTCAGAAATACAGAAAAGACAAAGTCAGAGAAATACAGAAAAGACAAAGTCAGAAATAGAGAAAAGACAAAGTCAGAGAAATAAAGAAAAGACAAAGTCAGAAATACAGAAAAGACAAAGTCAGAGAAATACAGAAAAGACAAAGTCAGAAATACAGAAAAGACAAAGTCAGAAATACAGAAAAGACAAAGTCAGAAATACAGAAAAGACAAAGTCAGAAATACAGAAAAGGCAAAGTCAGAGAAATAAAGAAAAGACAAAGTCAGAAATAAAGAAAAGACAAAGTCAGAAATACAGAAAAGACAAAGTCGAAATACAGAAAAGACAAAGTCAGAAATACAGAAAAGGCAAAGTCAGAGAAATAAAGAAAAGACAAAGTCAGAAATAAAGAAAAGACAAAGTCAGAAATACAGAAAAGACAAAGTCAGAAATACGGAAAAGACAAAGTCAGAGAAATACAGAAAAGACAAAGTCGAAATACAGAAAAGACAAAGTCAGAGAAATAAAGAAAAGACAAAGTCAGAAATGGAGAAAAGACAAAGTCAGAGAAATACAGAAAAGACAAAGTCAGAAATACAGAAAACACAAAGTCAGAAATACAGAAAAGACAAAGTCAGAAATACAGAAAAGGCAAAGTCAGAGAAATAAAGAAAAGACAAAGTCAGAAATAAAGAAAAGACAAAGTCAGAAATACAGAAAAGACAAAGTCAGAAATACGGAAAAGACAAAGTCAGAGAAATACAGAAAAGACAAAGTCGAAATACAGAAAAGACAAAGTCAGAGAAATAAAGAAAAGACAAAGTCAGAAATAGAGAAAAGACAAAGTCAGAAATACACAGAAGACAAAGTCAGAAATAGAGAAATGTCAAAGTCAGAAATACAGAAAAGACAAAGTCAGAAAAAGACAGAAAGGACAAAGTCAGAAATAGAGAAAAGACAAAGTCAGAGAAATACAGAAAAGACAAAGTCAGAAATAGAGAAAAGACAAATTCAGAGAAATAAAGAAAAGACAAAGTCAGAAATACAGAAAAGACAAAGTCAGAGAAATACAGAAAAGACAAAGTCAGAAATACAGAAAAGACAAAGTCAGAAATACAGAAAAGACAAAGTCAGAAATACAGAAAAGGCAAAGTCAGAGAAATAAAGAAAAGACAAAGTCAGAAATAAAGAAAAGACAAAGTCAGAAATACAGAAAAGACAAAGTCGAAATACAGAAAAGACAAAGTCAGAAATACAGAAAAGACAAAGTCAGAAATACAGAAAAGACAAAGTCAGAGAAATAAAGAAAAGACAAAGTCAGAAATACAGAAAAGACAAAGTCAGAGAAATACAGAAAAGACAAAGTCAGAAATAGAGAAAAGTCAAAGTCAGAAATACAGAAAAGACAAAGTCAGAAATAGAGAAAAGTCAAAGTCAGAAATACAGGAAAGGTAAAGTCAGAAAAAGACAGAAAGTCAGAAATACAGAAAAGACAAAGTCAGAGAAAGTCAGAAAAGACAAAGTCGGAAAAAGACAGAAAAGACAAAGTCAGAAAAAGACAGAAAAGACAAAGTCAGAAATAGAGAAAAGACAAAGTCAGACAAATACAGAAAAGACAAAGTCAGAAATACAGAAAAGACAAAGTCAGAGAAATACAGAAAAGACAAAGTCAGAAATAGAGAAAAGACAAAGTCAGAGAAATAAAGAAAAGACAAAGTCAGAAATACAGAAAAGACAAAGTCAGAGAAATACAGAAAAGACAAAGTCAGAAATACAGAAAAGACAAAGTCAGAAATACAGAAAAGACAAAGTCAGAAATACAGAAAAGGCAAAGTCAGAGAAATAAAGAAAAGACAAAGTCAGAAATAAAGAAAAGACAAAGTCAGAAATACAGAAAAGACAAAGTCGAAATACAGAAAAGACAAAGTCAGAAATACAGAAAAGACAAAGTCAGAAATACAGAAAAGACAAAGTCAGAGAAATAAAGAAAAGACAAAGTCAGAAATACAGAAAAGACAAAGTCAGAGAAATACAGAAAAGACAAAGTCAGAAATACAGAAAAGACAAAGTCAGAAATACAGAAAAGACAAAGTCAGAAATACAGAAAAGGCAAAGTCAGAGAAATAAAGAAAAGACAAAGTCAGAAATAAAGAAAAGACAAAGTCAGAAATACAGAAAAGACAAAGTCAGAAATACGGAAAAGACAAAGTCAGAGAAATACAGAAAAGACAAAGTCGAAATACAGAAAAGACAAAGTCAGAGAAATAAAGAAAAGACAAAGTCAGAAATAGAGAAAAGACAAAGTCAGAAATACACAGAAGACAAAGTCAGAAATAGAGAAATGTCAAAGTCAGAAATACAGAAAAGACAAAGTCAGAAAAAGACAGAAAAGACAAAGTCGGAAAAAGACAGAAAAAGACAGAAAGTCAGAAATACAGAAAAGACAAAGTCAGAGAAATGCAGAAAAGACAAAGTCAGAAATAGAGAAAAGACAAAGTCAGAAATACAGAAAAGACAAAGTCAGAGAAATAGAGAAAAGTCAAAGTCAGAAATACAGAAAAGACAAAGTCAGAGAAATAAAGAAAAGACAAAGTCAGAAATACAGAAAAGACAAAGTCAGAAATACAGAAAAGACAAAGTCAGAAATACAGAAAAGACAAAGTAAGAGAAATACAGAAAAGACAAAGTCAGAAATACAGAAAAGACAAAGTCGGAAATGCAGAAAAGACAAAGTCAGAAAGACAGAAAAGACAAAGTCAAAATACAGAAAAGACAAAGTCAGAGAAATACAGAAAAGTCAAAGTCAGGAATAGAGAAAAGACAAAGACAGAAATACACAAAAGACAAAGTCAGAAATAGAGAAATGTCAAAGTCAGAAATACAGAAAAGACAAAGTCAGAAAAAGACAGAAAATCAGAAATACAGAAAAGACAAAGTCAGAGAAATAGAGAAAAGACAAAGTCAGAAATACAGAAAAGACAAAGTCAGAAATGGACAGAAAAGACAAAGTCGGAAAAAGACAGAAAAGACAAAGTCAGAAAAAGACAGAAAAGACAAAGTCAGAGAAATAAAGAAAAGACAAAGTCAGAAATACAGAAAAGACAAAGTCAGAAATACAGAAAAGACAAAGTCAGAAATACAGAAAAGACAAAGTCAGAGAAATACAGAAAAGACAAAGTCAGAAATAAAGAAAAGAAAAAGTCGGAAATACAGAAAAGACAAAGTCAGAAAGACAGAAAAGACAAAGTCAGAAATACAGAAAAGACAAAGTCAGAGAAATAAAGAAAAGACAAAGTCAGAAATACAGAAAAGACAAAGTCAGAAATACAGAAAAGACAAAGTCAGAAATACAGAAAAGACAAAGTAAGAGAAATACAGAAAAGACAAAGTCAGAAATACAGAAAAGACAAAGTCGGAAATGCAGAAAAGACAAAGTCAGAAAGACAGAAAAGACAAAGTCAAAATACAGAAAAGACAAAGTCAGAGAAATACAGAAAAGTCAAAGTCAGGAATAGAGAAAAGACAAAGACAGAAATACACAAAAGACAAAGTCAGAAATAGAGAAATGTCAAAGTCAGAAATACAGAAAAGACAAAGTCAGAAAAAGACAGAAAATCAGAAATACAGAAAAGACAAAGTCAGAGAAATAGAGAAAAGACAAAGTCAGAAATACCGAAAAGACAAAGTCAGAAATGGACAGAAAAGACAAAGTCGGAAAAAGACAGAAAAGACAAAGTCAGAAAAAGACAGAAAAGACAAAGTCAGAGAAATAAAGAAAAGACAAAGTCAGAAATACAGAAAAGACAAAGTCAGAAATACAGAAAAGACAAAGTCAGAAATACAGAAAAGACAAAGTCAGAGAAATACAGAAAAGACAAAGTCAGAAATAAAGAAAAGAAAAAGTCGGAAATACAGAAAAGACAAAGTCAGAAAGACAGAAAAGACAAAGTCAGAAATACAGAAAAGACAAAGTCAGAGAAATACAGAAAAGACAAAGTCACAAATAGAGAAAAGACAAAGTCAGAAATACACAAAAGACAAAGTCAGAAGTACAGAAAAGACAAAGTCAGAAAAAGACAGAAAAGACAAAGTCAGAAAAAGACAGAAAAGACAAAGTCAGAAAAAGACAGCAAGTCAGAAATACAGAAAAGACAAAGTCAGAGAAATGGAGAAAAGACATAGTCAGAAATAGAGAAAAGTCAAAGTCAGAGAAATAGAGAAAAGTCAAAGTCAGAAATACAGAAAGGACAAAGTCAGAGAAATAAAGAAAAGACAAAGTCAGAAACACAGAAAAGACAAAGTCAGAAATAGAGAAAAGACAAAGTCAGAAATACAGAAAAGACAACGTCAAAAATAAAGAAAAGACAAAGCCAGATATACAGAAAAGACAAAGTCAGAAATACTGAAAAGTCAAAGTCAGAAATGCAGAAAAGACAAAGTCAGAGAAATAAAGAAAAGACAAAGTCAGAAATACAGAAAAGACAAATTCAGAAATAGAGAAAAGACAAAAAAGAAATAGAGAAAAGACAACGTCAGAAATACAGAAAAGAAAAAGCCAGAAATACAGTAAAGACAAAGTCAGAGAAATAGAGAAAAGTCAATGTCAGAAATACAGAAAAGACAAAGTCAGAGAAATCAAGAGAAGACAAAGTCAGAAATACAGACAAGACAAAGTCAGAAATACAGAAAAGACAAAGTCAGAGAAATAGAGAAAAGACAAAGTCAGAAATACATTAAAGACAAAGTCAGAGAAATAGAGAAAAGAGAAAGTCAGAAATACAGAAAAGGCAAAGTCAGAAATACAGAAAGGATAAAGTCGGAAAGACAGAAAAGACAAACTCAGAAATAGGGAAAAGAGAAAGTCAGAGATAGAGAAAAGACAAAGTCAGAAATAGAGAAAAGACAGAAAGTCAGAAAAAGACAGAAAAGACAAAGTCAGAAAAAGACAGAAAAGGCAAAGTCAGAAAAAGACAGCAAGTCAGAAATACTGAAAAGACAAAGTCAGAGAAAGGGAGAAAAGACATAGTCAGAAATAGAGAAAAGGCAAAGTCAGAGAAATAGAGAAAAGTCAAAGACAGAAATACAGAAAGGACAAAGTCAGAGAAATAAAGAAAAGACAAAGTCAGAAACACAGAAATGACAAAGTCAGAAATAGAGAAAAGACAAAGTCAGAGAAATAAAGAAAAGACAAAGACAGAAATAGAGAAAAGACAAAGTCAGAAATACACAGAAGACAAAGTCAGAAATAGAGATATGTCAAAGTCAGAAATACAGAAAAGACAAAGTCAGAAAAAGACAGAAAAGACAAAGTCGGAAAAAGACAGAAAAGTCAAAGTCAGAAATACAGAAAAGACAAAGTCAGAGAAATGCAGAAAAGACAAAGTCAGAAATAGAGAAAAGACAAAGTCAGAAATACACAAAAGACAAAGTCAGAAATACAGAAAAGACAAAGTCAGAAAAAGACTGAAAGTCAGAAATACAGAAAAGACAAAGTCAGAGAAAGACAGAAAAGACCAAGTCGGAACAAGACAGAAAAGACAAAGTCAGATAAAGACAGAAAAGACAAAGTCAGAAACAGAGAAAAGACAAAGTCAGAAATAGAGAAAAGACAAAGTCACAGAAATAGAGAAAAGACAAAGTCAGAAAAAGACCGAAAAGACAAAGTCAGAAATAGAGAAAAGACAAAGTCAGAGAAATACAGAAAAGACAAAGTCAGAAATACAGAAAAGACAAAGTAAGAGAAATACAGAAAAGACAAAGTCAGAAATAGAGAAAAGACAAAGTCAGAAATACAGAAAAGACAAAGTCAGAGAAATACAGAAAAGACAAAGTCAGAAATACAGAAAAGACAAAGTCAGAGAAATACAGAAAAGACAAAGTCAGAAATACAGAAAAGACAAAGTCAGAAATACAGAAAAGACAAAGTCAGAAATACAGAAAAGACAAAGTCAGAGAAATACAGAAAAGGCAAAGTCAGAGAAATAAAGAAAAGACAAAGTCAGAAATAAAGAAAAGACAAAGTCAGAAATACAGAAAAGACAAAGTCAGAAATACGGAAAAGACAAAGTCAGAGAAATACAGAAAAGACAAAGTCGAAATACAGAAAAGACAAAGTCAGAGAAATAAAGAAAAGACAAAGTCAGAAATAGAGAAAAGACAAAGTCAGAAATACACAGAAGACAAAGTCAGAAATAGAGAAATGTCAAAGTCAGAAATACAGAAAAGACAAAGTCAGAAAAAGACAGAAAAGACAAAGTCGGAAAAAGACAGAAAAAGACAGAAAGTCAGAAATACAGAAAAGACAAAGTCAGAGAAATGCAGAAAAGACAAAGTAAGAAATAGAGAAAAGACAAAGTCAGAAATACAGAAAAGACAAAGTCAGAGAAATAGAGAAAAGTCAAAGTCAGAAATACAGAAAAGACATAGTCAGAGAAATAAAGAAAAGACAAAGTCAGAAATACAGAAAAGACAAAGTCAGAAATACAGAAAAGACAAAGTCAGAAATACAGAAAAGACAAAGTAAGATAAATACAGAAAAGACAAAGTCAGAAATACAGAAAAGACAAAGTCAGAAATGCAGAAAAGACAAAGTCAGAAAGACAGAAAAGACAAAGTCAGAAATACAGAAAAGACAAAGTCAGAGAAATACAGAAAAGTCAAAGTCAGGAATAGAGAAAAGACAAAGACAGAAATACACAAAAGACAAAGTCAGAAATAGAGAAATGTCAAAGTCAGAAATACAGAAAAGACAAAGTCAGAAAAAGACAGAAAGTCAGAAATACAGAAAAGACAAAGTCAGAGAAATAGAGAAAAGACAAAGTCAGAAATACAGAAAAGACAAAGTCAGAAATGGACAGAAAAGACAAAGTCGGAAAAAGACAGAAAAGACAAAGTCAGAAAAAGACAGAAAAGACAAAGTCAGAGAAATAAAGAAAAGACAAAGTCAGAAATACAGAAAAGACAAAGTCAGAAATACAGAAAAGACAAAGTCAGAAATACAGAAAAGACAAAGTCAGAGAAATACAGAAAAGACAAAGTCAGAAATAAAGAAAAGAAAAAGTCGGAAATACAGAAAAGACAAAGTCAGAAAGACAGAAAAGACAAAGTCAGAAATACAGAAAAGACAAAGTCAGAGAAATACAGAAAAGACAAAGTCACAAATAGAGAAAAGACAAAGTCAGAAATACACAAAAGACAAAGTCAGAAGTACAGAAAAGACAAAGTCAGAAAAAGACAGAAAAGACAAAGTCAGAAAAAGACAGAAAAGACAAAGTCAGAAAAAGACAGCAAGTCAGAAATACAGAAAAGACAAAGTCAGAGAAATGGAGAAAAGACATAGTCAGAAATAGAGAAAAGTCAAAGTCAGAGAAATAGAGAAAAGTCAAAGTCAGAAATACAGAAAGGACAAAGTCAGAGAAATAAAGAAAAGACAAAGTCAGAAACACAGAAAAGACAAAGTCAGAAATAGAGAAAAGACAAAGTCAGAAATACAGAAAAGACAAAGTCAAAAATAAAGAAAAGACAAAGCCAGAAATACAGAAAAGACAAAGTCAGAAATACTGAAAAGTCAAAGTCAGAAATGCAGAAAAGACAAAGTCAGAGAAATAAAGAAAAGACAAAGTCAGAAATACAGAAAAGACAAATTCAGAAATAGAGAAAAGACAAAAAAGAAATAGAGAAAAGACAAAGTCAGAAATACAGAAAAGAAAAAGCCAGAAATACAGTAAAGACAAAGTCAGAGAAATAGAGAAAAGTCAATGTCAGAAATACAGAAAAGACAAAGTCAGAGAAATAAAGAGAAGACAAAGTCAGAAATACAGACAAGACAAAGTCAGAAATACAGAAAAGACAAAGTCAGAGAAATAGAGAAAAGACAAAGTCAGAAGTACATTAAAGACAAAGTCAGAGAAATAGAGAAAAGAGAAAGTCAGAAATACAGAAAAGGCAAAGTCAGAAATACAGAAAGGATAAAGTCGGAAAGACAGAAAAGACAAACTCAGAAATAGGGAAAAGAGAAAGTCAGAGATGGAGAAAAGACAAAGTCAGAAATAGAGAAAAGACAGAAAGTCAGAAAAAGACAGAAAAGACAAAGTCAGAAAAAGACAGAAAAGGCAATGTCAGAAAAAGACAGCAAGTCAGAAATACTGAAAAGACAAAGTCAGAGAAAGGGAGAAAAGACATAGTCAGAAATAGAGAAAAGGCAAAGTCAGAGAAATAGAGAAAAGTCAAAGACAGAAATACAGAAAGGACAAAGTCAGAGAAATAAAGAAAAGACAAAGTCAGAAACACAGAAATGACAAAGTCAGAAATAGAGGAAAGACAAAGTCAGAGAAATAAAGAAAAGACAAAGACAGAAATAGAGAAAAGACAAAGTCAGAAATACACAGAAGACAAAGTCAGAAATAGAGATATGTCAAAGTCAGAAATACAGAAAAGACAAAGTCAGAGAAATGCAGAAAAGACAAAGTCAGAAATAGAGAAAAGACAAAGTCAGAAATACACAAAAGACAAAGTCAGAAATAGAGAAAGGTCAAAGTCAGAAATACAGAAAAGACAAAGTCAGATACAGAAAAGACAAAGTCAGAAAAAGACTGAAAGTCAGAAATACAGAAAAGACAAAATCAGAGAAAGACAGAAAAGACAAAGTCGGAAAAAGACAGAAAAGACAAAGTCAGATAAAGACAGAAAAGACAAAGTCAGAAACAGAGAAAAGACAAAGTCAGAAATAGAGAAAAGACAAAGTCACAGAAATAGAGAAAGGACAAAGTCAGAAAAAGACCGAAAAGACAAAGTCAGAAATAGAGAAAAGACAAAGTCAGAGAAATACAGAAAAGACAAAGTCAGAAATACAGAAAAGACAAAGTAAGAGAAATACAGAAAAGACAAAGTCAGAAATAGAGAAAAGACAAAGTCAGAAATACAGAAAAGACAAAGTCAGAAATACAGAAAAGACAAAGTCAGATAAATAAAGAAAAGACAAAGTCAGAAATACAGAAAAGACAAAGTCAGAGAAATACAGAAAAGACAAAGTCAGAAATACAGAAAAGACAAAGTCAGAAATACAGAAAAGACAAAGTCAGAGAAATAAAGAAAAGACAAAGTCAGAAATAAAGAAAAGACAAAGTCAGAAATACAGAAAAGACAAAGTCAGAAATACGGAAAAGACAAAGTCAGAGAAATACAGAAAAGACAAAGTCGAAATACAGAAAAGACAAAGTCAGAAAGACAGAAAAGACAAAGTCAGAAAGACAGAAAAGACAAAGTCAGAGAAATAAAGAAAAGACAAAGTCAGAAATAGAGAAAAGACAAAGTCAGAAATACACAGAAGACAAAGTCAGAAATAGAGAAATGTCAAAGTCAGAAATACAGAAAAGACAAAGTCAGAGAAATACAGAAAAAACAAAGTCAGAAATAGAGAAAAGGCAAAGTCAGAAATACACAAAAGACAAAGTCAGAAGTACAGAAAAGACAGTCAGAAAAAGACAGAAAAGACAAAGTCAGAAAAAGACAGAAAAGACAAAGTCAGAAAAAGACAGCAAGTCAGAAATACAGAAAAGACAAAGTCAGAGAAATGGAGAAAAGACATCGTCAGAAATAGAGAAAAGTCAAAGTCAGAGAAATAGAGAAAAGTCAAAGACAGAAATACAGAAAGGACAAAGTCAGAGAAATAAAGAAAAGACAAAGTCAGAAATACAGAAAAGACAAATTCAGAAATAGAGAAAAGACAAAAAAGAAATAGAGAAAAGACAAAGTCAGAAATACAGAAAAGAAAAAGTCAGAAATACAGAAAAGACAAAGTCAGAGAAATAGAGAAAAGTCAATGTCAGAAATACAGAAAAGACAAAGTCAGAGAAATAAAGAGAAGACAAAGTCAGAAATACAGACAAGACAAAGTCAGAAATACAGAAAAGACAAAGTCAGAAAAAGACAGAAAGTCAGAAATACAGAAAAGACAAAGTCAGAGAAAGACAGAAAAGACAAAGTCGGAAAAAGACAGAAAAGACAAAGTCAGAAAAAGACAGAAAAGACAAAGTCAGAAATAGAGAAAAGACAAAGTCAGAGAAATACAGAAAAGACAAAGTCAGAAATACAGAAAAGACAAAGTCAGAGAAATACAGAAAAGACAAAGTCAGAAATAGAGAAAAGACAAAGTCAGAAATACAGAAAAGACAAAGTCAGAAATACAGAAAAGACAAAGTCAGAGAAATAAAGAAAAGACAAAGTCAGAAATACAGAAAAGACAAAGTCAGAGAAATACAGAAAAGACAAAGTCAGAAATACAGAAAAGACAAAGTCAGAAATACAGAAAAGACAAAGTCAGAAATACAGAAAAGGCAAAGTCAGAGAAATAAAGAAAAGACAAAGTCAGAAATAAAGAAAAGACAAAGTCAGAAATACAGAAAAGACAGAGTCGAAATACAGAAAAGACAAAGTCAGAAATACAGAAAAGACAAAGTCAGAAATACAGAAAAGACAAAGTCAGAGAAATAAAGAAAAGACAAAGTCAGAAATACAGAAAAGACAAAGTCAGAGAAATACAGAAAAGACAAAGTCAGAAATACAGAAAAGACAAAGTCAGAAGTACAGAAAAGACAAAGTCAGAAATACAGAAAAGGCAAAGTCAGAGAAATAAAGAAAAGACAAAGTCGAAATACAGAAAAGACAAAGTCAGAAATACGGAAAAGACAAAGTCAGAGAAATACAGAAAAGACAAAGTCGAAATACAGAAAAGACAAAGTCAGAAAGACAGAAAAGACAAAGTCAGAAATACAGAAAAGACAAAGTCAGAGAAATAAAGAAAAGACAAAGTCAGAAATAGAGAAAAGACAAAGTCAGAAATACACAGAAGACAAAGTCAGAAATAGAGAAATGTCAAAGTCAGAAATACAGAAAAGACAAAGTCAGAAAAAGACAGAAAGTCAGAAATACAGAAAAGACAAAGTCAGAGAAAGACAGAAAAGACAAAGTCGGAAAAAGACAGAAAAGACAAAGTCAGATAAAGACAGAAAAGACAAAGTCAGAAATAGAGAAAAGACAAAGTCAGAGAAATACAGAAAAGACAAAGTCAGAAATACAGAAAAGACAAAGTCAGAGAAATACAGAAAAGACAAAGTCAGAAATAGAGAAAAGACAATGTCAGAGAAATAAAGAAAAGACAAAGTCAGAAATACAGAAAAGACAAAGTCAGAGAAATACAGAAAAGGCAAAGTCAGAGAAATAAAGAAAAGACAAAGTCAGAAATAAAGAAAAGACAAAGTCAGAAATACAGAAAAGACAAAGTCGAAATACAGAAAAGACAAAGTCAGAAATACAGAAAAGACAAAGTCAGAAATACAGAAAAGACAAAGTCAGAGAAATAAAGAAAAGACAAAGTCAGAAATACAGAAAAGACAAAGTCAGAGAAATACAGAAAAGACAAAGTCAGAAATAGAGAAAAGTCAAAAGTCAGAAATACAGAAAAGACAAAGTCAGAAATAGAGAAAAGTCAAAGTCAGAAATACAGAAAAGGCAAAGTCAGAAAAAGACAGAAAGTCAGAAATACAGAAAAGACAAAGTCAGAGAAAGACAGAAAAGACAAAGTCGGAAAAAGACAGAAAAGACAAAGTCAGAAAAAGACAGAAAAGACAAAGTCAGAAATAGAGAAAAGACAAAGTCAGAGAAATACAGAAAATACAAAGTCAGAAATACAGAAAAGACAAAGTCAGAGAAATACAGAAAAGACAAAGTCAGAAATAGAGAAAAGACAAAGTCAGAGAAATAAAGAAAAGACAAAGTCAGAAATACAGAAAAGACAAAGTCAGAGAAATACAGAAAAGACAAATTCAGAAATACAGAAAAGACAAAGTCAGAAATACAGAAAAGACAAAGTCAGAAATACAGAAAAGGCAAAGTCAGAGAAATAAAGAAAAGACAAAGTCAGAAATAAAGAAAAGACAAAGTCAGAAATACAGAAAAGACAAAGTCGAAATACAGAAAAGACAAAGTCAGAAATACAGAAAAGACAAAGTCAGAGAAATAAAGAAAAGACAAAGTCAGAAATACAGAAAAGACAAAGTCAGAGAAATACAGAAAAGACAAAGTCAGAAATACAGAAAAGACAAAGTCAGAAATACAGAAAAGACAAAGTCAGAAATACAGAAAAGGCAAAGTCAGAGAAATAAAGAAAAGACAAAGTCAGAAATAAAGAAAAGACAAAGTCAGAAATACAGAAAAGACAAAGTCAGAAATACGGAAAAGACAAAGTCAGAGAAATACAGAAAAGACAAAGTCGAAATACAGAAAAGACAAAGTCAGAAAGACAGAAAAGACAAAGTCAGAAATACAGAAAAGACAAAGTCAGAGAAATAAAGAAAAGACAAAGTCAGAAATAGAGAAAAGACAAAGTCAGAAATACACAGAAGACAAAGTCAGAAATAGAGAAATGTCAAAGTCAGAAATACAGAAAAGACAAAGTCAGAAAAAGACAGAAAAGACAAAGTCGCAAAAAAACAGAAAAAGACAGAAAGTCAGAAATACAGAAAAGACAAAGTCAGAGAAATGCAGAAAAGACAAAGTCAGAAATAGAGAAAAGACAAAGTCAGAAATACAGAAAAGACAAAGTCAGAGAAATAGAGAAAAGTCAAAGTCAGAAATACAGAAAAGACAAAGTCAGAGAAATAAAGAAAAGACAAAGTCAGAAATACAGAAAAGACAAAGTCAGAAATACAGAAAAGACAAAGTAAGAGAAATACAGAAAAGACAAAGTCAGAAATACAGAAAAGACAAAGTCGGAAATACAGAAAAGACAAAGTCAGAAAGACAGAAAAGACAAAGTCAGAAATACAGAAAAGACAAAGTCAGAGAAATACAGAAAAGTCAAAGTCAGGAATAGAGAAAAGACAAAGACAGAAATACACAAAAGACAAAGTCAGAAATAGAGAAATGTCAAAGTCAGAAATACAGAAAAGACAAAGTCAGAAAAAGACAGAAAGTCAGAAATACAGAAAAGACAAAGTCAGAGAAATAGAGAAAAGACAAAGTCAGAAATACAGAAAAGACAAAGTCAGAAATGGACAGAAAAGACAAAGTTGGAAAAAGACAGAAAAGATAAAGTCAGAAAAAGACAGAAAAGACAAAGTCAGAGAAATACAGAAAAGACAAAGTCAGAAATACAGAAAAGACAAAGTCAGAAAGACAGAAAAGACAAAGTCAGAAAGACAGAAAAGACAAAGTCAGAAATACAGAAAAGACAAAGTCAGAGAAATACAGAAAAGACAAAGTCACAAATAGAGAAAAGACAAAGTCAGAAATACACAAAAGACAAAGTCAGAAGTACAGAAAAGACAAAGTCAGAAAAAGACAGAAAAGACAAAGTCAGAAAAAGACAGAAAAGACAAAGTCAGAAAACGACAGCAAGTCAGAAATACAGAAAAGACAAAGTCAGAGAAATGGAGAAAAGACATAGTCAGAAATAGAGAAAAGTCAAAGTCAGAGAAATAGAGAAAAGTCAAAGACAGAAATACAGAAAGGACAAAGTCAGAGAAATAAAGAAAAGACAGTCAGAAACACAGAAAAGACAAAGTCAGAAATAGAGAAAAGACAAAGTCAGAAATACAGAAAAGACAAAGTCAAAAATAAAGAAAAGACAAAGCCAGAAATAGAGAAAAGACAAAGTCAGAGAAATAAAGAAAAGACAAAGACAGAAATAGAGAAAAGACAAAGTCAGAAATACACAGAAGACAAAGTCAGAAATAGAGATATGTCAAAGTCAGAAATACAGAAAAGACAAAGTCAGAAAAAGACAGAAAAGACAAAGTCGGAAAAAGACAGAAAAGTCAAAGTCAGAAATACAGAAAAGACAAAGTCAGAGAAATGCAGAAAAGACAAAGTCAGAAATAGAGAAAAGACAAAGTCAGAAATACACAAAAGACAAAGTCAGAAATAGAGAAAGGTCAAAGTCAGAAATACAGAAAAGACAAAGTCAGAAATACAGAAAAGACAAAGTCAGAAAAAGACTGAAAGTCAGAAATACAGAAAAGACAAAGTCAGAGAAAGACAGAAAAGACAAAGTCGGAAAAAGACAGAAAAGACAAAGTCAGATAAAGACAGAAAGGACAAAGTCAGAAACAGAGAAAAGACAAAGTCAGAAATAGAGAAAAGACAAAGTCACAGAAATAGAGAAAAGACAAAGTCAGAAAAAGACCGAAAAGACAAAGTCAGAAATAGAGAAAAGACAAAGTCAGAGAAATACAGAAAAGACAAAGTCAGAAATACAGAAAAGACAAAGTAAGAGAAATACAGAAAAGACAAAGTCAGAAATAGAGAAAAGACAAAGTCAGAAATACAGAAAAGACAAAGTCAGAAATACAGAAAAGACAAAGTCAGAGAAATAAAGAAAAGACAAAGTCAGAAAAAGACAGCAAGTCAGAAATACATAAAAGACAAAGTCAGAGAAATGGAGAAAAGACAAAGTCAGAAATAGAGAAAAGTCAAAGTCAGAGAAATAGAGAAAAGTCAAAGACAGAAATACAGAAAGGACAAAGTCAGAGAAATAAAGAAAAGACAAAGTCAGAAACACAGAAAAGACAAAGTCAGAAATAGAGAAAAGACAAAGTCAGAAATACAGAAAAGACAAAGTCAAAAATAAAGAAAAGACAAAGCCAGAAATACAGAAAATACAAAGTCAGAAATACTGAAATGTCAAAGTCACAAATGCAGAAAAGACAAAGTCAGAGAAATAAAGAAAAGACAAAGTCAGAAATACAGAAAAGACAAATTCAGAAATAGAGAAAAGACAAAAAAGAAATAGAGAAAAGACAAAGTCAGAAATACAGAAAAGAAAAAGTCAGAAATACAGTAAAGACAAAGTCAGAGAAATAGAGAAAGGTCAATGTCAGAAATACAGAAAAGACAAAGTCAGAGAAATAAAGAGAAGACAAAGTCAGAAATACAGACAAGACAAAGTCAGAAATACAGAAAAGACAAAGTCAGAGAAATAGAGAAAAGACAAAGTCAGAAAGACATTAAAGACAAAGTCAGATAAATAGAGAAAAGAGAAAGTCAGAAATACAGAAAAGGCAAAGTCAGAAATACAGAAAGGATAAAGTCGGAAAGACAGAAAAGACAAACTCAGAAATAGGGAAAAGAGAAAGTCAGAGATAGAGAAAAGACAAAGTCAGAAATAGAGAAAAGACAGAAAGTCAGAAAAAGACAGAAAAGACAAAGTCAGAAAAAGACAGAAAAGGCAAAGTCAGAAAAAGACAGCAAGTCAGAAATACTGAAAAGACAAAGTCAGAGAAAGGGAGAAAAGACATAGTCAGAAATAGAGAAAAGGCAAAGTCAGATAAATAGAGAAAAGTCAAAGACAGAAATACAGAAAGGACAAAGTCAGAGAAATAAAGAAAAGACAAAGTCAGAAACACAGAAAAGACAAAGTCATAAATAGAGAAAAGACAAAGTCAGAGAAATAAAGAAAAGACAAAGACAGAAATAGAGAAAAGACAAAGTCAGAAATACACAGAAGACAAAGTCAGAAATAGAGATATGTCAAAGTCAGAAATACAGAAAAGACAAAGTCAGAAAAAGACAGAAAAGACAAAGTCGGAAAAAGACAGAAAAGTCAAAGTCAGAAATACAGAAAAGACAAAGTCAGAGAAATGCAGAAAAGACAAAGTCAGAAATAGAGAAAAGACAAAGTCAGAAATACACAAAAGACAAAGTCAGAAATAGAGAAAGGTCAAAGTCAGAAATACAGAAAAGACAAAGTCAGAAATTTAGAAAAGACAAAGTCAGAAAAAGACTGAAAGTCAGAAATACAGAAAAGACAAAGTCAGAGAAAGACAGAAAAGACAAAGTCGGAAAAAGACAGAAAAGACAAAGTCAGATAAAGAAAGAAAAGGCAAAGTCAGAAACAGAGAAAAGACAAAGTCAGAAATAGAGAAAAGACAAAGTCACAGAAATAGAGAAAAGACAAAGTCAGAAAAAGACCGAAAAGACAAAGTCAGAAATAGAGAAAAGACAAAGTCAGAGAAATACAGAAAAGACAAAGTCAGAAATACAGAAAAGACAAAGTAAGAGAAATACAGAAAAGACAAAGTCAGAAATAGAGAAAAGACAAAGTCAGAAATACAGAAAAGACAAAGTCAGAAATACAGAAAAGACAAAGTCAGAGAAATAAAGAAAAGACAAAGTCAGAAATACAGAAAAGACAAAGTCAGAGAAATACAGAAAAGACAAAGTCAGAAATACAGAAAAGACAAAGTCAGAAATACAGAAAAGACAAAGTCAGAGAAATAAAGAAAAGACAAAGTCAGAAATAAAGAAAAGACAAAGTCAGAAATACAGAAAAGACAAAGTCAGAAATACGGAAAAGACAAAGTCAGAGAAATACAGAAAAGACAAAGTCGAAATACAGAAAAGGCAAAGTCAGAAAGACAGAAAAGACAAAGTCAGAAAGACAGAAAAGACAAAGTCAGAGAAATAAAGAAAAGACAAAGTCAGAAACACAGAAAAGACAAAGTCAGAAATACACAGAAGACAAAGTCAGAAATAGAGAAATGTCAAAGTCAGAAATACAGAAAAGACAAAGTCAGAGAAATACAGAAAAGACAAAGTCAGAAATAGAGAAAAGACAAAGTCAGAAATACACAAAAGACAAAGTCAGAAATACAGAAAAGACAAAGTCAGAAAAAGACAGAAAAGACAAAGTCAGAAAAAGACAGAAAAGACAAAGTCAGAAAAAGACAGCAAGTCAGAAATACAGAAAAGACAAAGTCAGAGAAATGGAGAAAAGACATAGTCAGAAATAGAGAAAAGTCAAAGTCAGAGAAATAGAGAAAAGTCAAAGACAGAAATACAGAAAGGACAAAGTCAGAGAAATAAAGAAAAGACAAAGTCAGAAACACAGAAAAGACAAAGTCAGAAATAGAGAAAAGACAAAGTCAGAAATACAGAAAAGACAAAGTCAAAAATAAAGAAAAGACAAAGCCAGAAATACAGAAAAGACAAAGTCAGAAATACTGAAAAGTCAAAGTCAGAAATGCAGAAAAGACAAAGTCAGAGAAATAAAGAAAAGACAAAGTCAGAAATACAGAAAAGACAAATTCAGAAATAGAGAAAAGACAAAAAAGAAATAGAGAAAAGACAAAGTCAGAGAAATAAAGAAAAGACAAAGACAGAAATAGAGAAAAGACAAAGTCAGAAATACACAGAAGACAAAGTCAGAAATAGAGATATGTCAAAGTCAGAAATACAGAAAAGACAAAGTCAGAAAAAGACAGAAAAGACAAAGTCGGAAAAAGACAGAAAAGTCAAAGTCAGAAATACAGAAAAGACAAAGTCAGAGAAATGCAGAAAAGACAAAGTCAGAAATAGAGAAAAGACAAAGTCAGAAATACACAAAAGACAAAGTCAGAAATAGAGAAAGGTCAAAGTCAGAAATACAGAAAAGACAAAGTCAGAAATTTAGAAAAGACAAAGTCAGAAAAAGACTGAAAGTCAGAAATACAGAAAAGACAAAGTCAGAGAAAGACAGAAAAGACAAAGTCGGAAAAAGACAGAAAAGACAAAGTCAGATAAAGAAAGAAAAGGCAAAGTCAGAAACAGAGAAAAGACAAAGTCAGAAATAGAGAAAAGACAAAGTCACAGAAATAGAGAAAAGACAAAGTCAGAAAAAGACCGAAAAGACAAAGTCAGAAATAGAGAAAAGACAAAGTCAGAGAAATACAGAAAAGACAAAGTCAGAAATACAGAAAAGACAAAGTAAGAGAAATACAGAAAAGACAAAGTCAGAAATAGAGAAAAGACAAAGTCAGAAATACAGAAAAGACAAAGTCAGAAATACAGAAAAGACAAAGTCAGAGAAATAAAGAAAAGACAAAGTCAGAAATACAGAAAAGACAAAGTCAGAGAAATACAGAAAAGACAAAGTCAGAAATACAGAAAAGACAAAGTCAGAAATACAGAAAAGACAAAGTCAGAGAAATAAAGAAAAGACAAAGTCAGAAATAAAGAAAAGACAAAGTCAGAAATACAGAAAAGACAAAGTCAGAAATACGGAAAAGACAAAGTCAGAGAAATACAGAAAAGACAAAGTCGAAATACAGAAAAGGCAAAGTCAGAAAGACAGAAAAGACAAAGTCAGAAAGACAGAAAAGACAAAGTCAGAGAAATAAAGAAAAGACAAAGTCAGAAACACAGAAAAGACAAAGTCAGAAATACACAGAAGACAAAGTCAGAAATAGAGAAATGTCAAAGTCAGAAATACAGAAAAGACAAAGTCAGAGAAATACAGAAAAGACAAAGTCAGAAATAGAGAAAAGACAAAGTCAGAAATACACAAAAGACAAAGTCAGAAATACAGAAAAGACAAAGTCAGAAAAAGACAGAAAAGACAAAGTCAGAAAAAGACAGAAAAGACAAAGTCAGAAAAAGACAGCAAGTCAGAAATACAGAAAAGACAAAGTCAGAGAAATGGAGAAAAGACATAGTCAGAAATAGAGAAAAGTCAAAGTCAGAGAAATAGAGAAAAGTCAAAGACAGAAATACAGAAAGGACAAAGTCAGAGAAATAAAGAAAAGACAAAGTCAGAAACACAGAAAAGACAAAGTCAGAAATAGAGAAAAGACAAAGTCAGAAATACAGAATAGACAAAGTCAAAAATAAAGAAAAGACAAAGCCAGAAATACAGAAAAGACAAAGTCAGAAATACTGAAAAGTCAAAGTCAGAAATGCAGAAAAGACAAAGTCAGAGAAATAAAGAAAAGACAAAGTCAGAAATACAGAGAAGACAAATTCAGAAATAGAGAAAAGACAAAAAAGAAATAGAGAAAAGACAAAGTCAGAAATACAGAAAAGAAAAAGTCAGAAATACAGTAAAGACAAAGTCAGAGAAATAGAGAAAAGTCAATGTCAGAAATACAGAAAAGACAAAGTCAGAGAAATAAAGAGAAGACAAAGTCAGAAATACAGACAAGACATAGTCAGAAATACAGAAAAGACAAAGTCAGAGAAATAGAGAAAAGACAAAGTCAGAAATACATTAAAGACAAAGTCAGAGAAATAGAGAAAAGAGAAAGTCAGAAATACAGAAAAGGCAAAGTCAGAAATACAGAAAGGATAAAGTCGGAAAGACAGAAAAGACAAACTCAGAAATAGGGAAAAGAGAAAGTCAGAGATAGAGAAAAGACAAAGTCAGAAATAGAGAAAAGACAAAGTCAGAAACACAGAAAAAACAAAGTCAGAAATAGAGAAAAGACAGAAAGTCAGAAAAATACAGAAAAGACAAAGTCAGAAAAAGACAGAAAAGGCAAAGTCAGAAAAAGACAGCAAGTCAGACTTACTGAAAAGACAAAGTCAGAGAAATGGAGAAAAGACATAGTCAGAAATAGAGAAAAGGCAAAGTCAGAGAAATAGAGAAAAGACAAAGTCAGAAATAGAGAAAAGACAAAGTCAGAAATAGAGAAAAGACAAAGTCAGAAATACAGAAAAGACAAAGTCAGAGAAATAAAGAAAAGACAAAGTCAGAAATACAGAAAAGACAAAGTCAGAGAAATACAGAAAAGACAAAGTCAGAAATACAGAAAAGACAAAATCAGAAATACAGAAAAGACAAAGTCAGAGAAATAAAGAAAAGACAAAGTCAGAAATAAAGAAAAGACAAAGTCAGAAATACAGAAAAGACAAAGTCAGAAATACGGAAAAGACAAAGTCAGAGAAATACAGAAAAGACAAAGTCGAAATACAGAAAAGACAAAGTCAGAAAGACAGAAAAGACAAAGTCAGAAAGACAGAAAAGACAAAGTCAGAGAAATAAAGAAAAGACAAAGTCAGAAATACAGAAAAGACAAAGTCAGAGAAATACAGAAAAGACAAATTCAGAAATACAGAAAAGACAAAGTCAGAAATACAGAAAAGACAAAGTCAGAAATACAGAAAAGGCAAAGTCAGAGAAATAAAGAAAAGACAAAGTCAGAAATAAAGAAAAGACAAAGTCAGAAATAGAGAAAAGACAAAGTCGAAATACAGAAAAGACAAAGTCAGAAATACAGAAAAGACAAAGTCAGAAATACAGAAAAGACAAAGACAGAGAAATAAAGAAAAGACAAAGTCAGAAATACAGAAAAGACAAAGTCAGAGAAATACAGAAAAGACAAAGTCAGAAATACAGAAAAGACAAAGTCAGAAATACAGAAAAGACAAAGTCAGAAATACAGAAAAGGCAAAGTCAGAGAAATAAAGAAAAGACAAAGTCAGAAATAAAGAAAAGACAAAGTCAGAAATACAGAAAAGACAAAGTCAGAAATACGGAAAAGACAAAGTCAGAGAAATACAGAAAAGACAAAGTCGAAATACAGAAAAGACAAAGTCAGAAAGACAGAAAAGACAAAGTCAGAAATACAGAAAAGACAAAGTCAGAGAAATAAAGAAAAGACAAAGTCAGAAATAGAGAAAAGACAAAGTCAGAAATACACAGAAGACAAAGTCAGAAATAGAGAAATGTCAAAGTCAGAAATACAGAAAAGACAAAGTCAGAAAAAGACAGAAAAGACAAAGTCGCAAAAAAACAGAAAAAGACAGAAAGTCAGAAATACAGAAAAGACAAAGTCAGAGAAATGCAGAAAAGACAAAGTCAGAAATAGAGAAAAGACAAAGTCAGAAATACAGAAAAGACAAAGTCAGAGAAATAGAGAAAAGTCAAAGTCAGAAATACAGAAAAGACAAAGTCAGAGAAATAAAGAAAAGACAAAGTCAGAAATACAGAAAAGACAAAGTCAGAAATACAGAAAAGACAAAGTCAGAAATACAGAAAAGACAAAGTAAGAGAAATACAGAAAAGACAAAGTCAGAAATACAGAAAAGACAAAGTCGGAAATACAGAAAAGACAAAGTCAGAAAGACAGAAAAGACAAAGTCAGAAATACAGAAAAGACAAAGTCAGAGAAATACAGAAAAGTCAAAGTCAGGAATAGAGAAAAGACAAAGACAGAAATACACAAAAGACAAAGTCAGAAATAGAGAAATGTCAAAGTCAGAAATACAGAAAAGACAAAGTCAGAAAAAGACAGAAAGTCAGAAATACAGAAAAGACAAAGTCAGAGAAATAGAGAAAAGACAAAGTCAGAAATACAGAAAAGACAAAGTCAGAAATGGACAGAAAAGACAAAGTCGGAAAAAGACAGAAAAGACAAAGTCAGAAAAAGACAGAAAAGACAAAGTCAGAGAAATAAAGAAAGGACAAAGTCAGAAATACAGAAAAGACAAAGTCAGAAATACAGAAAAGACAAAGTCAGAAAGACAGAAAAGACAAAGTCAGAAAGACAGAAAAGACAAAGTCAGAAATACAGAAAAGACAAAGTCAGAGAAATACAGAAAAGACAAAGTCACAAATAGAGAAAAGACAAAGTCAGAAATACACAAAAGACAAAGTCAGAAGTACAGAAAAGACAAAGTCAGAAAAAGACAGAAAAGACAAAGTCAGAAAAAGACAGAAAAGACAAAGTCAGAAAAAGACAGCAAGTCAGAAATACAGAAAAGACAAAGTCAGAGAAATGGAGAAAAGACATAGTCAGAAATAGAGAAAAGTCAAAGTCAGAGAAATAGAGAAAAGTCAAAGACAGAAATACAGAAAGGACAAAGTCAGAGAAATAAAGAAAAGACAAAGTCAGAAACACAGAAAAGACAAAGTCAGAAATAGAGAAAAGACAAAGTCAGAAATACAGAAAAGACAAAGTCAAAAATAAAGAAAAGACAAAGCCAGAAATAGACAAAAGACAAAGTCAGAGAAATAAAGAAAAGACAAAGACAGAAATAGAGAAAAGACAAAGTCAGAAATACAGAAAAGACAAAGTCAGAAAAAGACAGAAAAGACAAAGTCGGAAAAAGACAGAAAAGTCAAAGTCAGAAATACAGAAAAGACAAAGTCAGAGAAATGCAGAAAAGACAAAGTCAGAAATAGAGAAAAGACAAAGTCAGAAATACACAAAAGACAAAGTCAGAAATAGAGAAAGGTCAAAGTCAGAAATACAGAAAAGACAAAGTCAGAAATACAGAAAAGACAAAGTCAGAAAAAGACTGAAAGTCAGAAATACAGAAAAGACAAAGTCAGAGAAAGACAGAAAAGACAAAGTCGGAAAAAGACAGAAAAGACAAAGTCAGATAAAGACAGAAAGGACAAAGTCAGAAACAGAGAAAAGACAAAGTCAGAAATAGAGAAAAGACAAAGTCACAGAAATAGAGAAAAGACAAAGTCAGAAAAAGACCGAAAAGACAAAGTCAGAAATAGAGAAAAGACAAAGTCAGAGAAATACAGAAAAGACAAAGTCAGAAATACAGAAAAGACAAAGTAAGAGAAATACAGAAAAGACAAAGTCAGAAATAGAGAAAAGACAAAGTCAGAAATACAGAAAAGACCAAGTCAGAAATACAGAAAAGACAAAGTCAGAGAAATAAAGAAAAGACAAAGTCAGAAAAAGACAGCAAGTCAGAAATACATAAAAGACAAAGTCAGAGAAATGGAGAAAAGACAAAGTCAGAAATAGAGAAAAGTCAAAGTCAGAGAAATAGAGAAAAGTCAAAGACAGAAATACAGAAAGGACAAAGTCAGAGAAATAAAGAAAAGACAAAGTCAGAAACACAGAAAAGACAAAGTCAGAAATAGAGAAAAGACAAAGTCAGAAATACAGAAAAGACAAAGTCAAAAATAAAGAAAAGACAAAGCCAGAAATACAGAAAATACAAAGTCAGAAATACTGAAATGTCAAAGTCAGAAATGCAGAAAAGACAAAGTCAGAGAAATAAAGAAAAGACAAAGTCAGAAATACAGAAAAGACAAATTCAGAAATAGAGAAAAGACAAAAAAGAAATAGAGAAAAGACAAAGTCAGAAATACAGAAAAGAAAAAGTCAGAAATACAGTAAAGACAAAGTCAGAGAAATAGAGAAAAGTCAATGTCAGAAATACAGAAAAGACAAAGTCAGAGAAATAAAGAGAAGACAAAGTCAGAAATACAGACAAGACAAAGTCAGAAATACAGAAAAGACAAAGTCAGAGAAATAGAGAAAAGACAAAGTCAGAAAGACATTAAAGACAAAGTCAGATAAATAGAGAAAAGAGAAAGTCAGAAATACAGAAAAGGCAAAGTCAGAAATACAGAAAGGATAAAGTCGGAAAGACAGAAAAGACAAACTCAGAAATAGGGAAAAGAGAAAGTCAGAGATAGAGAAAAGACAAAGTCAGAAATAGAGAAAAGACAGAAAGTCAGAAAAAGACAGAAAAGACAAAGTCAGAAAAAGACAGAAAAGGCAAAGTCAGAAAAAGACAGCAAGTCAGAAATACTGAAAAGACAAAGTCAGAGAAAGGGAGAAAAGACATAGTCAGAAATAGAGAAAAGGCAAAGTCAGAGAAATAGAGAAAAGTCAAAGACAGAAATACAGAAAGGACAAAGTCAGAGAAATAAAGAAAAGACAAAGTCAGAAACACAGAAAAGACAAAGTCATAAATAGAGAAAAGACAAAGTCAGAGAAATAAAGAAAAGACAAAGACAGAAATAGAGAAAAGACAAAGTCAGAAATACACAGAAGACAAAGTCAGAAATAGAGATATGTCAAAGTCAGAAATACAGAAAAGACAAAGTCAGAAAAAGACAGAAAAGACAAAGTCGGAAAAAGACAGAAAAGTCAAAGTCAGAAATACAGAAAAGACAAAGTCAGAGAAATGCAGAAAAGACAAAGTCAGAAATAGAGAAAAGACAAAGTCAGAAATACACAAAAGACAAAGTCAGAAATAGAGAAAGGTCAAAGTCAGAAATACAGAAAAGACAAAGTCAGAAATTTAGAAAAGACAAAGTCAGAAAAAGACTGAAAGTCAGAAATACAGAAAAGACAAAGTCAGAGAAAGACAGAAAAGACAAAGTCGGAAAAAGACAGAAAAGACAAAGTCAGAAATAGAGAAAAGACAAAGTCAGAAATAGAGAAAAGACAAAGTCAGAAATACACAAAAGACAAAGTCAGAAATAGAGAAAGGTCAAAGTCAGAAATACAGAAAAGACAAAGTCAGAAATATAGAAAAGACAAAGTCAGAAAAAGACTGAAAGTCAGAAATACAGAAAAGACAAAGTCAGAGAAAGACAGAAAAGACAAAGTCGGAAAAAGACAGAAAAGACAAAGTCAGATAAAGAAAGAAAAGGCAAAGTCAGAAACAGAGAAAAGACAAAGTCAGAAATAGAGAAAAGACAAAGTCACAGAAATAGAGAAAAGACAAAGTCAGAAAAAGACCGAAAAGACAAAGTCAGAAATAGAGAAAAGACAAAGTCAGAGAAATACAGAAAAGACAAAGTCAGAAATACAGAAAAGACAAAGTAAGAGAAATACAGAAAAGACAAAGTCAGAAATAGAGAAAAGACAAAGTCAGAAATACAGAAAAGACAAAGTCAGAAATACAGAAAAGACAAAGTCAGAGAAATAAAGAAAAGACAAAGTCAGAAATACAGAAAAGAAAAAGTCAGAGAAATACAGAAAAGACAAAGTCAGAAATACAGAAAAGACAAAGTCAGAAATACAGAAAAGACAAAGTCAGAGAAATAAAGAAAAGACAAAGTCAGAAATAAAGAAAAGACAAAGTCAGAAATACAGAAAAGACAAAGTCAGAAATACGGAAAAGACAAAGTCAGAGAAATACAGAAAAGACAAAGTCGAAATACAGAAAAGGCAAAGTCAGAAAGACAGAAAAGACAAAGTCAGAAAGACAGAAAAGACAAAGTCAGAGAAATAAAGAAAAGACAAAGTCAGAAACACAGAAAAGACAAAGTCAGAAATACACAGAAGACAAAGTCAGAAATAGAGAAATGTCAAAGTCAGAAATACAGAAAAGACAAAGTCAGAGAAATACAGAAAAGACAAAGTCAGAAATAGAGAAAAGACAAAGTCAGAAATACACAAAAGACAAAGTCAGAAATACAGAAAAGACAAAGTCAGAAAAAGACAGAAAAGACAAAGTCAGAAAAAGACAGAAAAGACAAAGTCAGAAAAAGACAGCAAGTCAGAAATACAGAAAAGACAAAGTCAGAGAAATGGAGAAAAGACATAGTCAGAAATAGAGAAAAGTCAAAGTCAGAGAAATAGAGAAAAGTCAAAGACAGAAATACAGAAAGGACAAAGTCAGAGAAATAAAGAAAAGACAAAGTCAGAAACACAGAAAAGACAAAGTCAGAAATAGAGAAAAGACAAAGTCAGAAATACGGAAAAGACAAAGTCAAAAATAAAGAAAAGACAAAGCCAGAAATACAGAAAAGACAAAGTCAGAAATACTGAAAAGTCAAAGTCAGAAATGCAGAAAAGACAAAGTCAGAGAAATAAAGAAAAGACAAAGTCAGAAATACAGAAAAGACAAATTCAGAAATAGAGAAAAGACAAAAAAGAAATAGAGAAAAGACAAAGTCAGAAATACAGAAAAGAAAAAGTCAGAAATACAGTAAAGACAAAGTCAGAGAAATAGAGAAAAGTCAATGTCAGAAATACAGAAAAGACAAAGTCAGAGAAATAAAGAGAAGACAAAGTCAGAAATACAGACAAGACAAAGTCAGAAATACAGAAAAGACAAAGTCAGAGAAATAGAGAAAAGACAAAGTCAGAAATACATTAAAGACAAAGTCAGAGAAATAGAGAAAAGAGAAAGTCAGAAATACAGAAAAGGCAAAGTCAGAAATACAGAAAGGATAAAGTCGGAAAGACAGAAAAGACAAACTCAGAAATAGGGAAAAGAGAAAGTCAGAGATAGAGAAAAGACAAAGTCAGAAATAGAGAAAAGACAAAGTCAGAAACACAGAAAAAACAAAGTCAGAAATAGAGAAAAGACAGAAAGTCAGAAAAAGACAGAAAAGACAAAGTCAGAAAAAGACAGAAAAGGCAAAGTCAGAAAAAGACAGCAAGTCAGACTTACTGAAAAGACAAAGTCAGAGAAATGGAGAAAAGACATAGTCAGAAATAGAGAAAAGGCAAAGTCAGAGAAATAGAGAAAAGACAAAGTCAGAAATAGAGAAAAGACAAAGTCAGAAATAGAGAAAAGACAAAGTCAGAAATACAGAAAAGACAAAGTCAGAGAAATAAAGAAAAGACAAAGTCATAAATACAGAAAAGACAAAGTCAGAGAAATACAGAAAAGACAAAGTCAGAAATACAGAAAAGACAAAATCAGAAATACAGAAAAGACAAAGTCAGAGAACTAAAGAAAAGACAAAGTCAGAAATAAAGAAAAGACAAAGTCAGAAATACAGAAAAGACAAAGTCAGAAATACGGAAAAGACAAAGTCAGAGAAATACAGAAAAGACAAAGTCGAAATACAGAAAAGACAAAGTCAGAAAGACAGAAAAGACAAAGTCAGAAAGACAGAAAAGACAAAGTCAGAGAAATAAAGAAAAGACAAAGTCAGAAAAGAGAAAAGACAAAGTCAGAAATACACAGAAGACAAAGTCAGAAATAGAGAAATGTCAAAGTCAGAAATACAGAAAAGACAAAGTCAGAGAAATACAGAAAAGACAAAGTCAGAAATAGAGAAAAGACAAAGTCAGAAATACACAAAAGACAAAGTCAGAAGTACAGAAAAGACAAAGTCAGAAAAAGACAGAAAAGACAAAGTCAGAAAAAGACAGAAAAGACAAAGTCAGAAAAAGACAGCAAGTCAGAAATACAGAAAAGACAAAGTCAGAGAAATGGAGAAAAGACATAGTCAGAAATAGAGAAAAGTCAAAGTCAGAGAAATAGAGAAAGGTCAAAGACAGAAATACAGAAAGGACAAAGTCAGAGAAATAAAGAAAAGACAAAGTCAGAAACACAGAAAAGACAAAGTCAGAAATAGAGAAAAGACAAAGTCAGAAATACAGAAAAGACAAAGTCAAAAATAAAGAAAAGACAAAGCCAGAAATACAGAAAAGACAAAGTCAGAAATACTGAAAAGTCAAAGTCAGAAATGCAGAAAAGACAAAGTCAGAGAAATAAAGAAAAGACAAAGTCAGAAATACAGAAAAGACAAATTCAGAAATAGAGAAAAGACAAAAAAGAAATAGAGAAAAGACAAAGTCAGAAATACAGAAAAGAAAAAGTCAGGAATACAGTAAAGACAAAGTCAGAGAAATAGAGAAAAGTCAATGTCAGAAATACAGAAAAGACAAAGTCAGAGAAATAAAGAGAAGACAAAGTCAGAAATACAGACAAGACAAATTCAGAAATACAGAAAAGACAAAGTCAGAGAAATAGAGAAAAGACAAAGTCAGAAATACATTAAAGACAAAGTCAGAGAAATAGAGAAAAGAGAAAGTCAGAAATACAGAAAAGGCAAAGTCAGAAATACAGAAAGGATAAAGTCGGAAAGACAGAAAAGACAAACTCAGAAATAGGGAAAAGAGAAAGTCAGAGATAGAGAAAAGACAAAGTCAGAAATAGAGAAAAGACAAAGTCAGAAACACAGAAAAAACAAAGTCGGAAATAGAGAAAAGACAGAAAGTCAGAAAAATACAGAAAAGGCAAAGTCAGAAAAAGACAGAAAAGGCAAAGTCAGAAAAAGACAGCAAGTCAGAAATACTGAAAAGACAAAGTCAGAGAAATGGAGAAAAGACATAGTCAGAAATAGAGAAAAGGCAAAGTCAGAGAAATAGAGAAAAGTCAAAGACAGAAATACAGAAAGGACAAAGTCAGAGAAATAAAGAAAAGACAAAGTCAGAAACACAGAAAAGACAAAGTCAGAAATAGAGAAAAGACAAAGTCAGAGAAATAAAGAAAAGACAAAGTCAGAAATAGAGAAAAGACAAAGTCAGAAATACACAGAAGACAAAGTCAGAAATAGAGATATGTCAAAGTCAGAAATACAGAAAAGACAAAGTCAGAAAAAGACAGAAAAGACAAAGTCGGAAAAAGACAGAAAAGTCAAAGTCAGAAATACAGAAAAGACAAAGTCAGAGAAATGCAGAAAAGACAAAGTCAGAAATAGAGAAAAGACAATGTCAGAAATACACAAAATACAAAGTCAGAAATAGAGAAAAGTCAAAGTCAGAAATACAGAAAAGACAAAGTCAGAAATACAGAAAAGACAAAGTCAGATAAAGACTGAAAAGACAAAGTCAGAAACAGAGAAAAGACAAAGTCAGAAATAGAGAAAAGACAAAGTCACAGAAATAGAGAAAAGACTAATTCAGAAAAAGACCGAAAAGACAAAGTCAGAAATAGAGAAAAGACAAAGTCAGAGAAATACAGAAAAGACAAAGTCAGAAATACAGAAAAGACAAAGTAAGAGAAATACAGAAAAGACAAAGTCAGAAATAGAGAAAAGACAAAGTCAGAAATACAGAAAAGACAAAGTCAGAAATACCGAAAAGACAAAGTCAGAGAAATAAAGAAAAGACAAAGTCAGAAATACAGAAAAGACAAAGTCAGAGAAATACAGAAAAGACAACGTCAGAAATACAGAAAAGACAAAGTCAGAAATACAGAAAAGACAAAGTCAGAAATACAGAAAAGGCAAAGTCAGAGAAATAAAGAAAAGACAAAGTCAGAAATAAAGAAAAGACAAAGTCAGAAATACAGAAAAGACAAAGTCAGAAATACGGAAAAGACAAAGTCAGAGAAATACAGAAAAGACAAAGTCGAAATACAGAAAAGACAAAGTCAGAAAGACAGAAAAGACAAAGTCAGAAATACAGAAAAGACAAAGTCAGAAATACAGAAAAGACAAAGTCAGAAATACAGAAAAGGCAAAGTCAGAGAAATAAAGAAAAGACAAAGTCAGAAATAAAGAAAAGACAAAGTCAGAAATACAGAAAAGACAAAGTCAGAAATACGGAAAAGACAAAGTCAGAGAAATACAGAAAAGACAAAGTCGAAATACAGAAAAGACAAAGTCAGAAAGACAGAAAAGACAAAGTCAGAAATACAGAAAAGACAAAGTCAGAGAAATAAAGAAAAGACAAAGTCAGAAATAGAGAAAAGACAAAGTCAGAAATGCATAGAAGACAAAGTCAGAAATAGAGAAATGTCAAAGTCAGAAATACAGAAAAGACAAAGTCAGAGAAATGCAGAAAAGACAAAGTCAGAAATAGAGAAAAGACAAAGTCAGAAATACACAAAAGACAAAGTCAGAGAAATACAGAAAAGACAAAGTCAGAAATACAGAAAAGACAAAGTAAGAGAAATACAGAAAAGACAAAGTCAGAAACACAGAAAAAACAAAGTCAGAAATAGAGAAAAGAAAGAAAGTCAGAAAAATACAGAAAAGGCAAAGTCAGAAAAAGACAGAAAAGGCAAAGTCAGAAAAAGACAGCAAGTCAGAAATACTGAAAAGATAAAGTCAGAGAAATGGAGAAAAGACATAGTCAGAAATAGAGAAAAGGCAAAGTCAGAGAAATAGAGAAAAGTCAAAGACAGAAATACAGAAAGGACAAAGTCAGAGAAATAAAGAAAAGACAAAGTCAGAAACACAGAAAAGACAAAGTCAGAAATAGAGAAAAGACAAAGTCAGAGAAATAAAGAAAAGACAAAGTCAGAAATAGAGAAAAGACAAAGTCAGAAATACACAGAAGACAAAGTCAGAAATAGAGATATGTCAAAGTCAGAAATACAGAAAAGACAAAGTCAGAAAAAGACAGAAAAGACAAAGTCGGAAAAAGACAGAAAAGTCAAAGTCAGAAATACAGAAAAGACAAAGTCAGAGAAATGCAGAAAAGACAAAGTCAGAAATAGAGAAAAGACAATGTCAGAAATACACAAAAGACAAAGTCAGAAATAGAGAAAAGTCAAAGTCAGAAATACAGAAAAGACAAAGTCAGAAATACAGAAAAGACAAAGTCAGATAAAGACAGAAAAGACAAAGTCAGAAACAGAGAAAAGACAAAGTCAGAAATAGAGAAAAGACAAAGTCACAGAAATAGAGAAAAGACAAATTCAGAAAAAGACCGAAAAGACAAAGTCAGAAATAGAGAAAAGACAAAGTCAGAGAAATACAGAAAAGACAAAGTCAGAAATACAGAAAAGACAAAGTAAGAGAAATACAGAAAAGACAAAGTCAGAAATAGAGAAAAGACAAAGTCAGAAATACAGAAAAGACAAAGTCAGAAATATCGAAAAGACAAAGTCAGAGAAATAAAGAAAAGACAAAGTCAGAAATACAGAAAAGACAAAGTCAGAGAAATACAGAAAAGACAACGTCAGAAATACAGAAAAGACAAAGTCAGAAATACAGAAAAGACAAAGTCAGAAATACAGAAAAGGCAAAGTCAGAGAAATAAAGAAAAGACAAAGTCAGAAATAAAGAAAAGACAAAGTCAGAAATACAGAAAAGACAAAGTCAGAAATACGGAAAAGACAAAGTCAGAGAAATACAGAAAAGACAAAGTCGAAATACAGAAAAGATAAAGTCAGAAAGACAGAAAAGACAAAGTCAGAAATACAGAAAAGACAAAGTCAGAAATACAGAAAAGACAAAGTCAGAAATACAGAAAAGGCAAAGTCAGAGAAATAAAGAAAAGACAAAGTCAGAAATAAAGAAAAGACAAAGTCAGAAATACAGAAAAGACAAAGTCAGAAATACGGAAAAGACAAAGTCAGAGAAATACAGAAAAGACAAAGTCGAAATACAGAAAAGACAAAGTCAGAAAGACAGAAAAGACAAAGTCAGAAATACAGAAAAGACAAAGTCAGAGAAATAAAGAAAAGACAAAGTCAGAAATAGAGAAAAGACAAAGTCAGAAATGCATAGAAGACAAAGTCAGAAATAGAGAAATGTCAAAGTCAGAAATACAGAAAAGACAAAGTCAGAGAAATGCAGAAAAGACAAAGTCAGAAATAGAGAAAAGACAAAGTCAGAAATACACAAAAGACAAAGTCAGAAATAGAGAAAAGTCAAAGTCAGAAATACAGAAAAGACAAAGTCAGAAATACAGAAAAGACAAAGTCAGAAAAAGACAGAAAGTCAGAAATACAGAAAAGACAAAGTCGGAAAAAGACAGAAAAGACAAAGTCAGAAAAAGACAGAAAAGACAAAGTCAGAAATAGAGAAAAGACAAAGTCAGAGAAATACAGAAAAGACAAAGTCAGAAATACAGAAAAGACAAAGTCAGAGAAATACAGAAAAGACAAAGTCAGAAATAGAGAAAAGACAAAGTCAGAAATACAGAAAAGACAAAGTCAGAAATACAGAAAAGACAAAGTCAGAGAAATAAAGAAAAGACAAAGTCAGAAATACAGAAAAGACAAAGTCAGAGAAATACAGAAAAGACAAAGTCAGAAATACAGAAAAGACAAAGTCAGAAATACAGAAAAGACAAAGTCAGAAATACAGAAAAGGCAAACTCAGAGAAATAAAGAAAAGACAAAGTCACAAATAAAGAAAAGACAACGTCAGAAATACAGAAAAGACAAAGTCAGAAATACGGAAAAGACAAAGTCAGAGAAATACAGAAAAGACAAAGTCGAAATACAGAAAAGACAAAGTCAGAAAGACAGAAAAGACAAAGTCAGAAATACAGAAAAGACAAAGTCAGAGAAATAAAGAAAAGACAAAGTCAGAAATAGAGAAAAGACAAAGTCAGAAATACACAGAAGACAAAGTCAGAAATAAAGAAATGTCAAAGTCAGAAATACAGAAAAGACAAAGTCGGAAAAAGACAGAAAAGTCAAAGTCAGAAATACAGAAAAGACAAAGTCAGAGAAATGCAGAAAAGACAAAGTCAGAAATAGAGAAAAGACAAAGTCAGAAATACACAAAAGACAAAGTCAGAAATAGAGAAAAGTCAAAGTCAGAAATACAGAAAAGACAAAGTCAGAAATACAGAAAAGACAAAGTCAGAAAAAGACAGAAAGTCAGAAATACAGAAAAGACAAAGTCAGAGAAAGACAGAAAAGACAATGTCGGAAAAAGACAGAAAAGACAACGTCAGAAAAAGACAGAAAAGACAAAGTCAGAAATAGAGAAAAGACAAATTCAGAAATAGAGAAAAGACAAAGTCACAGAAATAGAGAAAAGACAAAGTCAGAAAAATACCGAAAAGACAAAGTCAGAAATAGAGAAAAGACAAAGTCAGAAATAGAGAAAAGACAACGTCAGAGAAATACAGAAAAGACAAAGTCAGCAGTACAGAAAAGACAAAGTCAGAAATACAGAAAAGACAAAGCCAGAGAAATACAGAAAAGACAAAGTCAGAAATAGTGAAAAGACAAAGTCATAAATACAGAAAAGACAAAGTCAGAAATACAGAAAAGACAAAGTCAGAGAAATAAAGAAAAGACAAAGTCAGAAATACAGAAAAGACAAAGTCAGAGAAATAAAGAAAAGACAAAGTCAGAAATAAAGAAAAGACAAAGTTAGAAATACAGAAAAGACAAAGTCAGAAATACGGAAAAGACAAAGTCAGAGAAATGCAGAAAAGACAAAGTCGAAATACAGAAAAGACAGTCAGAAAGGCAGAAAAGACAAAGTCAGAAATAAAGAAAAGACAAAGTCAGAAATACAGAAAAGATAAAGTCGGAAATACAGAAAAGACAAAGTCAGAAAGACAGAAAAGACAAAGTCAGAAAGACAGAAAAGACAAAGTCAGAAATACAGAAAAGACAAAGTCAGAGAAATAAAGAATAGACAAAGTCAGAAATAGAGAAAAGACAAAGTCAGAAATACACAGAAGACAAAGTCAGAAATAGAGAAATGTCAAAGTCAGAAATACAGAAAAGACAAAGTCAGAAAAAGACAGAAAAGACAAAGTCGGAAAAAGACAGAAAGTCAGAAATACAGAAAAGACAAAGTCAGCGAAATGGAGAAAAGACAAAGTCAGAAATACAGAAAAGACAAAGTCAGAAAAAGACAGAAAAGGCAAAGTCGGAAAAAGACAGAAAAGACAAAGTCAGAAAAAGACAGTAAGTCAGAAATATAGAAAAGACAAAGTCAGAGAAATAGAGAAAAGTCAGTCAGAAATACAGATAAGAACAAAGTCAGAAATATAGAAAACACAAAGTCAGAAATAGAGAATAGACAAAGTCAGAAATACAGAAAAGACAAAGTCAGAGAAATAGAGAAAAGACAAAGTCAGAGAAATAGAGAAAAGTCAAAGTCAGAAACACAGAAAAGACAGTCAGAAAAGGACAGAAAAGACAAAGTCAGAAAAAGACAGAAAAGACAAAGTCAGAAAAATAGAGAAAAGTCAAAGTCAGAAATAGAGAAAAGACAGTCAGAAATACAGAAAAGACAAATTCAGAGAAATAGAGAAAAGTCAAAGTCTGAAATAGATAGAAGTCAAAGTCAGAAATACAGAAAAGACAAAGTCAGAAATACAGAAAGACATAGTCAGAAATAGAGAAAAGACAAAGTCAGAAATACAGAAAAGACAATGTCAGAGAAATACAGAAAAGACAAAGTCAGAAATAGAGAAAAGACAAAGTCAGAAATACACAAAAGACAAAGTCAGAAATAGAGAAAAGACAAAGTCAGAAATACAGAAAAGACAATGTCAGAAAAAGACAGAAAGTCAGAAATACAGAAAAGACAAAGTCAGAGAAATAGAGAAAAGACAAAGTCAGAAATACAGAAAAGACAAAGTCAGAAAAAGACAGAAAAGACAAAGTCGGAAAAAGACAGAAAAGACAAAGTCAGAAAAAGACAGAAAGACAGAAATACAGAAAAGACAAAGTCAGAGAAATGGAGAAAAGTCAAAGTCAGAAATACAGAAAAGACAAAGTCAGAGAAATAGAGAAAAGTCAAAGTCAGAAATACAGAAAAGACAAAGTCATAGATACAGAAAAGACAAAGTCAGAAATAAAGAAAAGACAAAGTCAGAAATACAGAAAAGACAAAGTCAGAAATACAGAAAAGACAAAGTCAGAGATACAGAAAAGACAAAGTAAGAGAAATACAGAAAAGACAAAGTCAGAGAAATAAGGAAAAGACAAAGTCAGAAATACAGAAAAGACAATGTCAGAAAGACAGAAAAGACAAAGTCAGAAATACATGAAAGACAAAGTCAGAGAAATAGAGAAAAGACAAAGTCAGAAATAGAGAAAAGACAAAGTCAGAAATACACAAAAGACAAAGTCAGAGAAATACAGAAAAGACAAAGTCAGAAATACAGAAAAGACAAAGTCGGAAATACAGAAAAGACAAAGTCAGAAAGACAGAAAAGACAAAGTCAGAAATACACAAAAGACAAAGTCAGAAATAGAGAAATGTCAAAGTCAGAAATACAGAAAAGACAATGTCAGAAAAAGACAGAAAGTCAGAAATACAAAAAAGACAAAGTCAGAGAAATAGAGAAAAGACAATGTCAGAAATACAGAAAAGACAAAGTCAGAAAAAGACAGAAAAGACAAAGTCTGAAAAAGACAGAAAAGACAAAGTCAAAAAAAGACAGAAAGAAAAAAAAAACAGAAAAGACAAAGTCAGAGAAAAAGAGAAAAGTCAAAGTCAGAAATACAGAAAAGACAATGTCAGAGAAATAGAGAATAGTCAAAGTCAGAAATACAGAAAAGACAAAGTGTAGGAAATAAAGAAAAGACAAAGTCAGAAGTACAGAAAAGACAAAGTCAGAAATACAGATAAGACAAAGTCAGAAATACAGAAAAGACAAAGTCGGAAATACAGAAAAGACAAAGTCAGAAAGACAGAAAAGACAAAGTCAGAAATACAGAAAAGACAAAGTCAGAGAAATACAGAAAAGACAAAGTCGGAAATACAGAAAAGACAAAGTCAGAAAGACAGAAAAGACAAAGACAGAAATACACAAAAGACAAAGTCAGAAATAGAGCAATGTCAAAGTCAGAAATACAGAAAAGACAAAGTCAGAAAAAGACAGAAAGTCAGAAATACAGAAAAGACAAAGTCAGAGAAATAAAGAAAAGACAAAGTCAGAAGTACAGAAAAGACAAAGTCAGAAATGGACAGAAAAGACAAAGTTGGAAAAAGACAGAAAAGACAAAGTCAGAAAAAGACTGAAAAGACAAAGTCAGAAAAATAGAGAAAAGTCAAAGTCAGAAATACAGAAAAGACAAAGTCAGAAAAAGACAGAAAAGACAACGTCAGAAAAAGACAGAAAAGACAAAGTCAGAAATAGAGAAAGGACAAATTCAGGAAGACAGAAAAGACAAATTCAGAGAAATAGAGAAAAGACAAAGTCAGAAATAGAGAGAAGTCAAAGTCAGAAATACAGAAAAGACAAAGTCAGAAATACAGAAAGACAAAGTCAGAAATAGAGAAAAGACAAAGTCGGAAATACAGAAAAGACAAAGTCAGAGAAGTAGAGAAAAGTCAAAATCGGAAATACAGAAAAGACAAAGTCAGAAATAGAGATAAGACAAAGTCAGAAATACAGCAAAGACAAAGTCAGAAATACAGAAAAGACAAAGTCAGAAATAGAGAAAAGGCAAAGTCAGAAATACAGAAAAGACAAAGTCAGAAATACAGAAAAGACAAAGTCAGAGAAATAAAGAAAAGACAAAGTCAGAAATACAGAAAAGACAAAGTCAGAAATACAGAAAAGACAAAGTCAGAAATACAGAAAAGACAAAGTCAGAGAAATACAGAAAAGACAAAGTCAGAAATAAAGAAAAGAAAAAGTCGGAAATACAGAAAAGACAAAGTCAGAAAGACAGAAAAGACAAAGTCAGAAATACAGAAAAGACAAAGTCAGAGAAATACAGAAAAGACAAAGTCAGAAATAGAGAAAAGACAAAGTCAGAAATAGAGAAATGTCAAAGTCAGAAATACAGAAAAGACAATGTCAGAAAAAGACAGAAAGTCAGAAATACAGAAAAGACAAAGTCAGAGAAATAGAGAAAAGACAAAGTCAGAAATACTGAAAAGACAAAGTCAGAAAAAGACAGAAGAGACAAAATCGGAAAAAGACAGAAAAAACAAAGTCAGAAAAAGACAGAAAGACAGAAATACAGAAAAGACAGTCAGAGAAATAGAGACAAGTCAAAGTCAGAAATACAGAAAAGACAAAGTCAGAGAAATAGAGAAAAGTCAGTCAGAAATACAGAAAAGACAAAGTCAGAGAAATAAAGAAAAGACAAAGTCAGAAATACAGAAAAGACAAAGTCAGAAATACAGAAAAGACAAAGTCAGAAATACAGAAAAGACAAAGTAAGAGAAATACAGAAAAGACAAATTCAGAAATACAGAAAAGACAAAGTCGGAAATACAGAAAAGACAAAGTCAGAAAGACAGAAAAGACAAAGTCAGCGAAATGGAGAAAAGACAAAGTCAGAAATACAGAAAAGACAAAGTCATAGATACAGAAAAGACAAAGTCAGAAATAAAGAAAAGACAAAGTCAGAAATACAGAAAAGACAAAGTCAGAAATACAGAAAAGACAAAGTCAGAAATACAGAAAAGACAAAGTAAGAGCAATACAGAAAAGACAAAGGCAGAGAAATAAGGAAAAGACAAAGTCAGAAATACAGAAAAGACAATGTCAGAAAGACAGAAAAGACAAAGTCAGAAATACATGAAAGACAAAGTCAGAGAAATAGAGAAAAGACAAAGTCAGAAATAGAGAAAAGACAAAGTCAGAAATACACAAAAGACAAAGTCAGAGAAATACAGAAAAGACAAAGTCAGAAATACAGAAAAGACAAAGTCGGAAATACAGAAAAGACAAAGTCAGAAAGACAGAAAAGACAAAGTCAGAAATACACAAAAGACAAAGTCAGAAATTGAGAAATGTCAAAGTCAGAAATACAGAAAAGACAATGTCAGAAAAAGACAGAAAGTCAGAAATACAGAAAAGACAAAGTCAGAGAAATAGAGAAAAGACACTGTCAGAAATACAGAAAAGACAAAGTCAGAAAAAGACAGAAAAGACAAAGTCTGAAAAAGACAGAAAAGACAAAGTCAGAAAAAGACAGAAAGACAGAAATACAGAAAAGACAAAGTCAGAGAAAAAGAGAAAAGTCAAAGTCAGAAATACAGAAAAGACAATGTCAGAGAAATAGAGAATAGTCAAAGTCAGAAATACAGAAAAGACAAAGTGTAGGAAATAAAGAAAAGACAAAGTCAGAAGTACAGAAAAGACAAAGTCAGAAATACAGAAAAGACAAAGTCAGAAATACAGAAAAGACAAAGTCGGAAATACAGAAAAGACAAAGTCAGAAAGACAGAAAAGACAAAGTCAGAAATACAGAAAAGACAAAGTCAGAGAAATACAGAAAAGACAAAGTCGGAAATACAGAAAAGACAAAGTCAGAAAGACAGAAAAGACAAAGTGTAGGAAATAAAGAAAAGACAAAGTCAGAAGTACAGAAAAGACAAAGTCAGAAATACAGAAAAGACAAAGTCAGAAATACAGAAAAGACAAAGTCGGAAATACAGAAAAGACAAAGTCAGAAAGACAGAAAAGACAAAGTCAGAAATACAGAAAAGACAAAGTCAGAGAAATACAGAAAAGACAAAGTCGGAAATACAGAAAAGACAAAGTCAGAAAGACAGAAAAGACAAAGACAGAAATACACAAAAGACAAAGTCAGAAATAGAGCAATGTCAAAGTCAGAAATGCAGAAAAGACAAAGTCAGAAAAAGACAGAAAGTCAGAAATACAGAAAAGACAAAGTCAGAGAAATAAAGAAAAGACAAAGTCAGAAGTACAGAAAAGACAAAGTCAGAAATGGACAGAAAAGACAAAGTTGGAAAAAGACAGAAAAGACAAAGTCAGAAAAAGACTGAAAAGACAAAGTCAGAAAAATAGAGAAAAGTCAAAGTCAGAAATACAGAAAAGACAAAGTCAGAAAAAGACAGAAAAGACAACGTCAGAAAAAGACAGAAAAGACAAAGTCAGAAATAGAGAAAGGACAAAGTCAGAAATAGAGAGAAGTCAAAGTCAGAAATACAGAAAAGACAAAGTCAGAAATACAGAAAGACAAAGTCAGAAATAGAGAAAAGACAAAGTCGGAAATACAGAAAAGACAAAGTCAGAGAAGTAGAGAAAAGTCAAAATCGGAAATACAGAAAAGACAAAGTCAGAAATAGAGATAAGACAAAGTCAGAAATACAGCAAAGACAAAGTCAGAAATACAGAAAAGACAAAGTCAGAAATAGAGAAAAGGCAGAGTCAGAAATACAGAAAAGACAAAGTCAGAAATACAGAAAAGACAAAGTCAGAGAAATAAAGTAAAGACAAAGTCAGAAATACAGAAAAGACAAAGTCAGAAATACAGAAAAGACAAAGTCAGAAATACAGAAAAGACAAAGTCAGAGAAATACAGAAAAGACAAAGTCAGAAATAAAGAAAAGAAAAAGTCGGAAATACAGAAAAGACAAAGTCAGAAAGACAGAAAAGACAAAGTCAGAAATACAGAACAGACAAAGTCAGAGAAATACAGAAAAGACAAAGTCAGAAGTAGAGAAAAGACAAAGTCAGAAATAGAGAAATGTCAAAGTCAGAAATACAGAAAAGACAATGTCAGAAAAAGACAGAAAGTCAGAAATACAGAAAAGACAAAGTCAGAGAAATAGAGAAAAGACAAAGTCAGAAATACTGAAAAGACAAAGTCAGAAAAAGACAGAAGAGACAAAGTCGGAAAAAGACAGAAAAAACAAAGTCAGAAAAAGACAGAAAGACAGAAATACAGAAAAGACAGTCAGAGAAATAGAGACAAGTCAAAGTCAGAAATACAGAAAAGACAAAGTCAGAGAAATACAGAAAAGTCAGTCAGAAATACAGAAAAGACAAAGTCAGAGAAATAAAGAAAAGACAAAGTCAGAAATACAGAAAAGACAAAGTCAGAAATACAGAAAAGACAAAGTCAGAAATACAGAATAGACAAAGTAAGAGAAATACAGAAAAGACAAAGTCAGAAATACAGAAAAGACAAAGTCGGAAATACAGAAAAGACAAAGTCAGAAAGACAGAAAAGACAAAGTCAGCGAAATGGAGAAAAGACAAAGTCAGAAATACAGAAAAGACAAAGTCAGAAAAAGACAGAAAAGGCAAAGTCGGAAAAAGACAGAAAAGACAAAGTCAGAAAAAGTCAGAAAGACAGAAATACAGAAAAGACAAAGTCTGAGAAATAGAGAAAAGTCAAAGTCAGAAATACAGAAAAGACAAAGTCATAGATACAGAAAAGACAAAGTCAGAAATAAAGAAAAGACAAAGTCAGAAATACAGAAAAGACAAAGTCAGAAATACAGAAAAGACAAAGTAAGAGAAATACAGAAAAGACAAAGTCAGAGAAATAAGGAAAAGACAAAGTCAGAAATACAGAAAAGACAATGTCAGAAAGACAGAAAAGACAAAGTCAGAAATACATGAAAGACAAAGTCAGAGAAATAGAGAAAAGACAAAGTCAGAAATAGAGAAAAGACAAAGTCAGAAATACACAAAAGACAAAGTCAGAGAAATACAGAAAAGACAAAGTCAGAAATACAGAAAAGACAAAGTCGGAAATACAGAAAAGACAAAGTCAGAAAGACAGAAAAGACAAAGTCAGAAATACACAAAAGACAAAGTCAGAAATAGAGAAATGTCAAAGTCAGAAATACAGAAAAGACAATGTCAGAAAAAGACAGAAAGTCAGAAATACAGAAAAGACAAAGTCAGAGAAATAGAGAAAAGACAATGTCAGAAATACAGAAAAGACAAAGTCAGAAAAAGACAGAAAAGACAAAGTCAGAAAAAGACAGAAAAGACAAAGTCAGAAAAAGACAGAAAGACAGAAATACAGAAAAGACAAAGTCAGAGAAAAAGAGAAAAGTCAAAGTCAGAAATACAGAAAAGACAATGTCAGAGAAATAGAGAATAGTCAAAGTCAGAAATACAGAAAAGACAAAGTGTAGGAAATAAAGAAAAGACAAAGTCGGCAATACAGAAAAGACAAAGTCAGAAAGACAGAAAAGACAAAGTCGGCGAAATGGAGAAAAGACAAAGTCAGAAATACAGAAAAGACAAAGTCAGAAAAAGACAGAAAAGGCAAAGTCGGAAAAAGACAGAAAAGACAAAGTCAGAAAAAGACAGAAAGACAGAAATACAGAAAAGACAAAGTCAGAGAAATAGAGAAAAGTCAAAGTCAGAAATACAGAAAAGACAAAGTCATAGATACAGAAAAGACAAAGTCAGAAATAAAGAAAAGACAAAGTCAGAAATACAGAAAAGACAAAGTCAGAAATACAGAAAAGACAAAGTCAGAAATACAGAAAAGACAAAGTAAGAGAAATACAGAAAAGACAAAGTCAGAGAAATAAGGAAAAGACAAAGTCAGAAATACAGAAAAGACAATGTCAGAAAGACAGAAAAGACAAAGTCAGAAATACATGAAAGACAAAGTCAGAGAAATAGAGAAAAGACAAAGTCAGAAATAGAGAAAAGACAAAGTCAGAAATACACAAAAGACAAAGTCAGAGAAATACAGAAAAGACAAAGTCAGAAATACAGAAAAGACAAAGTCGGAAATACAGAAAAGACAAAGTCAGAAAGACAGAAAAGACAAAGTCGGAAACACAGAAAAGACAAAGTCAGAAAGACAGAAAAGACAAAGTCAGAAATACAGAAAAGACAAAGTCAGAGAAATACAGAAAAAACAAAGTCGGAAATACAGAAAAGACAAAGTCAGAAAGACAGAAAAGACAAAGACAGAAATACACAAAAGACAAAGTCAGAAATAGAGCAATGTCAAAGTCAGAAATACAGAAAAGACAAAGTCAGAGAAATACAGAAAAAACAAAGTCGGAAATACAGAAAAGACAAAGTCAGAAAGACAGAAAAGACAAAGACAGAAATACACAAAAGACAAAGTCAGAAATAGAGCAATGTCAAAGTCAGAAATACAGAAAAGACAAAGTCAGAAAAAGACAGAAAGTCAGAAATACAGAAAAGACAAAGTCAGAGAAATAAAGAAAAGACAAAGTCAGAAGTACAGAAAAGACAAAGTCAGAAATGGACAGAAAAGACAAAGTTGGAAAAAGACAGAAAAGACAAAGTCAGAAAAAGACTGAAAAGACAAAGTCAGAAAAATAGAGAAAAGTCAAAGTCAGAAATACAGAAAAGACAAAGTCAGAAAAAGACAGAAAAGACAACGTCAGAAAAAGACAGAAAAGACAAAGTCAGAAATAGAGAAAGGACAAAGTCAGGAAGACAGAAAAGACAAATTCAGAGAAATAGAGAAAAGACAAAGTCAGAAATAGAGAGAAGTCAAAGTCAGAAATACAGAAAAGACAAAGTCAGAAATACAGAAAGACAAAGTCAGAAATAGAGAAAAGACAAAGTCGGAAATACAGAAAAGACAAAGTCAGAGAAGTAGAGAAAAGTCAAAATCGGAAATACAGAAAAGACAAAGTCAGAAATAGAGATAAGACAAAGTCAGAAATACAGCAAAGACAAAGTCAGAAATACAGAAAAGACAAAGTCAGAGAAATAGAGAAAAGACAAAGTCAGAAATACTGAAAAGACAAAGTCAGAAAAAGACAGAAGAGACAAAGTCGGAAAAAGACAGAAAAAACAAAGTCAGAAAAAGACAGAAAGACAGAAATACAGAAAAGACAGTCAGAGAAATAGAGACAAGTCAAAGTCAGAAATACAAAAAAGACAAAGTCAGAGAAATAGAGAAAAGTCAGTCAGAAATACAGAAAAGACAAAGTCAGAGAAATAAAGAAAAGAGAAAGTCAGAAATACAGAAAAGACAAAGTCAGAAATACAGAAAAGACAAAGTCAGAAATACAGAAAAGACAAAGTAAGAGAAATACAATAAAGACAAAGTCAGAAATACAGAAAAGACAAAGTCGGAAATACAGAAAAGACAAAGTCAGAAAGACAGAAAAGACAAAGTCAGCGAAATGGAGAAAAGACAAAGTCAGAAAAACAGAAAAGACAAAGTCAGAAAAAGACAGAAAAGGCAAAGTCGGAAAAAGACAGAAAAGACAATGTCAGAAAAAGACAGAAAGACAGAAATACAGAAAAGACAAAGTCAGAGAAATAGAGAAAAGTCAAAGTCAGAAATACAGAAAAGACAAAGTCAGAAATACAGAAAAGACAAAGTCAGAAATACAGAAAAGACAAAGTAAGAGAAATACAGAAAAGACAACGTCAGAGAAATACAGAAAAGACAAAGTCAGCAATACAGAAAAGACAAAGTCAGAAAGACCGAAAAGACAAAGTCAGAAATACAGAAAAGACAAAGTCAGAGAAATACAGAAAAGACAAAGTCAGAAATACAGAAAAGACAAAGTAAGAGAAATACAGAAAAGACAACGTCAGAGAAATACAGAAAAGACAAAGTCAGCAATACAGAAAAGACAAAGTCAGAAAGACAGAAAAGACAAAGTCGGAAATACAGAAAAGACAAAGACAGAAATACACAAAAGACAAAGTCAGAAATAGAGCAATGTCAAAGTCAGAAATACAGAAAAGACAAAGTCAGAAAAAGACAGAAAGTCAGAAATACAGAAAAGACAAAGTCAGAGAAATAAAGAAAAGACAAAGTCAGAAGTACAGAAAAGACAAAGTCAGAAATGGACAGAAAAGACAAAGTTGGAAAAAGACAGAAAAGCCAAAGTCAGAAAAAGACTGAAAAGACAAAGTCAGAAAAATAGAGAAAAGTCAAAGTCAGAAATACAAAAAAGACAAAGTCAGAAAAAGACAGAAAAGACAAAGTTGGAAAAAGACAGAAAAGACAAAGTCAGAAAAAGACTGAAAAGACAAAGTCAGAAAAATAGAGAAAAGTCAAAGTCAGAAATACAGAAAAGACAAAGTCAGAAATAGAGAAAGGACAAAGTCAGGAAGACAGAAAAGACAAATTCAGAGAAATAGAGAAAAGACAAAGTCAGAAATAGAGAGAAGTCAAAGTCAGAAATACAGAAAAGACAAAGTCAGAAATACAGAAAGACAAAGTCAGAAATAGAGAAAAGACAAAGTCGGAAATACGGAAAAGACAAAGTCAGAGAAGTAGAGAAAAGTCAAAATCGGAAATACAGAAAAGACAAAGTCAGAAATAGAGATAAGACAAAGTCAGAAATACAGCAAAGACAAAGTCAGAAATACAGAAAAGACAAAGTCAGAGAAATAGAGAAAAGACAAAGTCAGAAATACTGAAAAGACAAAGTCAGAAAAAGACAGAAGAGACAAAGTCGGAAAAAGACAGAAAAAACAAAGTCAGAAAAAGACAGAAAGACAGAAATACAGAAAAGACAGTCAGAGAAATAGAGACAAGTCAAAGTCAGAAATGCAAAAAAGACAAAGTCAGAGAAATAGAGAAAAGTCAGTCAGAAATACAGAAAAGACAAAGTCAGAAATACAGAAAAGACAAAGTAAGAGAAATACAGTAACGACAAAGTCAGAAATACAGAAAAGACAAAGTCGGAAATACAGAAAAGACAAAGTCAGAAAGACAGAAAAGACAAAGTCAGCGAAATGGAGAAAAGACAAAGTCAGAAATACAGAAAAGACAAAGTCAGAAAAAGACAGAAAAGGCAAAGTCGGAAAAAGACAGAAAAGACAAAGTCAGAAAAAGACAGAAAGACAGAAATACAGAAAAGACAAAGTCAGAGAAATAGAGAAAAGTCAAAGTCAGAAATACAGAAAAGACAAAGTCATAGATACAGAAAAGACAAAGTCAGAAATAAAGAAAAGACAAAGTCAGAAATACAGAAAAGACAAAGTCAGAAATAGACTGAAAAGACAAAGTCAGAAAAATAGAGAAAAGTCAAAGTCAGAAATACAGAAAAGTCAAAGTCAGAAATAGAGAAAGGACAAAGTCAGGAAGACAGAAAAGACAAATTCAGAGAAATAGAGAAAAGACAAAGTCAGAAATAGAGAGAAGTCAAAGTCAGAAATACAGAAAAGACAAAGTCAGAAATACAGAAAGACAAAGTCAGAAATAGAGAAAAGACAAAGTCGGAAATACGGAAAAGACAAAGTCAGAGAAGTAGAGAAAAGTCAAAATCGGAAATACAGAAAAGACAAAGTCAGAAATAGAGATAAGACAAAGTCAGAAATACAGCAAAGACAAAGTCAGAAATACAGAAAAGACAAAGTCAGAGAAATAGAGAAAAGACAAAGTCAGAAATACTGAAAAGACAAAGTCAGAAAAAGACAGAAGAGACAAAGTCGGAAAAAGACAGAAAAAACAAAGTCAGAAAAAGACAGAAAGACAGAAATACAGAAAAGACAGTCAGAGAAATAGAGACAAGTCAAAGTCAGAAATGCAAAAAAGACAAAGTCAGAGAAATAGAGAAAAGTCAGTCAGAAATACAGAAAAGACAAAGTCAGAAATACAGAAAAGACAAAGTAAGAGAAATACAGTAACGACAAAGTCAGAAATACAGAAAAGACAAAGTCGGAAATACAGAAAAGACAAAGTCAGAAAGACAGAAAAGACAAAGTCAGCGAAATGGAGAAAAGACAAAGTCAGAAATACAGAAAAGGCAAAGTCAGAAAAAGACAGAAAAGGCAAAGTCGGAAAAAGACAGAAAAGACAAAGTCAGAAAAAGACAGAAAGACAGAAATACAGAAAAGACAAAGTCAGAGAAATAGAGAAAAGTCAAAGTCAGAAATACAGAAAAGACAAAGTCATAGATACAGAAAAGACAAAGTCAGAAATAAAGAAAAGACAAAGTCAGAAATACAGAAAAGACAAAGTCAGAAATACAGAAAAGACAAAGTCAGAAATACAGAAAAGACAAAGTCAGAAATAGAGAAAAGACAACGTCAGAGAAATACAGAAAAGACAAAGTCAGCAGTACAGAAAAGACAAAGTCAGAAAGACAGAAAAGACAAAGTCAGAGAAATACAGAAAAGACAAAGTCAGAAATAGTGAAAAGACAAAGTCAAAAATGCAGAAATTACGAAGTCAGAAATAGAGAAAAGACAAAATCAGAAATACAGAAAAGACAATGTCAGAAATACAGAAAAGACAACGTCAGAGAAATACAGAAAAGACAAAGTCAGCAATACAGAAAAGACAAAGTCAGAAAGACAGAAAAGACAAAGTCGGAAATACAGAAAAGACAAAGTCAGAAAGACAGAAAAGACAAAGACAGAAATACACAAAAGACAAAGTCAGAAATAGAGAAATGTCAAAGTCAGAAATACAGAAAAGACAAAGTCAGAAAAAGACAGAAAGTCAGAAATACAGAAAAGACAAAGTCAGAGAAATAAAGAAAAGACAAAGTCAGAAGTACAGAAAAGACAAAGTCAGAAATGGACAGAAAAGACAAAGTTGGAAAAAGACAGAAAAGACAAAGTCAGAAAAAGACTGAAAAGACAAAGACAGAAAAATAGAGAAAAGTCAAAGTCAGAAATACAGAAAAGACAAAGTCAGAAAAAGACAGAAAAGACAACGTCAGAAAAAGACAGAAAAGACAAAGTCAGAAATAGAGAAAGGACAAAGTCAGGAATACAGAAAAGACAATTTCAGAGATATCGAGAAAAGACAAAGTCAGAAATAGAGAGAAGTCAAAGTCAGAAATAGAGAAAAGACAAAGTCGGAAATACAGAAAAGACAAAGTCAGAGAAAGACTGAAAAGACAAAGTCAGAAAAATAGAGAAAAGTCAAAGTCAGAAATACAGAAAAGACAAAGTCAGAAAAAGACAGAAAAGACAACGTCAGAAAAAGACAGAAAAGACAAAGTCAGAAATAGAGAAAGGACAAAGTCAGGAAGACAGAAAAGACAAATTCAGAGAAATAGAGAAAAGACAAAGTCAGAAATAGAGAGAAGTCAAAGTCAGAAATACAGAAAAGACAAATTCAGAAATACAGAAAGAGAAAGTCAGAAATAGAGAAAAGACAAAGTCGGAAATACAGAAAAGACAAAGTCAGAGAAGTAGAGAAAAGTCAAAATCGGAAATACAGAAAAGACAAAGTCAGAAATAGAGATAAGACAAAGTCAGAAATACAGCAAAGACAAAGTCAGAAATACAGAAAAGACAAAGTCAGAAATAGAGAAAAGGCAGAGTCAGAAATACAGAAAAGACAAAGTCAGAAATCCAGAAAAGACAAAGTCAGAGAAATAAAGAAAAGACAAAGTCAGAAATACAGAAAAGACAAAGTCAGAGAAATACAGAAAAGACAAAGTCAGAAATAGAGAAAAGACAAAGTCAGAAATAGAGAAATGTCAAAGTCAGAAATACAGAAAAGACAATGTCAGAAAAAGACAGAAAGTCAGAAATACAGAAAAGACAAAGTCAGAGAAATAGAGAAAAGACAAAGTCAGAAATACTGAAAAGACAAAGTCAGAAAAAGACAGAAGAGACAAAGTCGGAAAAAGACAGAAAAAACAAAGTCAGAAAAAGACAGAAAGACAGAAATACAGAAAAGACAGTCAGAGAAATACAGACAAGTCAAAGTAAAGAAATACAGAAAAGACAAAGTCAGAGAAATAGAGAAAAGTCAGTCAGAAATACAGAAAAGACAAAGTCAGAGAAATAAAGAAAAGACAAAGTCAGAAATACAGAAAAGACAAAGTCAGAAATACAGAAAAGACAAAGTCAGAAATACAGAAAAGACAAAGTAAGAGAAATACAGAAAAGACAAAGTCAGAAATACAGAAAAGACAAAGTCGGAAATACAGAAAAGACAAAGTCAGAAAGACAGAAAAGACAAAGTCAGCGAAATGGAGAAAAGACAAAGTCAGAAATACAGAAAAGACAAAGTCAGAAATAAAGAAAAGGCAAAGTCGGAAAAAGACAGAAAAGACAAAGTCAGAAAAAGACAGAAAGTCAGAAATAAAGAAAAGACAAAGTCAGAGAAATAGAGAAAAGTCAATGTCAGAAATACAGATAAGAACAAAGTCAGAAATATAGAAAACGCAAAGTCAGAAATAGAGAACAGACAAAGTCAGAAATACAGAAAAGACAAAGTCAGAGAAATAGAGAAAAGACAAAGTCAGAAATAGAGAAAAGACAAAGTCAGAAATGCAGAAAAGACAAAGTCAAAAATGCAGAAATTACGAAGTCAGAAATAGAGAAAAGACAAAATCAGAAATACAGAAAAGACAAAGTCAGATATACAGAAAAGACAAAGTCAGAGAGATAGAGAAAAGTTAAAGTCAGAAATACAGAAAAGACAGTCAGAAAAAGACAGAAAAGACAAAGTCAGAAAAAGACAGAAAAAACAAAGTCAGAAAAATAGAGAAAAGTCAAAGTCAGAAATACAGAAAAGACAAAGTCAGAAAAAGACAGAAAAGACAACGTCAGAAAAAGACAGAAAAGACAAAGTCAGAAATAGAGAAAAGACAAAGTCAGAAATACAGAAAAGACAAAGTCACAGAAATAGAGAAAAGACAAAGTCAGAAAAAGACCGAAAAGACAAAGTCAGAAATAGAGAAAAGACAACGTCAGAGAAATACAGAAAAGACAAAGTCAGCAGTACAGAAAAGACAAAGTCAGAAATACAGAAAAGACAAAGTCAGAGAAATACAGAAAAGACAAAGTCAGAAATAGTGAAAAGACAAAGTCAAAAATGCAGAAATTACGAAGTCAGAAATAGAGAAAAGACAAAATCAGAAATACAGAAAAGACAATGTCAGATAAACAGAAAAGACAAAGTCAGAGAGATAGAGAAAAGTCAAAGTCAGAAATACAGAAAAGACAGTCAGAAAAAGACAGAAAAGACAAAGTCAGAAAAAGACAGAAAAGACAAAGTCAGAAAAATAGAGAAAAGTCAAAGTCAGAAATACAGAAAAGACAAAGTCAGAAAAAGACAGAAAAGACAACGTCAGAAAAAGACAGAAAAGACAAAGTCAGAAATAGAGAAAAGACAAAGTCAGAAATACAGAAAAGACAAAGTCACAGAAATAGAGAAAAGACAAAGTCAGAAAAAGACCGAAAAGACAAAGTCAGAAGTAGAGAAAAGACAAAGTCAGAAATAGAGAAAAGACAACGTCAGAGAAATACAGAAAAGACAAAGTCAGCAATACAGAAAAGACAAAGTCAGAAAGACAGAAAAGACAAAGTCAGAAATACAGAAAAGACAAAGTCAGAGAAATACAGAAAAGACAAAGTCGGAAATACAGAAAAGACAAAGTCAGAAAGACAGAAAAGACAAAGACAGAAATACACAAAAGACAAAGTCAGAAATAGAGAAATGTCAAAGTCAGAAATACAGAAAAGACAAAGTCAGAAAAAGACAGAAAGTCAGAAATACAGAAAAGACAAAGTCAGAGAAATAAACAAAAGACAAAGTCAGAAGTACAGAAAAGACAAAGTCAGAAATGGACAGAAAAGACAAAGTTGGAAAAAGACAGAAAAGACAAAGTCAGAAAAAGACTGAAAAGACAAAGACAGAAAAATAGAGAAAAGTCAAAGTCAGAAATACAGAAAAGACAAAGTCAGAAAAAGACAGAAAAGACAACGTCAGAAAAAGACAGAAAAGACAAAGTCAGAAATAGAGAAAGGACAAAGTCAGGAATACAGAAAAGACAATTTCAGAGAAATAGAGAAAAGACAAAGTCAGAAATAGAGAGAAGTCAAAGTCAGAAATACAGAAAAGACAAAGTCAGAAATACAGAAAGACAAAGTCAGAAATAGAGAAAAGACAAAGTCGGAAATACAGAAAAGACAAAGTCAGAGAAGTAGAGAAAAGTCAAAATCGGAAATACAGAAAAGACAAAGTCAGAAATAGAGAAAAGACAAAGTCAGAAATACAGCAAAGACAAAGTCAGAAATACAGAAAAGACAAAGTCAGAAATAGAGAAAAGACAGAGTCAGAAATACAGAAAAGACAAAGTCAGAAATACAGAAAAGACAAAGTCAGAGAAATAAAGAAAAGACAAAGTCAGAGAAATACAGAAAAGACAAAGTCAGAAATAAAGAAAAGAAAAAGTCGGAAATACAGTTAAGACAAAGTCAGAAAGACAGAAAAGACAAAGTCAGAAAAAGACAGAAAAGACAACGTCAGAAAAAGACAGAAAAGACAAAGTCAGAAATAGAGAAAGGACAAAGTCAGGAATACAGAAAAGACAATTTCAGAGAAATAGAGAAAAGACAAAGTCAGAAATAGAGAGAAGTCAAAGTCAGAAATACAGAAAAGACAAAGTCAGAAATACAGAAAGACAAAGTCAGAAATAGAGAAAAGACAAAGTCGGAAATACAGAAAAGACAAAGTCAGAAATAGAGAAAAGACAAAGTCAGAAATACAGCAAAGACAAAGTCAGAAATACAGAAAAGACAAAGTCAGAAATAGAGAAAAGACAGAGTCAGAAATACAGAAAAGACAAAGTCAGAAATACAGAAAAGACAAAGTCAGAAATACAGAAAAGACAAAGTCAGAGAAATACAGAAAAGACAAAGTCAGAAATAAAGAAAAGAAAAAGTCGGAAATACAGTTAAGACAAAGTCAGAAAGACAGAAAAGACAAAGTCAGAAATACAGAAAAGACAAAGTCAGAGAAATACAGAAAAGACAAAGTCAGAAATAGACAAAAGACAAAGTCAGAAATACACAAAAGACAAAGTCAGAAATAGAGAAATGTCAAAGTCAGAAATACAGAAAAGACAAAGTCAGAAAAAGACAGAAAGTCAGAAATACAGAAAAGACAAAGTCAGAGAAATAAACAAAAGACAAAGTCAGAAGTACAGAAAAGTCAAAGTCAGAAATACAGAAAAGACAAAGTCAGCAATACAGAAAAGACAAAGTCAGAAAGACAGAAAAGACAAAGTCAGAAATACAGAAAAGACAAAGTCAGAGAAATACAGAAAAGACAAAGTCGGAAATACAGAAAAGACAAAGTCAGAAAGACAGAAAAGACAAAGACAGAAATACACAAAAGACAAAGTCAGAAATAGAGAAATGTCAAAGTCAGAAATACAGAAAAGACAAAGTCAGAAAAAGACAGAAAGTCAGAAATACAGAAAAGACAAAGTCAGAGAAATAAACAAAAGACAAAGTCAGAAGTACAGAAAAGACAAAGTCAGAAATGGACAGAAAAGACAAAGTTGGAAAAAGACAGAAAAGACAAAGTCAGAAAAAGACTGAAAAGACAAAGACAGAAAAATAGAGAAAAGTCAAAGTCAGAAATACAGAAAAGACAAAGTCAGAAAAAGACAGAAAAGACAACGTCAGAAAAAGACAGAAAAGACAAAGTCAGAAATAGAGAAAGGACAAAGTCAGGAATACAGAAAAGACAATTTCAGAGAAATAGAGAAAAGACAAAGTCAGAAATAGAGAGAAGGCAAAGTCAGAAATACAGAAAAGACAAAGTCAGAAATACAGAAAGACAAAGTCAGAAATAGAGAAAAGACAAAGTCGGAAATACAGAAAAGACAAAGTCAGAGAAGTAGAGAAAAGTCAAAATCGGAAATACAGAAAAGACAAAGTCAGAAATAGAGAAAAGACAAAGTCAGAAATACAGCAAAGGCAAAGTCAGAAATACAGAAAAGACAAAGTCAGAAATAGAGAAAAGACAGAGTCAGAAATACAGAAAAGACAAAGTCAGAAATACAGAAAAGACTAAGTCAGAGAAATAAAGAAAAGACAAAGTCAGAAATACAGAAAAGACAAAGTCAGAAATACAGAAAAGACAAAGTCAGAAATACAGAAAAGACAAAGTCAGAGAAATACAGAAAAGACAAAGTCAGAAATAAAGAAAAGAAAAAGTCGGAAATACAGAAAAGACAAAGTCAGAAAGACAGAAAAGACAAAGTCAGAAATACAGAAAAGACAAAGTCAGAGAAATACAGAAAAGACAAAGTCAGAAATAGACAAAAGACAAAGTCAGAAATACACAAAAGACAAAGTCAGAAATAGAGAAATGTCAAAGTCAGAAATACAGAAAAGACAATGTCAGAAAAAGACAGAAAGTCAGAAATACAGAAAAGACAAAGCCAGAGAAATAGAGAAAAGACAAAGTCAGAAATACTGAAAAGACAAAGTCAGAAAAAGACAGAAGAGACAAAGTCGGAAAAAGACAGAAAAAACAAAGTCAGAAAAAGACAGAAAGACAGAAATACAGAAAAGACAGTCAGAGAAATAGAGACAAGTCAAAGTCAGAAATACAGAAAAGACAAAGTCAGAGATATAGAGAAAAGTCAGTCAGAAATACAGAAAAGACAAAGTCAGAGAAATAAAGAAAAGACAACGTCAGAAAAAGACAGAAAAGACAAAGTCAGAAATAGAGAAAAGAGGAAGTCAGAAAAAGACCGAAAAGACAAAGTCAGAAGCAGAGAAAAGACAAAGTCAGAAATAGAGAAAAGACAACGTCAGAGAAATACAGAAAAGACAAAGTCAGCAATACAGAAAAGACAAAGTCAGAAATACAGAAAAGACAAAGTCAGAGAAATACAGAAAAGACAAAGTCAGAAATAGAGAAAAGACAAAGTCACAAATACAGAAAAGACAAAGTCAGAAATACAGAAAAGACAAAGTCAGAGAAATAAAGGAAAGACAAAGTCAGAAATACAGAAAAGACAAAGTCAGAGAAATAAAGAAAAGACAAAGTCAGAAATAAAGAAAAGACAAAGTCAGAAATACAGAAAAGACAAAGTCAGAAATACGGAAAAGACAAAGTCAGAGAAATGCAGAAAAGACAAAGTCGAAATACAGAAAAGACAAAGTCAGAAAGACAGAAAAGACAAAGTCAGAAATAAAGAAAAGACAAAGTCAGAAATACAGAAAAGACAAAGTCGGAAATACAGAAAAGACAAAGTCAGAAAGACAGAAAAGACAAAGTCAGAAAGACAGAAAAGACAAAGTCAGAAATACAGAAAAGACAAAGTCAGAGAAATAAAGAAAAGACAACGTCAGAAATAGAGAAAAGACAAAGTCAGAAATACACAGAAGACAAAGTCAGAAATAGAGAAATGTCAAAGTCAGAAATAAAGAAAAGACAAAGTCAGAAAAAGACAGAAAAGACAAAGTCGGAAAAAGACAGAAAGTCAGAAATACAGAAAAGACAAAGTCAGCGAAATGGAGAAAAGACAAAGTCAGAAATACAGAAAAGACAAAGTCAGAAAAAGACAGAAAAGGCAAAGTCGGAAAAAGACAGAAAGTCAGAAATACAGAAAAGACAAAGTCAGAGAAATAAAGAAAAGACAAAGTCAGAAGTACAGAAAAGACAAAGTCAGAAATGGACAGAATAGACAAAGTCAGAAAAAGACAGAAAAGACAACGTCAGAAAAAGACAGAAAAGACAAAGTCAGAAATAGAGAAAGGACAAAGTCAGAAATACAGAAAAGACAAATTCAGAGAAATAGAGAAAAGACAAAGTCAGAAATAGAGAGAAGTCAAAGTCAGAAATACAGAAAAGACAAAGTCAGAAATACAGAAAGACAAAGTCAGAAATAGAGAAAAGACAAAATCGGAAATACAGAAAAGGCAAAGTCAGAGAAATAGAGAAAAGACAAAGTCAGAAATAGAGAGAAGTCAAAGTCAGAAATACAGAAAAGTCAAAGTCAGAAATACGGAAAAGACAAAGTCAGAAATAGAGAAAAGACAGAGTCAGAAATACAGAAAAGACATAGCCAGAAATACAGAAAAGACAAAGTCAGAGAAATAAAGAAAAGACAAAGTCAGAAATGCAGAAAAGACAAAGTCAGAAATACAGAAAAGACAAAGTCAGAAATCCAGAAATGACAAAGTCAGAGAAATACAGAAAAGACAAAGTCAGAAATAAAGAAAAGAAAAAGTCGGAAATACAGAAAAGACAAAGTCAGAAAGACAGAAAAGACAAAGTCAGAAATACAGAAAAGACAAAGTCAGAGAAATACAGAAAAGACAAAGTCAGAAATAGAGAAAAGACAAAGTCAGAAATACACAAAAGACAAAGTCAGAAATAGAGAAATGTCAAAGTCAGAAATACAGAAAAGACAATGTCAGAAAAAGACAGAAAGTCAGAAATACAGAAAAGACAAAGTCAGAGAAATAGAGAAAAGAGAAAGTCAGAAATACTGAAAAGACAAAGTCGGAAAAAGACAGAAAAGACAAAGTCAGAAAAAGACAGAAAGACAGAAATACAGAATAGACAGTCAGAGAAATAGAGACAAGTCAAAGTCAGAAATACAGAAAAGACAAAGACAGAGAAATAGAGAAAAGTCAGTCAGAAATACAGAAAAGACAAAGTCAGAGAAATAGAGAAAAGAGAAGGTCAGAGATAGAGAAAAGACAAAGCCAGAAATACAGAAAAGGCAATGTCAGAAATACAGAAAAGACAAAGTCAGAGAAATAGAGAAAAGAGAAAGTCAGAAATGGAGAAAAGACAAAGTCAGAAATACAGAAAAGACAAAGCCAGAGAAATAGAGAAAAGACAAAGTCAGAAATACATAAAAGACGAAGTCAGAGAAATAGAGAAAAGAGAAAGTCAGAGATAGAGAAAAGACAAAGTCAGAAATACAGAAAAGGCAAAGTCAGAAATGCAGAAAGGACAAAGTCAGAAATACAGAAAAGACAAATTCAGAAATAGGGAAAAGAGAAAGTCAGAGATAGAGAAAAGACAAACTCAGAAATAGAGAAAAAACAAAGTCAGAAATACAGAAAAAACAAAATCAGAAATAGAGAAAAGACGAAAGTCAGAAAAAGACAGAAAAGACAAAGTCAGAAAAAGACAGCAAGTCAGAAATACAGAAAACACAAAGTCAGAGAAATGGAGAAAATTCATAGTCAGAAATAGAGAAAAGTCAAAGTCAGAGAAATAGAGAAACGTCAAAGTCAGAAATGGAGAAAAGATAAAGTCAGAAATACAGTAAAGACAAAGTCAGAAATAGAGAAAAGACAAAGTCAGAAATACAGAAAAGACAAAGTCAGAAATAGAGAAAAGACAAAGTCAGAAATACAGAAAAGACAAAGACAAAAGTAAAGAAAAGACAAAGCCAGAAATACAGAAAAAACAAATTCAGAAATAGGGAAAAGAGAAAGTCAGAGATAGAGAAAAGACAAACTCAGAAATAGAGAAAAAACAAAGTCAGAAATACAGAAAAAACAAAGTCAGAAATAGAGAAAAGACGAAAGTCTGAAAAAGACAGAAAAGACAAAGTCAGAAAAAGACAGCAAGTCAGAAATACCGAAAAGACAAAGTCAGAGAAATGGAAAAAAGTCAAAGTCCGAAATACAGAAAAGACAAAGTCAGAGAAATAAAGAAAAGACAAAGTCAGAAACACAGAAAAGCCAAAGTCAGAGAAATAGAGAAAAGACAAAGTCAGAAATACAGAAAAGACAAAGTCAGAAATACAGAAATTACAAAGTCAGAGAAATAGAGAAATGGCAAAGTCAGAAATACAGAAAAGACAAAGTTAGAAATCGAGAAAAGTCAAAGTCAGAAATACAGAAAAGACAAAGATAGAAATAGAGGAAAGTCAAAGTCAGAAATACAGAAAAGACAAAGTTAGAAATAGAGAAAAGTCAAAGCCAGAAATACAGAAAAGACAAATTCAGAAATACAGAGAAGACAAAGTCAGAAATAGAGAAAAGACAAAGTCAGCAATACAGAAAAGACAAAGTCAGAAATAGAGAAAAGTCAAAGTCAGAAATACAGAAAAGACAAAGTCAGAAATACAGAAAAGATAAAGTCAGAAATAGAGAAATGTCAAAGTCAGAAATACAGAGAAGACAAAGTCAGAAATTCAGTAAAGTCAAAGTCAGAAATACAGAAAAGACAAAGTCAGAGAAATAGAGAAAAGACAAAGTCACAAATTCAGAAAAGACAAAGTCAGAGAAATAGAGAAAAGACAAAGTCAGAAATACAGAAAAGAAAAAGTCAGAAATACCGAAAAGACAAAGTCAGAGAAATTGAGAAAAGTCAAAGTCCGAAATACAGAAAAGACAAAGTCAGAGAAATAAAGAAAAGACAAAGTCAGAAACACAGAAAAGACAAAGTCAGAGAAATAGAGAAAAGACAAAGTCAGAAATGCAGAAAAGACAAAGTCAGAGAAATAGAGAAATGGCAAAGTCAGAAATACAGAAAAGACAAAGTTAGAAATAGAGAAAAGTCAAAGTCAGAAATACAGAAAAGACAAAGTTAGAAATAGAGAAAAGTCAAAGTCAGAAATACAGAAAAGACAAAGTTAGAAATAGAGAAAAGTCAAAGTCAGAAATACAGAAAAGACAAAGTCAGAAATACAGAGAAGACAAAGTCAGCAATACAGAAAAGACAAAGTCAGACATAGAGAAAAGTCAAAGTCAGAAATACAGAAAAGACAAAGTCAGAAATACAGAAAAGATAAAGTCAGAAATAGAGAAATGTCAAAGTCAGAAATACAGAGAAGACAAAGTCAGAAATTCAGTAAAGACAAAGTCAGAAATACAGAAAAGACAAAGTCAGAGAAATAGAGAAAAGACAAAGTCAGAAATACAGAAAAGACAACGTCAGAAAATACAGAAAAGACAAAGTCAGAAATAGAGAAAAGAGAAATTCAGACATAGAGAAAAGACAAAGTCAGAAATACAGAAAAGACAAAGTCAGAAATAGAGAAAAGACAAAGTCAGAAATACAGAAAAGACAAAGTCAGAAATACAGAAAAGACGAAGTCAGAGATATAGAGAAAAGAGAAAGTCAGAGATAGAGAAAAGACAAAGTCAGAAATACAGAAAAGACAAATTCAGAAATAGGGAAAAGACAAAGTCAGAAATGGAGAAAAGACAAAGTCAGAAATACAGTAAAAACAAAGTCAGAAAAAGACAGAAAAGACAAAGTCAGAAAAAGACAGCAAGTCAGAAATACAGAAAAGACAAAGTCAGAGAAATGGATAAAAATCATAGTCAGAAATAGAGAAAAGTCAAAGTCATAGAAATAGAGAAAAGTCAAAGTCAGAAAGACAGAAAAGACAAAGTCAGAAATACTGAAAAGTCAAAGTCAGAAATGCAGAAAAGCCAAAGTCAGAGAAATAAACAAAAGACAAAGTCAAAAATACAGAAAGGACAAAGTCAGAAATAGAGAAAAGACAAAGTCAGAAATAGAGAAAAGACAAAGTCAGAGAAATAAAGAAAAGACAAAGTCAGAAATACAGAAAAGACAAAGTCAGAGAAATAGAGAAAAGACAAAGTCAGAAATACAGAAAAGACAAAGACAAAAATAAAGAAAAGACAAAGCCAGAAATACAGAAAAGACAAATTCAGAAATCGGGAAAAGAGAAAGTCAGAGATAGAGAAAAGACAAACTCAGAAATAGAGAAAAAACAAAGTCAGAAATACAGAAAAAACAAAGTCAGAAATAGAGAAAAGACGAAAGTCTGAAAAAGACAGAAAAGACAAAGTCAGAAAAAGACAGCAAGTCAGAAATACCGAAAAGACAAAGTCAGAGAAATGGAAAAAAGTCAAAGTCCGAAATACAGAAAAGACAAAGTCAGAGAAATAAAGAAAAGACAAAGTCAGAAACACAGAAAAGCCAAAGTCAGAGAAATAGAGAAAAGACAAAGTCAGAAATACAGAAAAGACAAAGTCAGAAATACAGAAATTACAAAGTCAGAGTAATAGAGAATTGGCAAAGTCAGAAATACAGAAAAGACAAAGTTAGAAATAGAGAAAAGTCAAAGTCAGAAATACAGAAAAGACAAAGATAGAAATAGAGAAAAGTCAAAGTCAGAAATACAGAAAAGACAAAGTTAGAAATAGAGAAAAGTCAAAGTCAGAAATACAGAAAAGACAAAGTCAGAAATACAGAGAAGACAAAGTCAGAAATAGAGAAAAGACAAAGTCAGCAATACAGAAAAGACAAAGTCAGAAATAGAGAAAAGTCAAAGTCAGAAATACAGAAAAGACAAAGTCAGAAATACAGAAAAGATAAAGTCAGAAATAGAGAAATGTCAAAGTCAGAAATACAGAGAAGACAAAGTCAGAAATTCAGTAAAGACAAAGTCAGAAATACAGAAAAGACAAAGTCAGAGAAATAGAGAAAAGACAAAGTCACAAATTCAGAAAAGACAAAGTCAGAGAAATAGAGAAAAGACAAAGTCAGAAATACAGAAAAGAAAAAGTCAGAAATACCGAAAAGACAAAGTCAGAGAAATTGAGAAAAGTCAAAGTCCGAAATACAGAAAAGACAAAGTCAGAGAAATAAAGAAAAGACAAAGTCAGAAACACAGAAAAGACAAAGTCAGAGAAATAGAGAAAAGACAAAGTCAGAAATGCAGAAAAGACAAAGTCAGAGAAATAGAGAAATGGCAAAGTCAGAAATACAGAAAAGACAAAGTTAGAAATAGAGAAAAGTCAAAGTCAGAAATACAGAAAAGACAAAGTTAGAAATAGAGAAAAGTCAAAGTCAGAAATGCAGAAAAGACAAAGTTAGAAATAGAGAAAAGTCAAAGTCAGAAATACAGAAAAGACAAAGTCAGAAATACAGAGAAGACAAAGTCAGAAATAGAGAAAAGACAAAGTCAGCAATACAGAAAAGACAAAGTCAGACATAGAGAAAAGTCAAAGTCAGAAATACAGAAAAGACAAAGTCAGAAATACAGAAAAGATAAAGTCAGAAATAGAGAAATGTCAAAGTCAGAAATACAGAGAAGACAAAGTCAGAAATTCAGTAAAGACAAAGTCAGAAATACAGAAAAGACAAAGTCAGAGAAATAGAGAAAAGACAAAGTCAGAAATACAGAAAAGACAACGTCAGAAAATACAGAAAAGACAAAGTCAGAAATAGAGAAAAGAGAAATTCAGAAATAGAGAAAAGACAAAGTCAGAAATACAGAAAAGACAAAGTCAGAAATAGAGAAAAGACAAAGTCAGAAATACAGAAAAGACAAAGTCAGAAATACAGAAAAGACGAAGTCAGAGAAATAGAGAAAAGAGAAAGTCAGAGATAGAGAAAAGACAAAGTCAGAAATACAGAAAAGACAAATTCAGAAATAGGGAAAAGAGAAAGTCAGAAATGGAGAAAAGACAAAGTCAGAAATACAGAAAAAACAAAGTCAGAAAAAGACAGAAAAGACAAAGTCAGAAAAAGACAGCAAGTCAGAAATACAGAAAAGACAACGTCAGAGAAATGGATAAAAATCATAGTCAGAAATAGAGAAAAGTCAAAGTCATAGAAATAGAGAAAAGTCAAAGTCAGAAATACAGAAAAGACAAAGTCAGAAATACTGAAAAGTCAAAGTCAGCAATGCAGAAAAGCCAAAGTCAGAGAAATAAACAAAAGACAAAGTCAAAAATACAGAAAGGACAAAGTCAGAAATAGAGAAAAGACAAAGTCAGAAATAGAGAAAAGACAAAGTCAGAGAAATAAAGAAAAGACAAAGTCAGAAATACAGAAAAGACAAAGTCAGAGAAATAGAGAAAAGACAAAGTCAGAAATACAGAAAAGACAGTCAGAAATACAGAAAAGACAAAGTCAGAGAAATAGAGAAAAGACAAAGTCAGAAATGCAGAAAAGACAAAGTCAGAGAAATAGAGAAATGGCAAAGTCAGAAATACAGAAAAGACAAAGTTAGAAATAGAGAAAAGTCAAAGTCAGAAATACAGAAAAGACAAAGTTAGAAATAGAGAAAAGTCAAAGTCAGAAATACAGAAAAGACAAAGTCAGAAATACAGAAAAGATAAAGTCAGAAACACAGAAAAGACAAAGTCAGAAATACAGACAAGACAAAGTCAGAGAAATAGAGAAAAGACAAAGTCAGAAATTCAGAAAAGACAATTTCAGAGAAATTGAGAAAAGGCAATGTCAGAAATACAGATAAGACAAAGTCAGAGAAATAGAGAAAAGACAAAGTCAGAAATACTGAAAGGATTAAGTCAGAAGTACAGAAAAGGCAAAGTCAGAAATACAGAAAAGACAAAGTCAGAAATACAGAAAAGACAAAGTCAGAAATGCAGAAAAGACAGAGTCAGAGAAATTGAGAAAAGACAAAGTCAGAAATACAGAAAAGGCAAATTCAGAAATAGAGAAAAGAGAAAGTCAGAAATAGAGAAAAGACAAAGTTAGAAATAGAGAAAAGTCAAAGTCAGAAATACAGAAAAGACAAAGTCAGAAATACAGAGAAGACAAAGTCAGAAATAGAGAAAAGACAAAGTCAGCAATACAGAAAAGACAAAGTCAGACATAGAGAAAAGTCAAAGTCAGAAATACAGAAAAGACAAAGTCAGAAATACAGAAAAGATAAAGTCAGAAATAGAGAAATGTCAAAGTCAGAAATACAGAGAAGACAAAGTCAGAAATTCAGTAAAGACAAAGTCAGAAATACAGAAAAGACAAAGTCAGAGAAATAGAGAAAAGACAAAGTCAGAAATACAGAAAAGACAACGTCAGAAAATACAGAAAAGACAAAGTCAGAAATAGAGAAAAGAGAAATTCAGAAATAGAGAAAAGACAAAGTCAGAAATACAGAAAAGACAAAGTCAGAAATAGAGAAAAGACAAAGTCAGAAATACAGAAAAGACAAAGTCAGAAATACAGAAAAGACGAAGTCAGAGAAATAGAGAAAAGAGAAAGTCAGAGATAGAGAAAAGACAAAGTCAGAAATACAGAAAAGACAAATTCAGAAATAGGGAAAAGAGAAAGTCAGAAATGGAGAAAAGACAAAGTCAGAAATACAGAAAAAACAAAGTCAGAAAAAGACAGAAAAGACAAAGTCAGAAAAAGACAGCAAGTCAGAAATACAGAAAAGACAACGTCAGAGAAATGGATAAAAATCATAGTCAGAAATAGAGAAAAGTCAAAGTCATAGAAATAGAGAAAAGTCAAAGTCAGAAATACAGAAAAGACAAAGTCAGAAATACTGAAAAGTCAAAGTCAGCAATGCAGAAAAGCCAAAGTCAGAGAAATAAACAAAAGACAAAGTCAAAAATACAGAAAGGACAAAGTCAGAAATAGAGAAAAGACAAAGTCAGAAATAGAGAAAAGACAAAGTCAGAGAAATAAAGAAAAGACAAAGTCAGAAATACAGAAAAGACAAAGTCAGAGAAATAGAGAAAAGACAAAGTCAGAAATACAGAAAAGACAGTCAGAAATACAGAAAAGACAAAGTCAGAGAAATAGAGAAATGGCAAAGTCAGAAGTACAGAAAAGACAAAGTTAGAAATAGAGAAAAGTCAAAGTCAGAAATATGGAAAAGACAAAGTCAGAAATACAGAAAAGACAAAGTCAGAAATACAGGGAAGACAAAGTCAGAAATAAAGAAAAGACAAAGACAGCAAGACAGAAAAGACCATGTCAGAAATAGAGAAAAGTCAAAGTCAGAAATACAGAAAAGGCAAAGTCAGAAATACAGAAAAGATAAAGTCAGAAATAGAGAAATGTCAAAGTCAGAAATACAGAGAAGACAAAGTCAGAAAATCAGTAAAGACAAAGTCAGAAATACAGAAAAGACAAAGTCAGAGAAACAGAGAAAAGACAAAGTCACAAATTCAGAAAAGACAAAGTCAGAGAAATAGAGAAAAGACAAAGTCAGAAATACAGAAAAGACGAAGTCAGAAATACAGAAAAGACAAAGTCAGAGAAATAGAGAAATGACAGTCCGAAATACAGAAAAGACAAAGTCAGAAAATACAGAAAAGACAAAGTCAGAAATAGAGAAAAGAGAAAGTCAGAAATAGAGAAAAGACAAAGTCAGAAATACAGAAAAGACAATGTCAGAAATAGTGAAAAGACAAAGTCAGAAATACAGAAAAGACAAAGTCAGAAATACAGAAAAGACAAAGTCAGAAATCGAGAAAAGACAGAAAGTCAGAAAAAGACAGAAAAGACAAAGTCAGAAAAAGACAGAAAAGACAAAGTCAGAAAAAGACAGCAAGTCAGAAAGACAGACAAGACAGTTAGAAATGGAGAAAAGACAGAAAGTCAGAAAAAGACAGAAAAGACAAAGTCAGAAAAAGACAGCAAGTCAGAAATACAGAAAAGGCAAAATCAGAGAAATAGAGAAAAGTCAAAGTCAGAAATACAGAAACGTCAAGGTGAGAAATACAGAAAAGACAAAGTCATAAATACAGAAAAGACAAGGTCAGAAATAGAGAAAAGACAAAGTCATAAATACAGAAAAGACAAAGTCAGAAATACATAAAAGAGAAAGTCAGAGAAATAGAGAAAAGTCAAAGTCCGAAATACAGAAAAGACAAAGTCAGAGAAATAAAGAAAAGACAAAGTCAGAAACACAGAAAAGACAAAGTCAGAGAAATAGAGAAAAGACAAAGTCAGAAATGCAGAAAAGACAAAGTCAGATAAATAGAGAAATGGCAAAGTCAGAAATACAGAAAAGACAAAGTTAGAAATAGAGAAAAGTCAAAGTCAGAAATACAGAAAAGACAAAGTTAGAAATAGAGAAAAGTCAAGGTCAGAAATACAGAAAAGACAAAGTTAGAAATAGAGAAAAGTCAAAGTCAGAAATACAGAAAAGACAAAGTCAGAAATACAGAGAAGACAAAGTCAGAAATAGAGAAAAGACAAAGTCAGCAATACAGAAAAGACAAAGTCAGAAATAGAGAAAAGTCAAAGTCAGAAATACAGAAAAGACAAAGTCAGAAATACAGAAAAGATAAAGTCAGAAATAGAGAAATGTCATAGTCAGAAATACAGAGAAGACAAAGTCAGAAATTCAGTAAAGACAAAGTCAGAAATACAGAAAAGACAAAGTCAGAGAAATAGAGAAAAGACAAAGTCAGAAATAGAGAAAAGAGAAATTCAGAAATAGTGAAAAGACAAAGTCAGAAATACAGAAAAGACAAAGTCAGAAATAGAGAAAAGACAAAGTCAGAAATACAGAAAAGACAAAGTCAGAAATACAGAAAAGACGAAGTCAGAGAAATAGAGAAAAGAGAAAGCCAGAGATAGAGAAAAGACAAAGTCAGAAATACAGAAAAGACAAATTCAGAAATAGGGAAAAGAGAAAGTCAGAAATGGAGAAAAGACAAAGTCAGAAATACAGAAAAAACAAAGTCAGAAAAAGACAGAAAAGACAAAGTCAGAAAAAGACAGCAAGTCAGAAATACAGAAAAGACAAAGTCAGAGAAATGGATAAAAATCATAGTCAGAAATAGAGAAAAGTCAAAGTCATAGAAATAGAGAAAAGTCAAAGTCAGAAATACAGAAAAGTCAAAGTCAGAAATGCAGAAAAGCCATAGTGAGAGAAATAAACAAAAGACAAAGTCAAAAATACAGAAAGGACAAAGTCAGAAATAGAGAAAAGACAAAGTCAGAAATAGAGAAAAGACAAAGTCAGAGAAATAAAGAAAAGACAAAGTCAGAAATACAGAAAAGACAAAGTCAGAGAAATAGAGAAAAGACAAAGTCAGAAATACAGAAAAGACAGTCAGAAATACAGAAAAGACAAAGTCAGAGAAATAGAGAAATGGCAAAGTCAGAAGTACAGAAAAGACAAAGTTAGAAATAGAGAAAAGTCAAAGTCAGAAATATGGAAAAGACAAAGTCAGAAATACAGAAAAGACAAAGTCAGAAATACAGGGAAGACAAAGTCAGAAATAGAGAAAAGACAAAGACAGCAAGACAGAAAAGACCATGTCAGAAATAGAGAAAAGTCAAAGTCAGAAATACAGAAAAGGCAAAGTCAGAAATACAGAAAAGATAAAGTCAGAAATAGAGAAATGTCAAAGTCAGAAATACAGAGAAGACAAAGTCAGAAATTCAGTAAAGACAAAGTCAGAAATACAGAAAAGACAAAGTCAGAGAAACAGAGAAAAGACAAAGTCACAAATTCAGAAAAGACAAAGTCAGAGAAATAGAGAAAAGACAAAGTCAGAAATACAGAAAAGACGAAGTCAGAAATACAGAAAAAACAATGTCAGAGAAATAGAGAAATGACAGTCCGAAATACAGAAAAGACAACGTCAGAAAATACAGAAAAGACGAAGTCAGAAATAGAGAAAAGAGAAAGTCAGAAATAGAGAAAAGACAAAGTCAGAAATACAGAAAAGACAATGTCAGAAATAGTGAAAAGACAAAGTCAGAAATACAGAAAAGACAAAGTCAGAAATACAGAAAAGACAAAGTCAGAAATAGAGAAAAGACAGAATGTCAGAAAAAGACAGAAAAGACAAAGTCAGAAAAAGACAGAAAAGACAAAGTCAGAAAAAGACAGCAAGTCAGAAAGACAGAAAAGACAGTCATAAATGGAGAAAAGACAGAAAGTCAGAAAAAGACAGAAAAGGCAAAGTCAGAAAAAGACAGAAAAGACAAAGTCAGAAAAAGACAGCAAGTCAGAAATACAGAAAAGGCAAAATCAGAGAAATAGAGAAAAGTCAAAGTCAGAAATACAGAAACGTCAAGGTGAGAAATACAGAAAAGACAAAGTCATAAATACAGAAAAGACAAGGTCAGAAATAGAGAAAAGACAAAGTCATAAATACAGAAAAGACAAAGTCAGAAATACATAAAAGAGAAAGTCAGAGAAATAGAGAAAAGTCAAAGTCAGAAATACAGAAAAGACAAAGTCAGAAATGGAGAAAAGAAAATGTCAGAAATAGAGAAAAGACAAAGTCAGAAATACAGAAAAGACAAATTCAGAAATACAGAAAAGACAAAGTCAGAGAAATAAAGAAAAGACAAAGTCATAAATAGAGAAAAGACAAGTCAGAAATACAGATAAGACAAAGTCAGAAATACAAAAAAGACAAAGTCGGAAATAGAGAAAAGTCAAAGTCAGAAATACAGAAAAGACAAAGTCAGAAACACAGAAAAGACAAAGTCAGAAATACAGACAAGACAAAGTCAGAGAAATAGAGAAAAGACAAAGTCAGAAATTCAGAAAAGACAATTTCAGAGAAATTGAGAAAAGGCAATGTCAGAAATACAGATAAGACAAAGTCAGAGAAATAGAGAAAAGACAAAGTCAGAAATACAGAAAGGATTAAGTCAGAAGTACAGAAAAGGCAAAGTCAGAAATACAGAAAAGACAAAGTCAGAAATACAGAAAAGACAAAGTCAGAAATGCAGAAAAGACAGAGTCAGAGAAATTGAGAAAAGACAAAGTCAGAAATACAGAAAAGGCAAATTCAGAAATAGAGAAAAGAGAAAGTCAGAAATAGAGAAAAG